>NC_137457.1:162740358-163340358 GCF_964235325.1 Thermobia domestica | reverse complement strand
GACATTGACTTCATTTACACATGAAGTTTTAATACAGAACAAATTAATCAGTTTATAATTTTCGTTATTTTTCGATAAGGTTACTAATTTTTTAACTACATTTTACATTTTTTGCAAATTGATGGTAGTCAACAGATTCAATTTCTTTAGTAAATAAGGGGGAAGTATTAATGTCATGATGTTATAACAGACTACACTTACACCTTTGTTCAATTCTTGGGTATTATAGTACTTATTGACGACAAATTAGCAAACTGTACCGTTTACTTTAGGGTCATACGCTTTTGATAACAAAACAGAAATTTTTTCAACCACTGCATGAGGTGAGTGAAATTATTCTTTAAGACTGTTCTGAAATTTTAAAATTATTTCTTGCATTAGAGCAATCAGATCTTGAATTCATCCGCAACTTTTGAGGGAGTTTACTGACTTATTTTTTTTACTTATAAAGCATTACTCTGCTCTTGAATGAATTGCTTTGATTCGCTTTCGTCATTTCTAAGTAATGCTTCAACAGTAATATTACGACGATCCACAATATCGTAAATAAAAACTGAGGATTGATTTATACGATCAATCTCCCTTTCTATATTATTTATCCTACTTTCACTTATAACTTGTTGCTGCATGCACTTATCTAATTAACTGATAGTGTGTTCTTCCAATATTAAACACGATATTATTTTCAACATTTTATTCTAATTCATTTCGAATTTTTGCTTTGATTCACGCATTAACACTGCTACGGAACTTTTACCCCGAGCCTCAACCTTTTCTATAATTAGCGACAATTCAATATGTGCCTCTGCTCCATCAATCTCTGCTTTTATTTAAATGGATCGATTGACTTCAGAAATGTCTTTCCCCAGTTAATCAGTAGTTCCCGTTCATACAGTTTCGCTTTTTAAAAGGGACCTTAAACTCGAAATGTACAAAACTCAACTCATTTCCTCGAGTTGAAAGTTTACTTCGCGTTCCAGAGTGTCTACTTCATTTTGAGTTTCCTGAATTGCTCTAAGATTTTCCCATTTCAAAGAAGAAACTTTAATTCCTTACTTACTCTCTTCATAGTAGCTGTTGTATGTATTATATCAGTATGACTAATTTAATTCGATCAGTGTTTTCCTTTAGTTGAACATTTAGATTATTGACTGTCTACAGCAGTGTTTTAATTCTGTCTTGGTATATATGATAAACTTAAAATATCACACAAACGTAATATGCATAGAGTAAACAAAGAAAATAAATCAAGGCAGTGAAATGAAGTTATCGTTTTGGGTAAAAACATTAGTCCCTTCCCAGCAAAATCACTCTTATAAAATTTCCGTGGTTAGCATTCGTTTCCTTTTAAGTATCAAAGGTTGCAAGGTGAACGATACAATGGATCAAGCACAAATTAATCAGTTTGTGGCATTCAGAAAAGAAGTTAAACCAATTATTCCCTTAACAAAGGTTAACTACCATTTATAATGAATATACATAATGTTCTTGTATGCTTTTTGAGATTTTATTTTTGTTAGTACTAAATAGCCAATGCAATGTATCAAATATTTATAAGTGTTTGTAATTAATGTTTGGCCCAGAAAATTTTATGAACGCTAGAATCAGCACATTGACATGTGTTGAATATTCGAACGTTACTGTCTCTGAAGTTGACCACTGCTATGTGAGTAAACGAACATGATTGTGCTTTTCGAGAACATTACACGTGTTACACATTATGTCGCTAGTGAATCTTGAATACAATTAGATCCAAAACATAAAACTATTAATATCGTAGTCTGAGGTAATGTTACATTGTTTCACTACTATGAACACTGTGAATTAAGGATTATAGCTAAATTTTACAAATGCTTATTTTCTTGCGAGGTTACTAAACAAGTTCTCATTTTAGTCAAAAAGATGTCTTTAGGAAAGCTATAGCGCGCAATGAGCATCACAACGTAGCATCATCCTTGCTTTGAACAGAAGATAATGGCGGCATATTTTACTTCTATTAAAGTTAATTCCATTCAAATTTAAACAATATTTTTATTAATATTATTTTCTGTTCTACATGTGAATAACGTTTAAACTTATCTCCTACCCAAACGCTAATTATTCATCACACCAGTTGGAAAATTTCATACGTGGGTGGATGTGAATGCGTCTTTGACGCAAAGTTTTAACTAACTTGCAGCAAAACTAGTGCAGACAGAATTCTCGAGAAATAGAGACTATCAAAGTAGCAAAAGAAACATTTTTTTATTTAAGATGAAAGCAATTGAATAACATCTGTCAAGGACCATTTATTCGTTCATAAGACTTCATCTTAACTAGAATCTCTTCTTCCATTAATCTAAGCACTACCCACGATTGCTCAATTGCAACATATGTCACATTAATTTTGTGATTATTTCTCTACCTGCTCTTGAAGGTTGTCTTAGAAGTATTTTGAATCTCTGTTTGTCCATTTCTATTGTAAGTTTCATTCAAAGTTTTGTGTTCCGGTCGATACATATTAACAAACGGCTTCATGCAAATTTCACAGTACTTTATATTGGTAGTAGCCGCCAAATCAGTGTTTATAGTTCGTCTTATTTTAAGCACCGTCCTGTTGTGAGTGTATACGTAGCGTGTGATATAATTTGTCTTACTTGTATAAAGCAAACCAGCTTAGGCAAATTCCGAAAGTTTTTGGTTTGATTTGATTATTCTAGCTTTGAAAGATATTATCTTAGCGAAGATTTTAATGGATTCGGTTCCATGCCATCTCAGGTTCATTGTTGTTGCTATTGTTTGAGTTATCGATTCTCTTTAGGATGTTGTCAATCTAATAATCATCAATCTCTATAGAGTCATCAAACGTTATATGTCGTACTTTAAAGATTGGTTGTGCGTCTAATTTTAATATTTAACACATCAAACCGAATTAGAATGTTAAAATTCAAACAACACATGCCAAGTTTTCCAGCAGTGCGTAAGATAGATAAAATGTAGATCATATATCAGATAAAATGTAGATCAGATCATATTCCAGTTCATATATCAGATCTTCACTGGTTTCGGAAAAGTAGGTTGTTCGTTACTATAAGTCGATATGGGCTTTCCTTACTATTAGAAACGATGATTTTTTTCTAGAAAAGTACTGTATAACAAACATTATTTCAGTTTGTGTGGTATGCTATCGTGAAAAACAACTTATTTGTGTATATATTTAAAACTAACAAAAAAATAACCTGTTGGGGTATGCTATGTAAGACAGTAGGATATCTTAAATGATTTATAAAGAAGAGGGATCGTTCGTAATATTTATTTCGATCCAGAAATTATCATGATTCATTTCATTGATATATCTGTTGTAACAGTTTCATTAAATAGAAAAAAAAAGGAAAAAAATTATAGTCGGTTAAAATTGGTAAACAGCGCCATTGAATTTATAACGGGAATAACGAGTTCTAGAACCTGAAGGTTGTGCGCGAGTATAGAGTAGGCTCATAATTACGACAAGGATCGAGAACTGGACACAGTCAAATACTCGTAAATTCAAGTGCTATAGAAATGGAGCTTAGTGTAAAGTTCTTAAGATATATATGCAGTTTAGAGTGACAATGTGAAACAAAAAATATTCTTAAATTGATATAAGCTGTAAGAAGTATATTCTGAAAGTTTAAAAGAAATAGTTTATCGATCGATAAGTTAAAGTGTTTGGTGGCCGGAAATTGAACAAAGATTATAAAGAAGAATATTTTAGCTACTTCATTCAAATAATTAATTTATTTACGATATGAGAACGACTACCTTTACTTTTACGAGTGTGTGTTACATTTTGTGAATGGCTTAATGATATTTGTCTCATTGAAGTTTCGAGCGGTAAAATTATACTCAAATTTTCACATTTATAGTGGTTACGGTAAAGTTCAAGAAATTTAGTCCCATTCGAGTGTGTTTAGCAACCCAATTAATAGCCTTGGAAGTGGGTCTAGTGCTCCATAATTACTTTTTGGAATGATAACGTTAAATGCATTGTACAAGAATTAAAATTCGCTATGGAAGTAATAATTTCTAGAGCCAGCAATTTTGGCAAGTGTTGAATTTCATGTTCAAAATACTTAGTCTCATGATTATTCCAGAAATTAGTCGTTTTGATGTAAAACCTAATATTTTGTTATTTTGTTCATTAAAAAATCAGTCAATTTAAATCCCTTGATTTTCATTACTAATTTTGAAATTACATTATTTCATATTTGGAGTATAGTGACTCAGATTTAAGTGTTTTATTCATTATATTTAAAATCAATTATGTGTATGTACTCAAACAGTACATGTCCAATGGCGTTAGTCTTTGTGGGGAAAACTTAACTTCACTCAGGCTACGATACACAAAATCGTTGTCGTAATTATTTATAGGTGTGTGCACTGTACAAGTTGCTATTATCTTTAGTTGTGCATGCTGTATATTACCATAATATATTTCGATCGTTATTACCTTCTTTCTAAATTCTTATTTAATCAGCACAGTTTGTTGATAATTCATGAGGCTAAGTTGACGTATGAAAGTCGATATAGTGCATTAACGAAAGCCATAGCCGTTCGTAGTAGACCGGTTTTAGAGTATATAGTTAGTTGGCTTTTGGGCAACTGTTGTTTATAATGAAGTCCGAGCATTCAGAATTAGCTTATCCAGGTCAGTTATTATTGAATGGTTTTACTAATGGTTCGCATGGAATTTTTGTGCAGAGGAATATGGATACTACTAATACTCAGGTAGACGAACAGTCTCTCTCGTCTTTTGGCGATATGTTTAGTCCACTCTTACAAACAGAACGTGATGATACCAGTTGTTTACTTAGCAGCGATAACGATACGGGGCAGGTGTTTGTTGACAGTGTGGGTGTGAACACAGAGCCCAAGGCTGTTCACGGAAGTTCTTTAGATTGCCTTGCTGATAACAACCCATTCAGAGTCGCGTGTGAGTCAGCTGTTTTGAAGGCGAAAGAAGAAGAAAACGAAAGTGTTCGTTCTTTTGCTTTTAAACCAGAAAAAATTGTGCCTGGTGATTCACGAGTAGCACATTCATTTATGCCTTTTAATACAAATTTCGATAAAGTAAGTGTAGACATTGCTGCGGACAGTTTTACTAATTTATGTAAACAAATACCTACTTGTGATGGTCATTATGACAGTATATTATTTCAGTTTTTGTTGTCAGTTTTTAAAATAGCTAAATTAAACATCTTTCCTAAAGAAAGTATTCTTATGGCAGCTCTAGGGAAGGCCGTAGGTAACTTCCATAGCGAATTGTTGAATATTTTTACTTTCTCACATGATTGGTTAAAAATTGCCTCGTTCTTATTTAACAAGATAGTGACCCCTATAGGCCGTAAATTCATTCTCGATTCATTTGTGAATTGCTTGCAAAGGCCATATGAGAATGCAGTGGAATTCGTCAACAAGGTCGTGGATAGTTATACAATTTGTTATGGACATTTAAATAACAGTGCAGTAAAAGAAATTTTAATGGCCGGACTAAATCCCGAAGTTGTTTATAAGGTTTTTGGTTATTCCTACCCGAACTCTCTTGCGGAATTAATAGACATGGTCAAGCAATTTGAACTCCATCAAAAGAATGTACGTATTTATTCGGCATTAGTGCAAAGTGAGACTGCTAATAAATGTTTAAAGAGTAAACCTTATAAATCTACTCTAAAGTGTTATGAGTGTAGTGGCCCTCATCCAGTTGCAAAATGTTAGATTCGTCAACAACAGATATTAAATAAAAAACTTTTATCTCAATAGCATAGTAAGCAATTTACTCAATATACTACGGAAAAGTCAGCACAGAAAAACTTTGTTAAAAATGATAAACAATCAGTGAGTAAAGGAATGACAGTGGGTGAACAGGGCTCACCTTCTGGTGATAGTGGGCAGAGAACCTTGGTTCGTTCTCGGAATGGTGAAGATAATAAGATTATGGGAAATTAAATTAACAAACAGACATCAGTAAAAATTTGTTCAAGTGATCGTAATAATTTGGTTGCTACCTTTGTGTCTGCGTATATTTTGGGAGAAAATCTTATTGGTGGTTTGGACTCATGTAGTACAGTGTCTTTAATAAACAAGAAACGATTCCTGCAATGGAACTCGAAACAGAAATTTCCTGTGCGAATCTTAACTGATTATTTCAGTGGTGTGGGAGTGGATCAATAGAAAATAAAACTAGACAGTGCTTTTTATGTTCCATTACGCTTCCGACGTCAGGTTTATAAACTCAAGTTTTATTTGGTTTCTAACTTGCAAACTGTTTTCATTATCGGAGTTAACGAACTAAAAGCTATTAAAGCCACTATTGATTTAAATAATAATATTTTAAAATTGGATTTGGAGCATAGTGTGGTGCCTTTACATTATAATACGTCATTGCCTTTTTCTAGTGAAATTAATCTCAATAATACGGATAATGAGAACGTTAATAAATTACCATACAGCAGTGATACACAGTATAACTCGACAAAGATGTTTCTACGAGATGTTGTAGCCAATCCGTTTAATGGAAATCCAAATTGTGACCAAAAAGACTTACATTCAAGAGCGTTTGTTGGAAGTGATGTTACTGGAGTGGGACGGCGTTCCGGGAATAGCAGTGTTGCCAGCCATTCTGCTAAGGTGTCATCATCATCTTTATTGTACCAGACCATTAACAAGGATTCAAGTGAACCTTCTGTCCATATAGATCCTCAACTTTTAGAACTGGATCCTTCATTACAACGGTATGTAGATGGTTTAGTTAAAACTTATGATGCTGTATTTAATAATGTTGTTGGTGAAGTAAAAAATTTCGAGCATACTATTTTGTTAAAAGATTATACACCTATTAAGCATAAAGCTTATCCTATGTCAAGGGTTGCTCAAAAACAACTTGATGTTATTCTAGATGAGTTATTAGCAAATAATATAATTCATCCTAGTACTAGTGATTATTCCTCACCTTGTTTCCCGGTGGGAAACAAGGATGGTTCCAAACGGCTTGTAATTAATTATATTGATCTCAATCGTAATTTAATCTTAAATCCTCAGTATACGCCTAGAATTGAGGATGTTCTTGCAGAACTCTCAGATGGAGTAGTGATGTCGAGGTTAGATATAAAGAAAGCATATTATACCCTTAAATTGAATCCAGATTTTTACAAATACACAGCCCTTCTAACTCATAGAGGACTTTTAGAATTTCGATATATCCCATTTGGATTAGCTTCAGGATCTTTTGTGTTGAGTAAGGTATTGACAGACATATTTTATTCAATGAAAGAACAGGGTGTCACGTGGTATTTTGACGATCTTGTGATAAAATCTCCTGATATAGAAACACATAAAGAAACTTTAGAAGCTGTGTTAAAGAAATTAGCTGAAAATGGTTTGACTTTGTCCTTGAATAAATGTTCCTTTTTTCAAAAGAAAATCTCGTTCTTAGGACATATCATAGAGGATGGAAACATTTATATGGATCCGTCTAGATTAGAGGTTATCTGTGAACTACCAGCTCCAAAAAGTAGACGTGGAATTATTTCTCTATGTTCTTTTGCACAGTACTACAGTAAGTATATACCTAATTTTCAAGAAATAATATAACCTATTTCTCGGCTAAGGTCTCCAAAGGTTCCTTTCTGTTGGGGTAGCGAAAAACAAGAGTCTCTAAATAAATTAAAAGAAATGTTTGAGAGTTATATTGTGCTTAAATTACCAGATTTAAATAGTAAGTTTGTAGTTACCTCAGATTCTTCAATGCGTTCTTTAGGAGGAACATTGTCACAGTATGATAAGGAAGGTAACATAGTACCAATATAGTTTTTTAGTCAAAAATTGCGTGAATAAGCATATGAATAAGCCGATTTTTCTTTTGGAATTGTTAGCAGCTGTTGAATGCATGGAACGGTTTCGTGTTTATTTACACGCTCCTTTTGAATTACAAGTTGATCATTTGGGATTAGCATATGCTTTACGTTATTTGAGACGCATTAAGCGTTATGGCAGTTTATTGTACAGGTTATTTGAATTTAATTTTACAGTAAAATCTGTTCCATCAAATTTGAATGTTCCTGCTGATTTTCTGTCACGTTTGCATAATACGAATGATTGTGAAGAATTTATTGAAGATCCTTCTTTGGATGAAGAAGTGATAAATTTATTTTTAGTTAACATTTGGTATATGCCTTATGCTCAATTATCTATAGCGAAACATCAGAAAATAGATCTTGAATTAAAGAGTATTATTGAAAGATTAAATAATAAAGAAGATATTCCCGGGTATAAAATAGTAAAAAGGATTTTATGTAAGAAGACTCGAGCAATCCATAATCCTTATAAAATTTGGCTCCCTAAGAGTCTATCAAAAATATTATAGAATTCTATCTTTCATATATTTTGCCGGGATCGCATTTAGGAGTTTCTCGGACTATAGCTAAAATTGCGGCCCGTTATTCATGGGATGGGATGATTTCCGAAATTAAAGATTACGTAACCTCTTGTGTGCAATGTCAGAAAAGTAAAAGTAATAATGAGAAGGTTATGGGTCAATTAAGTTCAACGTATGAAACATTTGTAAATAGTAATTGGGCGTGTGATGTAATAGGACCAATGGTGAATTCAAGTTCTGGACTCTATTGTTTGATAGTGGTGGATTCTTTTTCTAATTTTATGTATCTAGAACCGTTTCGGACCTTATCTAGCCAGGTGCTTATGGCGTTAGTCTTTGTGGGGAAAACTTAACTTCACTCAGGCTACGTTACACTGTTTAATTTATGTGCCAACCTTCAAAACCAACATTTGTACAAGAAATACCTAATATTTTGGTGATAATTTATTGCCAGATAATCTGTAATGATACTCGGGAAATTGTAGAGGGAAAATAGAACAAAGTGGATGAATCACCTTAAAAGAACATACTTCTCATTATATACCAGTTCCAATTCGATGGATAATGATTTAAGCTTGAACTAGATCAGGATCTAGAAAAGTCTGTTTTATGTCATTAAGTGATGGTAAAGTGGTATTGAGAATGAGCCGCCTTAAACCTATATCTTATCTGATATCTTTTGGGGAGGGAGATACCCTATCATGGAAAATAGATGCTTTAATCCTTTTGTCGTTATATTTTATACTAAATTGTAAAGACTCTAATGCTATATATATATATATCTTACTCCATAGAGAATAAGCAGTTTTCTTATTTGATTTGTTCTCTTTTAGCTCCTTCAATATAAAAGAAACTACTGGCTAAGATATATTTAATTTAAATATAAACACAGAAATCATTTCTTACTTTGTCACTCCCGTATCATACAATACTCATAAATTAGCCGTTTATATTGTAATGTTTCATGTGATGTGTACAAATAATTTTACACGCCAGTGTTTACAAACATCACAACGTGGTTTCGCAAGACGGTTTTGCACTAGATGGAACTGCAGTTACCTGCAGACGACGACTTTTGGCCCCTCCCACGAAGCAAAAGACGACAAGAAGCAGCAGCGCCACCGCCACCCAAGGAACCATATAAATTGGCTAAATAATGGAATTTTGTACCAGTTTTTTGATGCCCCTTTTAATGTTTGCTACAAAACATTAGGAGTAACCTAACTTAAGGCGTTTATTTTGCTACGGGACTACGTTTATTCCATTTCCTGGCTTAGCCTGCTACGGGGCTCTATCTGGAAACTAACCTCAGCTACTTAGCATGCTACGGGACTCTGTTTTCCACATAACTATTCCTCTGCTTGCCATGGAGCATTGGGTCAGTAACTCCAATCTGCTTAGCCTGCTAGTGGCTCGGTAAAAATTCGGTTTTTCACACTGCAAAACTACCTATAACTAACGTTACAACTTAATATATTATTTTTACAGTATTTTATAAAATACATTTTAAATAAAAAAAATATAATAAAAACCAGTAGAGGGTGTCAATTCCAAATACTCTTTCTTATTTATCCTCTACCTATACCTACATAAAACAAAGTTTTACAATACGCAATACTAATGTCCCTTAATTATATCACTATAGTTGGTGGAACCTTCAAGAATATTTACTAGTTCATTTTGAATCTTGTACACATTATGACAAAATTTAGGTGTGGGAAAATCAATCCGGGAAAACTTAAAATACATGTATGAAAATTATACATAAAATATTATTTCTATTCTCGTTACATTCTGACATATCGCAGCATTTATATTGTAATATAGAAAATTTATCTCTATGTAATTTAGATCAGCATCTAGTGCAACGAAATGTAGTCGAACTGGGATCATTTTATTAATTTTACAGCATGCGGGTTATATCATTCATTGAAATAATATTTTTAAATAGTGTATTAAATAGTGATAAACATTAAGGTTGAGAAGGTTAGTATGGATATATACGTATGTATCAACTTCCTGCGAAGATCTATATCTTTATAGTAATTTTTCATTTTATCATAGCTCTTTATTCTCTCTCTCTCTCTCTCTCTCTCTCTCTCTCTATATATATATATATATATATATATATATATATATATATATATATATATATATATATATATAAATAAATTAATCATCTTCCTCTACAGAACTGTCATACATTGGTGGTGCTTCTAAATATTTTCAATCTATTCTCGCACTCCAATTTACAACTGGATCAAGTTCTGTTATTAGAATTATGTACAGTCTGTCAGGAAAGTAAATGTACACCTGTTTTTTGAGTCTGGCATTCCCGCGCTCCATCCATTGATAGTATGAGAAATAAATCAATCAAATGTTTACTGACGAGCAAGAAGAGTCTAATCTGAATAAGGGATTGCAGAGGGGCACAAGCTGTGAATACGAATAGTGCATAGTATCAATAAAGGGCGACACCGAAACAGAAAGCCAGAGATAGCTGCTAAACGGAGAAAGAAGAGTTAAAATTGTCGAAGTGGGACATAACACACAAATACAAACAAATATGCCAACAGCTAAGCGTTTACCAAGAAACAAACTTGGTGTAGTGGTTAAGGCGCTAGATTACAAATCTATAGTTCGAATCTGTTCCAAGTAGTAGATTTTTATTTTTATTAAAAATAATGCATACAGCACATGAAAGGTGGTAGAAGCGAGCGAATTACCTCTTTAATATGTTTAGTGAAAACGTGTTAAAAATTTCGATGAACTTTATTAGAGAAGTGAAACAATGAAAATGAGGAAGCAAGTATATTTAATCAGAGGGTGGTGATCAGAAAAACTGGAAATTTTCCCGAATTTTGCCCATGTGAGTCTCTACGATAGGCAAATTTCTTCAGAAATGTGCGTATTGCAAAAACCATCATGTCAGAAATGCCGTAAAATTTCTATGCACTATTGAACATTCGCCGATCATCACCTCTGAGACGAAAAGAGAGAGATAGAAATGAAAGAGAAAGACAGAGATGCTCCTGGAACTGAGAGTGTGGTGCTTCCATTCAAATAAACGAGATGACAAATAGACGCTAACATAATAAGAATGCCGAATACAAACAGCCATAAAACAGCAAAGTAATAATTCCAAGCGTTATCACCTAAGGTTCCAAGTTCCAAACAACATACCACTAATTTCCCGAGTGCCAAAATATTGTCTTACACAACTCCCTTTCTCTCCAAATGAATCCTGTGAAAACAATCACAAGATTGGGGATGAGGGGCCATATTGAGACTACAATATTAACTATATAAGTAGACTTTTAGCAGATTCGTATTTAGTTATTTTTTCCACAACCAGTTTTATTCATATTCAAGACAGCAAAAGCACTATACTTGTTAACTACAAAGCGAAGTTATTGCAAAACTGCGTTACACGTGAATCATGCATTTTACACTCGCGAGTTTTGCTATGCAGAGGCTAGCCACCGAGGCACGCTGAATAACGCTTGAAGGAAGAAGCGAGGGCAGATAGCGATACAGTGAACGGAATAAGCAATGTATTACAGACTTTGCAAGTGACAAAAAGAAAGATCCCTCTTTCTAAGCTTCATGCTGTAGATTTAACTTCCATTTCCCCATCAACGTTCTATGCCTAGACTATTATACAATCCCATCACACTTAATCCAGAGCCTTTAAACAACTGTGTTCTACGAGGGGAAGCGTAGAACACTACACTTATAGATATACCATATAAGACAGTTAAGTAGTAATAGATGAATGCAATTAACCCCACATAATTTCGATTTTCTAAATATACAATGGTTTCAAACAATTAGACAAAAAACAAACATTCACAACATCATTATAACCTATCATATCTTAATTCCACTTCACAAGTGGTAAAATGAAAACCGTAGACTGACCGTGGAATGAAAATCGTAGGAAATAGAATGATTTTTTTTTAAAATTACAATTATGAACACATGTTAGTGAAGGAAACAATGACTGTCAAAGGAAAGAAAATGCTCCGAGCTCGGATTTCGAGAAATAATTTCATAATGAGATGAAAACAGAACTTTATAAAATAAATGGTTATGATACACTAGACACAACATGGTTGTCTGTTTCGTCTCGTCATGTAAAAATGTCTCGTTTCAGAGAGGTGAGAAAAGCCTGTGTCTCGTCTATAGTGGCGGTACTAGCTCGGGGCTGGAGGTCTATGCCCCCCAGTTTCAGATTGACGAAAATAATTTAAGCTATTATTTATATAGTTTTAAAAGTCTATAGTAAGGTCATGATATACTTATCATAGTCTAAATTCAGGCATCCCCAGTTTTTACCTTCTATATCCGCCACTGGTCTCGTGGCTATCCCGGTGTCATTTCGTGTTTCCGAATTTCGGAATGTTTACGAAATAAGAAATTCATAAATTCCGAATTCCGGATTTTTTCCAAAATCGGGCTCTACCGAATTCCGGAATTTCTCCGGTTTTACTTTCGGGAGTCCGGAAAGTAAAAATTCCGGAATTGGGCATCCCTAGTTTACATACAACCTTTCAGAACACTAAACTAATAGCTGTCTACAAACAAAGAAGTAGTGCAAAGCATTTTGTATCCTGCAAAATGTCATGGATTAAAATCCGACAGCAGTGTCAGTATCTAACCAGAAATTGCATGTATCTAGCTACTGGCAGCTGAAGTATGAAGAATTGTATTGTGACTTATCTTTTTGTGTCTTATACAACTCTGCAAATCACTGAATGTCTAAACAGCTTTCGTTAAGTTGAAATGGTATGATTCAAAGTTACATCCATTTCTGTCTATATGGTCGGGATAGTAAAGCTTTCTATATGTTAGGTTAGTAAGTCTTTCTCTGCTCTCCCGTAAAGTTGTGATACGATCTACTACAGGATACAGAACGAAATATCAATTTAACCAAAGGTGTTGTATTACTACACATCTGCTTCCAACTCTCTCAACTCTGGTCGATCTCGTTGACGCGACATGTTTGCTTTCAATACGCCTTTCTTCGTTTACTGATCTAAACATTAACTATTCTGAATTATATTCTATTCTGAATTATATTCTGTAGGTCTAAATACTTCATGTATTACATAGCATGTACGTTTAACTACTACATGTAAGAACATTGTCGACTACCAGCAAAGAAGTAACATATGATCATAGCATACAACCGACGGAAGTGATAGCTGTTAATGCAGTGCTTGTAATCCCTAACGACACAGGGTGAGTGGACAAAGCACTGGCGTTTCGCGCCTTCCACCCGACTTCGAATCTATCTTTGTTTTGTTTTTTATCCGTTTAAGAGAAAGTCATGGTAGAAATAAGACAGGGTAAGTCCATCAGCGAACGCGTTTGTGTCCTATTCGCGCAATGACGTCACTTTCGACACACACTCGGGAAATGAGTCGCGCTGTCGTCTGATTGGTTGGAATCTCAATTTGAAAGTACTATTTTCTCCCGACTTCAAGGTGTCTATTTGCTATTCCTGATTTAGATGCCTATATTATTACTGAAATTTTATTCCCTCATGGGAATATATTTTATTTTGTACAAAATGCACATTTAAAGGAAAGTAGGATAAATGAAGTATTTCAATATACTCTTATTACATCCAAAATAATCTAACTTTCATCTATTCATATAGAGACAAGTTTTGACCACAACTTTAGAAGTCTTGTCCGTTGTGTCTTTTTATTAAATTGTATCCCCAGTAGGCCTAATCCACTTACTTGTATTTACCATCTAGATGTTTTTTTTTTGTTTTGTTTTAACCGAACTCCTAATTCTCTCACTTCGCCACTTTCTTCATTTTCTTGTAAAATATTAATTTGAAGAAAGATTTTTTCAGTTGCTTGTTTAGTTCATGTATTCTTTTGCATATTCTAATCGGATAAAATATGATAAAACTTTCGGTTCACTCTTATTATCAAATTCATTTTTCATTATACCTGTTAATTTTCTAATGATCCTCCCTTTCTTTCCAGATAAATTCTCATTATTTTTTGGAGGTGTTCAAGAAAATATTTATTAGCTACTATGATTGTGTCCAGACGTTCGTTTGATAGAAATGTCAGTCCTCTTTTAGATGTTAATTTTGTTCAGTTGCATCGCAGCAGGTTCTTCGACATGGTACTGTGAATATTTGATTTTAAATTTGAAACCTACCCGCCCAGCTATAAATTCAAAACTGTTCTGATATAAGGAAAAAGTTTTTTAAACTATCTTGACTTAATTTCCTTGTCAAGATCAATTTTTGTTCTGCATATTGTTGTACTTTGATTCTTCATCAAAATGAAAGGAACAATACTTCTTTCTTTTTCCCTACTTGATCTAAACAAATAACTTTAGAAATAATAGGATTATTAGAAAAGATGAAACATGTAATATATTAAATGGAGTTGCTTAAGATTGAAATTTTTGCATAACAAAAGCCATAGCTATGAAAATATTCGAATAAATTATCTTATATTATCCTGATAAAGCAGATAAAGTTGACATAAATGATGCAAAAAACAGTAAATTTAAATATAAATTTAGGTTCCAAAATACTCTGATAAACCACTGATGAATATTAGAAAATAAGCATTAAATTTACGTGATTAACTTGGAACTTTGCAAACAAATACCCAGAAATCGGCATGTAGAAAAATAAAATCTAACTCATTCAGATTTTTTATTGAATAACTAGCCTTCGGTAACCTGGGCACTTCGCCCCCAGACCCCTGCATTTGCTTTTCCCACGGCCTCTCACTTTTCATATCCCTAAGAACGCTAATCTTAAGGGATTTTGAGATATGGTTATCTTATTATAACTATTGAAGCGCTTAGGATGAAGGTGTTACATTTTTCGATACGTTGAATTCTGGCGGATCATACACGTGTTATATGTTAGACATGCCACATAGCCATGCCACATCATTTAGTGTGTTCTCGTCCCAGTGAACAGATTTGTAAATGACGAAGGGTGAATATTAACAGACATAGTCGTGAAAGTCAATTTTCCCGGATTGTACAATTTGTTACTTACCACCTTTACCTGCCAATCGCTTCAATTTCTACCCGCAACTATTTTCTTCCCGTCCTTTTTTCTTTCTAACGGTAATATCAAAACACGTTGAAATACATAATTAATTAAGATGTTTGTACTGTAGAGGAATTTCGGGAAATTAACATTTTATTTTACTAATTACAACTCTAACCCCTTTTTCTTTTTTTTTGTAAGGAAACATTAAGAAACGCAGAAACATCTTTAAATGTTTTAAATTTAATTATTTTAAATTAAAAACCTCACACCAATTTTCATGCCAATAACGTTATGGGATTTCGAGATATGGTTGTCCAATTATAATCGCCCTGGTTTCTTCCCTTCTAGGGCCAATATAAAAACAAACTTAATTATTTAAAATGAGAAGTCCAAATATCGAATTTTATGTCTCTAAACTTAAGAGATTCCAAGATATGGACACCTTATTATAATAATTGTAATTCCCACTCCTTTCTCATTCCTACTTCATTTCTTCTCGTCTAGGCCAAATATCAGAAAGCGCTAAAAGATGTGTATAATTGTTTTAAATGAGAAGTTCATATATCAAACTTCATGTTTTTAACATTCAAAGATTCCAAGCTATAGAGATTTTAAGATAATAATTTCCACTCCTCTTTCTTTTCTCCCCTTCGGATTTCTAAAAATGCTTTTTATCTATATCCTGTCCCAGTTGGACGTTGATCCATCAGTCACATACGACTTGTTCTTTTATATACAGAGATACACTATAAGCAAATTAATGATAAAAGTATTATTACAAAGGCTGTATTTAAAGTGGTAGTAGCAAACAATACATATGTTGTATTGTTTGCTACAGTATTTTTATTAATTTGGTAAAATTCTTACAATTGCTTAAATCCTCCTGCTTTGGAAATGCATGAAACTTGGCATTATCTTCACTAACTTTTCTATTGTGTTCATTTTACAGCCATACACAGAGCATGTGGGTATTGTTAAAACTTTTAGAGTCAATGTAACAAATACAGATGAGTTGTACAGTACAAAATATAATATTTATACATAGAAAATGTCATACACAACAGCGTATAACAAATTAACCAAATGTTTAAAACGACGTAAAAAACTTCAATAGAAATGCAACTAGCAACCTGTCAACTGAGAGGGCGCGACAATATTATCTTGCTCCGAGGGTCAGTGATTTGGTGTCGAAGGTGACGTCACGCGAACGGAGAGGCTGCGCGTTGGTTTACCTTATTTCTACCATGAGAAAAATTATAGTTTCTTTTGGCTACAGGTAGACACTCTTTTCGTATTTTTTGTTGTCCTTCACAGTTAAAGTATGTGTCTATTCTTATTCTTTCTCCGAATGATGTATCTTATCTTACGTTTTATCTCAGACATGCACACGTTACGAAAAGACGCTGTTGATACTACTACTACTGCTACTACTACTACTACTACTACTACTACTACTACTACTACTAATAATAATAATAATAATAATAATAATAATAATAATATGAAATATTACTTGCTAACTCGTGCGTATATTTCGCACAATATAATTTTATATTATTATGTGGAAATAATTAAGGCTGGCTGGCGCCCCCCATAGATTTTTCGATGCGCATTATGGGTCCACGATGTCCAACATTGGTCCCATCCTACTATCACATCTTGTTCTCTCGATATAAGTTATCGAAATTTTGCCTAAAGATGGCTCTGCCCTGGCACCATGACTCCCGATGACAATGCCTATTCGTTCTTTGTGCATTGAAATCGGTTATTTTTCTTATTACTATGAGTGCATACTGTCCAACGTTGCTCCCATCACTGTACCATTTCCCGTTCTCTCGATATAAAGTGATGATATTTTGATTGTAAGGGAAATATGGCGTTTCAATCACTACGTTTGATGAAAAATTGAGAAAGATATTGCGTTGCCACAAACAACACTTATTATTATTATTATTATTATTATTATTATTATTATTATTATTATTATTATTATTATTATTATTATTATTATTACCACTAATGTTGTCTACCACTATTTGCAATGCAATATACTACGAAAAATCAAATCAAATAATACTCCTTGCCATTCACGCTCCCGAACTCGAAATACATGATTTACAGTTCTCTGTGTTGGGGGAAACCATATTTATTATATTATTTCTTCAAATAACACGTTTCACAAGTTACTTCACTTTCAATATGTAACTTCATACCATCACTAGAATCGTTTTATTTCGATAGGAAAATATCCCCCCTGCACAGAAAGGAAAGCCTGACGGTAGCGAAAGCGCGTGAACCTTCGTTAGGTGATTAATCGGGTCCAATATTTCAATAAAGGAGGATAAGTCCCTGCACAGAAACATTTCAGTAAAAGAAATGAAATGAAATGAAATATTTAAGTTTTACGTCCCACGCTTATGCCGGTGAGGCTAAAGGATACGGTGATAATGAGAGATGAATGAAAATGGTGGAATGAAGAAAGTGGGAGGAAACGGGAGAACCCCGAGAAAACCCACGAGCACGGTTTTTGTCCACCACAAAGTTCACTTGGCGGGGGCTGGGATCGAACCCGGGAACTAAGCACCAAAGGTGAACGCTCTACCACTGAGCCACCGCGCCCCTTCAGTAAAAGAGGAAAATTCACTTATATATTGTGGATACCCATTTATGGGCGAAATTTATTTCGCTTTGAACATTTTTTGGAGATTGATGGGCCGCCATTTTGAACATTTTCATCTGATTATTCTGCCTAACGAACTCAATCAACATATTTCAACAATTAATGTTTGTGCCAAGTTTGGTCTCAATCCGCTGAAAATTACGGGGGTTATGGCATTCAGAAATAGCATTATATATATCCAGATAGATAGATAGACACACAGAGGGAGAGAGAAAAAAGTGCCTTGCACCCTTCTCCCTTCTCGCTCCTGTGCTATGTCAGAGCTAAACCGGGCCTCTTTCAAAAACCTATTGATCAGCCTAAGCTAAACACAAGCCTCTTACTACTCAACGTAGAAACGTGGTCAATAGGTTTAAGGCGTTTACTGATTGTGTTTTTAATAACCATGAGTATGGGTTTCGAGCACCTCCTCCTCCATTTTTTACTTTTTGCAGCTACGTCGGAACGTTCATTTTTATTCTTTAGAAATTAATATTTATGTTTATATTCAAAATAAGAGCAATTTTGGTGGCGTTTGTATGGATATTCTTCTGTTTCGAAATGAAGGCAAGAATAAAAGCAATAAGCAAAGATAAAAGGTATTATCAGTACTGAACATTACCAATAATAATTGCTATGAAAGACTGAATAGACCTCTTTTTAGATCTCTCATGAGCTATATGTACTATTAACCAAAAATTTTAAAAATTATCCTTACATGGGATTCGAACTAGCGTCCTTTCCATTTCTAAGCAAGCACTTAACCACTACACAAAGACCATGGCGTGGTGAACGTTTAGTTGTCGGTGTATTTGTTGTATTTGTGTTTTATGTTCCCACTTTTAATATTTTTCTCCGTTTAGCAGCTGTTTCTGGCTTTCTATTATTTACACCTGCACTATACGTATTCACAGCTTGTGCCCGTCTGCTATATCTTATTCAGATTAGACTTTTCCTCTTGCTATTCAGTAAACATTTGGGTGATTTAATTCTCATACCCTCCATGGATGGAGCGCAGGAATGACAAAGTCAGAAGACAGGTGTACATTTACTTTCCTGACAGACTATACTTATTTAATATCACAACCTAGATTCTCAATAGCATCCATTAGAGGTTGCCCATGTTTTTTCTGCTTGTCGTATATAGCTAATCTCTCTTTTTTTTGCAATTTTTAAATCCCTTAATAAGGAAAAAAATAAATTAACATTTTTCTCTATTTCTTTCTCATTCATTTATTCAACAAATCTCAATAAATGTGAAAAAATCGAGGACGTCAATATACGTCTGGGAAACATACGTTAATCGGACGTTTATAACATGTTTCTTGTTATTTCTATACTCAAAAGTATTTACTTTCCTCGTCATGTCCATAACTTTAAAACTGAAAGATGTTGCGATTGGGAAATGAAGAAATGGCCTCTTCTATTTGACGCTATATAGAACTTCCATTGCTTAATTCAGTAAATAAACTAGAATAATTTTAATTTTCTGTTGTACATATTTTAATTATTAGTTATTTCATATCGGACTTGCGAAGAAAAAAATAAATGAATTTATTGACCGCACCTGTAGCGACAACTCCCAGTCACGACCTCTCTTTAGTTTTATTTGGAAGTAAGAAAGACTGAGAAAGATATATATGAAAGTCGAGAGGAAAATAGAAGAAAAGAAGAAGAGGAAGAAGAAGATGAAAGGGCATAGAAGGGTAGGAATTGGGTTGGAAAAGTTTCTAAAGAAAAAAATTATGTTTGAGGTCGGCAGAGCCCAGGAGAAAACGCTGCAGAGAAGGGACATTGGATACTCTATGATTAATATAGAAGCAGAGAAAAGAGGAAGAGAAAGAATAAGTTAGAAATGAAGAAATACTGGATAATTACGAAAATATACCTAGTAGTAAGGAAGCTTAAATAGACCTTAAAAGTTAATTCATATCCTTTTTTTATTATTCGAAAGTAAATTCTGAATTGTTCGTGATGAGACACATGTCTCCTCATAAGTCAGACCTGGAAGCAGGTAACTGAACAGGTTGGACTTAACATGACCCAGCTCAGATGATAAGATGTATTAATTTAATTGTTTGTCTGTTATTTCTGAACATTCCACAGCTTTCACGCAGTTACTGATTTTCCATAGTGGAGATCTAACACACGTTTGGGTTATCCAAGGAAAAAAAATCAAAGGCACATACATATTTTCCACAAATATGAGTTTCTAAAATTTTTGAAAAGACTGCTCATTATGTTGTTTCAGCTTGACTTTCAGAGCCTATTTGGATTAATTTAGAATTAGTTATCCTTCATGTCCTCGGCCATGAACCAATACATACATATTATAATAATACACAGACATAAGAAATGTTAATATTCTAGACCAACATTAGAGATTACCACTTAAAACTAAAGTTATTACTCATTCACACACACAAACATATAATACAATATATTGGTACAGATGAGTTGGTAATATTTGTTTGGAAGGAGACTATTGACTAACTACACTTTGGTAACATTTATTACAACTATTAAAGGTAAACACAAACAAAATATTAATTACATAAGAATAAGTATGCATATAGTTATATCGTTATACATGAAACGTTAGATTATGTCAATATAGATTTAAAGTTAAAAGGGATGATATATTGCAGTAAATGAAGCTCGAATTTTAATAAAAAACCAACAAATTAGTAACAAGATGAAAATTGGTATAGATGTTGGTAATAATGATCTAGACAACATACTAAAAGTCCCCTAAAATCCCAAGTGACCTTCGCAGACATATTGGAAAATGACGTTCGGAAGTGTCAAATGAACAATACCCAGATAAAATAACAATATCTTCGTTATGGTTTCACATAAAGAGATCAACTTAGTGGCGTTTTATCGAACATAGATAATACAATATTTTTTAAACAGAAACATTTTTTTTATAAAACCAATACTTTTAGAAATATTTAGCTCTAAATTCTAAAATTCCTAAAACTACCGTCAAATTGACTTAAAATTTTATTTAACTTATGATGTAATGATTAACAATTTTAAATTTGAGATAGAAGGTGATAAAAATTATTGAAATGACATACTAAAATCCCACAACTTCTTCGTTCGCCATTTTGGAAAATGTACAAATGTCCGAAGTACTTGAAAGATAAATACAGTCGATCTGAAGTCAATTGGGATCAATGGTGGTGCAAGGGGGAAACAATATGACGTGTTTAAGGTTGTCCTCCGCCATCTTGGTGACCGCCATCTTGGAATTGACTTGTTATTTTAAATGGCAACATGGTCGTGTGACATATTGACACTCCAATACGTCCACGGGCTGCTATTGTAGTCCAGCGTTTTTGTTTTCCGTGCCGCAAAGTAATTCGAGATGCTAACTCGAAGGATGTCTGTGTACCTTTCTATCCACTATCATTCTGTGTGTTTAGTGTGTGGTCGAACATAAAATTAAAAGGAGCTCATTGTTATTCTGCTTGAAAGTTTCATGGGATACATCTGTAGCCTGCGCAACTATTGCTGTCACGAATGTTCCAAAACATCAAAATGTTTTCATTATAGTTTGAGTGTTGATCAAATGGTCAATGAATTTGCAAAATGCCAATTTGCATGAGGAATGTTTTGTAGATGGCGATTGTGAACATTTTGAGACCGCAGAAATGAATTTTTCGGACACAGAAAAATTGAAAATTCAGAAGATGTGACTGACAATTCCGGGTTACAGGAATCACTGATACCTTTTGATATTGTAGTAAAGACAGTTGTCAAGTAAATTATATGTATCAAAGGGCAATTTCAAATGGAAAAAAGACACTCCTACTTGTAATATTCGCACTCATGGTCATAATATTGTACTTCGTTTTCCAGGACTAAAAGGTGAGGCGAGATCTGAGTTGTCGCAGCTTGAGTCTCTAGAAGTGCGGTTAGATGCAAACATTTTGAGACTTAAGGTTGATTGCACCAATATTTACATTGACAGTGTTAGATTGAGATTTGTACTTAACTGTCATGCAAAAGTTACAGACGAGACTCTAAGTTCCTTTATTGACATTTTGGTGCTTTTGATGAGTGGTCAATGCTTGAAGGAAAGTCTGTATTGACCACTCATCACTTGTGTGCAGAACATGCTTAGAAGGTTATGAATAGGGAAACATAAAAAGAAAAATATATAAGTGTAAATAGCATATGTATAATTATGCAAAATCCTAATCAAACTTTGATACCAGAAAATCATTATGCTGAAAAGGTATGTTTTATGCATAATACGTTTATTTGTAAGGTTTGTAAAATTTTTGAAAAACTATACTAATTTTAAAAGGATTCGAACGTATATGTCTACGATGACGGAAAGTGTAAAATGCACCAGATTGGTCCATTTATTGATAAATACAAATAACTTTTACAGTCTTATTCATGTATCACTTTTGAATAAATGAATGGGGTTGGTCTTATTTGCATATACATAGCTTTCAAAATTAACATATTTCTTAAATTGTGTATAAAAGCCTTACAACAGTTTATAACAAACAAGGCAATACAATAAAATGACAGCAAATGGGATACAGTGGTATCCCGCGCGACTATCCACGTCACAAAAATCCGCGCGCGTATTGCAGGGTTAAACATCCTCATTAGAAGAGAAATTCAATGGTAAGATTATTTTTCCAAAAACCAACAACTGTGTTGAACTTGTGAATAGATTTAGGATATATGATATGTGAAATACTGTGAAATGTGTTGTGCAAAATTTCGAATAGAAGGATAAATTAAAAAGCAAGCTTTGTAACATCTCACATTGCGTATTCTTTAATAAACAAGAAAAGAGAGAGCTAACACAAATGAGACAATTACAATCACAAGACATGTTCAGCATGCCATTCTGTTCTATGCTTATCCTTAACCTTGAGACACAGTGCTTGTGCACTCTGCGAAGCATAGTTGGTGATATTTGTTCACATACAGTAATAATTCTTCTTTTCAGGTAGCCAATGTCAATAATTTTACACTGGTAGACAAATGCTTAAAAGTGTCCCCAAAGATAGAAACTCAACGGACTTAGGTCGGGGAGCCTAGCCAGGTTGTAGAGGCCCACAGAAAGCGTTTTTCAGACGCTCGAATGAGCACTTTGAAAAATTACAAACTTCTTTAATAACCTTATTTTTCTGTTTAAAATGAACAGCAACTCCATATTTATAGGTATCTCACTTATTTCGACATCAATAAATACTATTTTCTAAATAGTTATTTGCAAGTTCAGCAATAATATTAAACAATTCATTTTGTAGGGCAAAAAGTACTTTACTTTTTAAGGATTGAATTTTTAAAACTCCAATATGTCTCGTATACGACATAATTATATGCATCCTATGGCATAATTTCGTGTCGCTTGACAGACCCCTAAACATTACCCAATTGAGTTGATTTTTTGCAGTGAAATATACTTGTAAGATAGAAACAATATTGGCAACTATGTTCAATTAAATTCGTAATATTTTTTGGACCACCCAAATAAGCACACACACACACACACAGACACACACACACATATATATATATATATATATATATATATATATATATATATATATGTGTGTGTGTGTGTGTGTGTGTGTGTGTGTGTGTGTGTGTTAATGTGAGCGATTAAATGATAGGACGCTTTTAAATATAGGAGACCAGTGTATTCTTTGACACGTGCTAATGTATTGATTGTTTATATAGCATAATGAATGTTTCATTCAGTGACTCCTACTGCAGAATTTCGTATAAGAAAGTGTGTTGCGTGAAAATGACAAACTATATTTTCACTTCGGGGCTTGACATTCAACTGTAATTGTGCATATTACCTGCTTACCTGGTTTGACGATGTGAGTGGTGTCTATGTAGAAAATAGTTCTGGATAGTTTAAAAGTAATTACAGAACAGTATAGTCATTTCCATAGTTGCTACAGTGCAAGTATACGCGTCCAGCTTTATACTTGCGATAGTACTTGGTTACTTCTTGATTTTTCCTCCTTTCCCTTATGTTTCCTTACTAAGTTGATTTCATCAATGTTCATGGAGGCGAATGAATGGATAAGAGTAATCAGCATAGTAGATTTATTACAGTAGAGTCCCACTCTCTCGTACCAGGGCGTAAATAGTGCTAATGTCTATGAATCTTCACTTCTTTTATTTTTAAAGATATAGTCTTTGAAATTAGTTGACGCCTCAAGGTTAGCGCCCTTGAGGATTGGAAACAAGAATTTGGCAAATAATTTGCTATTACAAAATTTATTTCATTTAATTTTTTTAAAAAAATTGGCAAATCAAAGGTAGGATTTTCTGTATTTTATCGACTTTTACTAGTTTTCTATACTTTAATCGGAACTCTTCTCAGTTTCCGAGGGGTCGAATATTTTCTTTAATTTGAGATTAGAATTTAAGAGACCACACCATCCTTCTTGTAGTACCGGCGTCCCCAATAGCGTTTGACCCGATACAGTGAGTACTGTTTTTCCATACTAGCCTTGTCTTTGTGAAAATCTCATTGTCGGCACGGACTCGTCTCGCACTTGGAGATATATCTTGGGCCACGCATTTAGATGGCCACCTGTTTCGGCATATATATTTGGCTGTGAAACTGACGATTGTCGTGCTTAAATTTGACCACTTATCCTTGTAGTAATTATTGTTCTAGCTTATTTCCTTTCGCACGCCTCGGTTTTCTTCTGTAGCTATCTTTCCATCATTGTAACACTAGTTATCTCCATTTTTCTTTCTATCGAGTGCAGTAGAGACGAATTTCCGTGTAGATGTTTGGGCCCGTAAGTGTATATTAAATCTTGAGGTTTTATCATCTACATGCCAAACTGTCAGATACTTTTTGTACTGTAGTTAGGTTTAGGTAACTGCCCAAAATTTTTAATGTTCATTAGTTCTGAAATCTTGGAAGGTGTAAGGGTTTGCATTTAGCGGCTACCGGTTCATCATCAAGTAGAATTTATATTTTTATTTTATTGTTGCGACCTGAAAATTTTATTGAGCGGGGTAATTCATTATAAATGGTAAAATAATTAGTAAATATATGTATATTGAAGTATAATTGCACAATGAATGGAAATGTGATATTGAAGAAAAGATTATTATGTTGAAATACTTTGATAAATGATTATAAAGGGTCTTCTTACCTACCCCGAACGTTTGCTTTTTGTTGCCATATTTTCATAGATTCAACAATTATGTCGCATAAATTCGAAATGTAAAATATCGTAATAATTTAACATAATTGTAAATTTAGAATGTACCGCTATATGTTTGAACACAATGCTTACCCTTGTTATGTGATTAACTAGTCTATATGTATATTAACATCTTACATAGTTGTATTAATTTCATATTGCGTATAAATAAAGCAGGTTATTTTGCCAAAAGCTACCAACAAGTTCATCCTTAAGTCCATAAACCTGAAATATTCCCACACAGCTGTATCTCCATTATCCTGTCATATATAAAACCTCGAACTGAAATAGTGTTTTCGAACTTAGTAATTGTGATCTAGGTGTGAACGCAACTAACAATTTCTGTAACCTTATACTAATAAACTCTCGACATTAATAAACATAATCTTTATGAAGTTATGAAATTTTTGGTTAGTTTAAATCGTCCTAATATCATTGCGAGTGTGTGAGTGTACAATAACATAATATGACGAAACAAATTAACAGATATTATGAGACCCAAGTAGCGAACGATGTACTGGAGTAAGTGATTTCGTTGAATCAAAGCCAATGACAGAATTTTTCGTTTTAAATTTGCGAATGGGTAAAATATACATAAATAAGAAAGTCTATAAATTGAATTTGTGACAGTTGCAAATACGTACATATCATTATATGTGTGTATCCGAATACATCCGAATTAAGTGCATGGACGCCAAATAAGGGGGCATTATGGACATGTGAAACAAAATGTGATATGAAACGACGAGAGAAGACTCGTTTGACGATATTTTTCAGAAAACCGTATTAACTAAGGAGATACAATTTCATGTGACTAATGGTTAATCTACATTTATTTTTTCTTTTCTTTCTTTTAGTGCAGTTAATTCAGCAAAAAGTAAGGAACAAATTAGTAACAAGCTGAAAATTGGTACATACGTTGGGAATGATGTTCTATGCAACATATTAAAAGTCCCCTGAAATAGCATGTGATCTTCGCCGCTATATTGGAAAATGACGACCGGAAGTGTCAAGTGAACAATACCCAGATAAAAATAGCAATATCTTCATTATGGCTTCACATAAAGAGATAAACTTAGTGTCGTTTTATAGAACATAGATAACACAATTCTTTTAAGTGGAAATAATTTTTCATAAAGCCAATGCTTTTAGAAATATTTAGCTCTAAATTCTAAAATTCCGAAAACTACCCTAAAACTGATTTAAAATTTTATTGAACTTAGGACGTAATTATTAACAATTTTAAATTTGACACAGATGTTAATAAACATTATTAAAATTACATACTAAAATCCCACAACTACTTCGTTCGCCATATTGGAAAATGTACAAATGTCCAAAGTAAGTGAAAGATAATATTTTGTTAAGTGAAGTACAAAATCTGGACCTGGCTAAATATTTGAGAAATTGTAAATGCAGTCCATCTGAAGCCAATTGGGATCAATGGTGGTGCAAGGGGGAAACATTATGAAGTCCTCCTCCAACTTGGTGAGTGCCGTCTTGGAATCAACTTGTTTATTTTAAATAGCAACATGTTCGTGTTACATATTAAGCAACATCCTCTTTCGAAGAGTTAGGCTCTGCATTTCACTTTCTTTCTTTGTGATTGACTCATTGAAATTGGACATAAGGGCCACTGAACATTCAGCAGCATCGTTGACAACCTTAAGTGTTTCGACGATTCGTTTCTACTTTTGGAATTTGTCCGAGTTCTCCACTGCTCGGGATCACATTGGAGCATGAAATTGATATCAACTCAAACAGAACGTAGGTCGCAAAGAGAGGCTGAATTAACCAAATCATGAAGATTCTTTGTTTCTAAGCCGTAGCAGTCTGTGAGTTTTATGCCTCTTGAACTCCAACTTTCTTCACAAGCCTTAAGACGATTTATAATATTCCGCTTGTCCTCGAAAGATAACTTCTCAGAGAACAGTAAGAGTGGAACTAACTCTGCTTCAAGATACCACAAGTGAGTTTGGAACTTGTTCATTGCTGATTCAGACACATATTTATTCACTATGGCGTATTGTTTGATCTACTCGAACAGAAGTAAGTCGTTGACGGGGGCATCACATGTCTTTGGACAGGAAATCCATGCTTTCAGGTATATGAGACTTGCAAATAAACACACTTCCCGCAGATTTTTTCCTCTTTGACTGTAAGCTAAAACATTTCATGGAAAATGTATATCTTGAAGCAGCATATTACCTTTCCCATCCAACGAACCATAATGTATGCAGCTGGTCACTTGAAACGGTACTCCTTTGGAAATTCACCAAGTATCAACAGACAAAGCTCTATCATTTCTTTATAGTCATCACGGGGACATAGTTATTTTCTTTCTTATGTGCAAGACAATTTTGTAGAAACATAACAACTTCATTTTTCAGTGTTCGTACATATGGCATGGAAAGACGTTCGTCTTCCAGCGCCTAAGAATTATGATATGTAAGTTTTGGTCAATAGTCTTGGAAACGATGAAACAGTGAAATAATTGGACCTCTAGTATGCTCTCCAAAATTGTGGGGAAGGTACATAATTAATTAGGTGAAATTTATCCGTATTTTAGACGATACCAATCATAAATATAACTCAGTTTCTCTTCCAGTCGTGAATTTATATATGTCTTATATTTGTGCCTACACTAGAAACATTTCAAGCAAATAAGGGGATGGACTCTCCGAAATCAAAAAATGGAAAATTAAGGAAGCATTAAACAAAAAGAAACAAAAAAGGAGAATCAGCGTTCAAAGTAAAAAGCTACAACAAGCGTTTGCTTACTCTTTTCTATGAGCAGCTTTGTGTGGAGGAAACGGAGGGTGTAAATTAAAAATGGATATTGCTGTAACGGGGTTATTTCATGTCACGGACACCTTCTTCCCTTGTTACGAAATCCTGACTACTTTAAATGTTGTTTTTGGATGAAATTCACAAGCATTGCACAAAACAACGAAAAGGTCCATCACCGCTTAAATGCGAATACGTTCAATATTTCAAATAACATATATGGAACATAATTGAAGGCTTTTAGCGACATCTAAATATTTTTTACTGTGATTAAATTTTTCATTCGCTATATTTAGACCACACGGGTCAAAATTGGAAACTATGCGTTTAGATCAGAGATATTTTTTTTCTTTACCATTCTATGGTGAGCCACCCTAATATATATCTATCTATATATCACTTATATTCATTTATACTTTATAACATAGAATCATTTTTAGACACATTCTTCTTGAATTATACACAAAACTGTTCAAAGCATTCATATCCTATACTTTAAAATCTTCAGGCCACTACATAAGTCATTGCGCACTGATCGGTACATGAGAACTCGCATCAACCAAGTTTCAACTTTTGCAATACAAGCTACACTACATTCACACTTCACAGCTTAAAAATACCGTAGCTATTCTTTGTTTCACATAAGCTGATGGGAAAAAGAAGAAGTTTTTCCCCCACCACGCTCAAGTACAGGTGAATGTTGGTGTTCCGTCTTCCACCATCAGCCCCCGCACACGGAAGTATAGAGTGTATCTAAATATGTCTAGATCTAAATAATAAATTACAACTTTCATAATAACACTACGTATTATAAAGCACTTAATCACATTTACCTGCATTAGTGAGTAAGTAGCATATGTGTCATTATAATGGAAATTTTATTGAACAGTTGTATTGTTTATGTTCCTTCTTTTTGGCAGTCGGGGTTGTAACATAATGTTGGAATGGCAAGGGAGGGCAGGGTTGATAATTGAATGGGTATTTACTGCATTGATACAAGAATCTCATAATATAAAATCGGAAGCCAAGTACAATATGTATGAGTAAATTATCAGAGCGTTAAGATGATAACAATGGAACCTGAAATAATAATAATAATAATAATAATAATAATAATAATAATAATAATAATAATAATAATAATAATAATAATAAAATAATAATAATAATAATAATAATAAAATACTTCTTGTTTCCTCTTTTATAAACAGGTGTTCTTACATTAAAAAGAACCAGAAGAAAAATAATCATATATATACACACTGATAATAGTTACTCAATGCCTCTCGTCCCGAGCGCCTCAACGCAGGCGAATGTCCTGGTTTCTATTGATTATTTTTGAATGAAATCATTTTCCCACGTTTCTCTCTTCGTACGTGCACCTGATCTGATGGTGGCAAAGTACCTTTTTGTTTGTTGTTTATTAATACGATGCGTTAAATTTACAGTAAAGTATCACACATACAAGATTAATCAACATTGAAGTCTTCTGAGTCTATTAAGGGAGGAAACAATTGTTATGGTGGACTTAGAAAAACAATCCCAGATTGATGAAGCCTGACACGAAGTAGTAACTACTAGTAATGGTCACAAATTTTCGGTCCCGGCGAATCGGTTTTCAGAACCGGTTCCAGACCTGGATCCGACAACCCGGTTCCAAAACCCGATCTTAGGAACCGGTTCCACACCTGGATATGAAAACCCGGTTCCAGAACCGGATCTTAGGAACCGATTCCACACCTGGATCCGAAAACCCGATTACAGAACCGGATCTTAGGAACCGGTTCCGAACCTGGATCCGAAAGCCCTCAAAGACCCGTAATGGAGATGCTAAGTTCACGTTCAAATCACTGCAAAGGAGACCTCGGGCTTGTGCCCTTCTCGCCCAGACCCACTTGCGTCCCCCAGAATAAAAAATTTTGGTCCGCCAGTGCGTGTTTAGCCAAATGAGTTTGACAGTTTGCCTGTTTAGTCAATGAGTTTGCACAGTTACACAGTTTGTTTTGGCAAATGAGACAAGCGGCCACTGCCTGGGTGCCTGCCTGTCGCTTCCACCAGTTCATCTAGCACACTGTTCACAGCCTGCCAGCAACTCGGGCTTAGGGTAGGGATGGCCACAAAGTTCTGGAACAGTTCCAGACTTGAATCCAAAAACTCGGTTCCAGAACCGGATCTAAGTTCCGGATCCACACCTGGATCCGAAAAACCGGTTTTGTTCAGAGCCGAAGACAGGTAACCGTTAGGCTAAAGGAGACTGTGATGACGAGAATGAATGAAAAAGTAGAAAGAAAAAAGTAGGAGGAAAGGGGAGAACTCCGAGAAAATCTGCAAAAATAGTGCTTGTCCACCACAAAACCCACTTGGCACGAGCTGGGATCGAACCAGAGCCTCATGACCAAAGGAGAACCCTCTACCACGGAACCAGCACAGCTCCAACAAAAGTTTGGAGTTCTCACAGAACACTTGTCTGGAGGTAAATGCAATTAATGGGTGCTTACTTGCATTGACTTGAAATCCTCTATAAAATCAACATATATAAATACACACGAAAGGACAAATAATACTGAGTAAAAGGTATTCGTATCAGTTGCTGCTCTCCAAAGATTCTGTATTCATACTTTGGTCACTCTCATCAGTCGTCTTTGTTGTCTCCAAGGTTAATAGCGATTTTTTTCTGTAACTTCGTTAGTTATCCTGTCAAGTTCCTAGTATTTCATTTCTTCCATCTCCTCTACATATTGCACACAATCTTTCAACTTTTCACCTGTTACCATTTCTAACCCTTCTTCGAAAAGAGTCTTCACTTCACTAAGTGTAAAACGTTTATTGTTTCGTGCCACATGTCCCTTTCCTTGACTCCAAATCAGTTCAATTGGATTAAATGTACAGTAGTAGGGGCTATTCTGAGAACTTCCCTATCTGAAGAGGCCACCATTTTGTTCACTTTATATTTGCAGCATTTACTTTTGACTGCAAGAGGTATAAGACTAATTAACTCAGTTTTAACGAACGAGTCATCATAAGAAATGCTTTTATTTTATAGCCATTTTTTATTTTTTTATTTTTTGTCCTAGACTTGTTGAGAACACGGTCTACCTTTACGCTGTGATAATATCTGTTATCCATGACTATCACGCAGTTCGGTTATAGATGTGGAAGTATGTTCTGAAACCAAGGTAACATTTTACCTTTACCGGCAGGGTTCTTAAGTCCAATGTAGAGTACAGGCTTATTTACTAGAATTCACAGTTTCATCTACCATTACTATTGACACTGTATGAGAAGAATTTACCCATGTCTCATCAGGATAGTTTATTTTCCTACTCTCTTCTCTGTACTTCTTAATTAAATGGAGATATTTTCTCCTCAATAAGACTATGCCATCCCTATCAACTACAACAGGCCTTTTATTGCAAGATATATACTTGAATTTCATTACTTTCAACAGTCTATGGAGAGTTGTGTGAGAAAAGCAGGGCAGTTCGTCATCGGTATTTACAGCTACGAGAATTTTTTAACGTTGGCAATTCATTACGGAAAAAGAACTGATGAACCTCTGATCGAATTGCCGATTTCGTGAAGTCGTCATAGTTTTCCGAGAGGGAAATACTTGTACGTGGTGTATTTTTGGGACTTTTCAATTTATTTTCATGAAATTTAGCCTCCCACTTAATTCTATAAACAGTTGCTTCTCCTACACTTGTCTGTTTCCCAGTCATGTCGGCTAATTCTGCAACAGTTAGCCTAAATTAGAGTGTTGTTCTCTTAAAGCATGGAATACATTCAGAATACACGCTTCTCACCACTTCGTAACGCTTTCCCGGGCTCACGTTTTATCACAGAACTACTGCAAGCATCATGAATTGTCGCTTCACAAAGAACTAAATATGCAATTATTTACAATTTAATATGCACTAAAATTAGTTTCAGATAATATAAACTATACAAAATGTAATAAATACAAAATGCAATTTAATATGCACTAATTTACACGACTACCGGGTGAGGCATTTAAAACTGTTTTTGGAAATATCTGGAAAACCACAAATCGGATTTTAAAAAAGTTGTAATAAAAGTTGTTCGTCTCAAAGGGGGACATCCAATGATACAACACTCGACCCCCTACTCCCACCCCCCGGGGGCAGAAGAGGGTCAACTTTGAAATCTTAAATAGGAACCACCATATTTATTGCATATTCTGATTCTCCGTGAAAAAATACATAAATTTTGTTTCGAACATTTTTTTTCGTTGCATGATAGATGGCGCTGTAATCGACAAAAATCAAAATGGCTTACAAATGAAAAATTAGACATTTAAAACTGTTTTTCAGAATATCAGGAAAACTAGAAATTGGATTTTTAAAAAGTTGTAATAAAAGTTGTTCGTCTCGAAGGGGGGCATCCAATGGTACCACACACGACCCCCTATACCCACCCGCCAGGGGCGGTAGGGGGGCCAACTTTGAAATCTTAAATAGGAACCACCATTTTTTATTGCATATTCTGATTTTCTGTGAAACAATAAGTAACTTTTGCATTCAACATTTTTTTCGTTGCGTGATAGAGGGCGCTGTGATTGACAAAAATTAAAATGGCTTACAAACGAAAAATGAGGCATTTAAAACTGTTTTTGGGGATATCTGGAAAACTTGAAATCGAATTTTGAAAAAGTTGTAATAAAAGTTGTTCGTCTCGAAGGGGGACATCCAATGATACCACACTCGTTCCCCTACCCCCAAGCCCTGGGGTCGGGAGGGGGTTAACTTTGAAATGTTAAATAATAACTCCGTTTTTTATTCCTGATTCCCATTCTCCATGTAAAAACACATAACTTTTGTATTAAAAAATTCTTTTCGTTGCGTGATAGATAGCGCAGTGATCTTCAAAACATCAAAATGGGTAAAAACTGTTAGGGATGGGCCAAGTCGAACTATGAGTTCTGAGCCGTCATTGTTTATGAACTCGAGTTTCGTGTCGAATCGGGTTTGATAAATAGCTCTCATTCAGCTCGTTTTAACTCGTTTTGAAATGATAGCCTGATGAGACTGCAAAGTGAAAGTCATGTAAGATGTAAGCAGTAATGTGGAATCCTTTTTGTGCTGCTCACGAGAGGGGACACTGGTCGCTTCTAGTCTCGTCTTGATAACAAGACGACAAGCGATTTTTATAACGACCTTAGTTTGCCTCGGCTCAACTTAGCCGATGTCTCGAGCCAGCTCGCTTGAGGTGAGTCATCGGCTCGGTTGGGATGAGCCATTTGCTCTGTTTTGTTGAATTGAGTCTAGAACTCGAGCAGGGTCGGTTGGGTGAACTGTTAGCTCGGCTTATTGTTCGGTTCGGCTCGTTAGTGAATGAGATGTGAGTCGAGCTGTTTGAGCGGTTGATAGGCCTAAGCCCGGTCCGAGCAGTTTTGAACTTGTTTAGCCGGCGCCTTATAACTTTTAAGTTTTTGGCTCGAGCCGGAATACTTCCTCCTCTGGATCTCAAACCCCGATGTTCTTGCTTCCTAAGCTTCACGACTACCGATGTCGGAAGACAACTAGCTTCTAGTATTGAGATACAAACCGCCTATCTTTCATATTTATATACGGTGTAATAATAATAATAATAATAATAATAATAATAATAATAATTATTATTATTATTATTATTATTATTATTATTATTATTATTATTATTATTATTATTATTATTATTATATGCAATCGTATCATTGATAATAATTATATTACTATGTAGGATACTTGAAGAGAGTACTTGAAACTACACATAGTATTTGGCTCGTTTTGTGTATATGCGACTCGAAACTCGACCCGAATTCGAGTCGAATTGGAGGGAATTTTTCTAGTCGAGCTGAAATATGCTTGTTTCGAGTCGAGCGCAAAGAAATCTATTTCTAGTCGAGTTGGGTTTCACAGAAAACTCTCTCGAACTTGCTCATACCCATCCCTAAACGCCATTGACAAGTGATAAGAAAATGTTCGAAATGGTGACTATTTTCTGCGATACATTCTTTATCATTCAAACTACAGTCTATGAAGCAAAGACTGCGATCGTGCGTCGCAATCTATGGTCAGACTCTCGCTGTACATGTAACACTTGCAATGTGTGTTGCAGAAAACGGGCACCATTTCGAACATTTGTTTCAGTAAACAATGGAGATGTGTGAGAAGCAAGAAGAGTCTCCTAAAACAAGCACCACGATGGTGAGAGGCAAGAGGACTCGCCTTTAAACAAGCACCTCGATGGTCAGGGTCCATGTTATTTGGGGACGAGACGTTGAAGTGCGGTCGCTTGGGCGCGAAATGTTTGGACACAAAACCTTTTATATAAATAGGTTTCCTACCTACATATACTGTACTTCATAACTAAAATCCGGATGTTTAGGAACTAAAATATGAAAATAGGCACTGGAAATTTCAAAAAACTTCCACAACAATTTTGCAAAAACTAAAAATAACATCTTGAACACAGCAAAGTTCCTGCACGTAATGCACAACTTATCTGTACCAGTAAATAAATAAATGCAGCAGATTCTCGACTATCCGCATCTCTACTACCAGATCTCCGTACCAGGCCCGTATTCAGGGGGTCTAGGGGGCTGGTTCCCCCGTAAAGTTTTCCTGCCCCACTAAAATTTGCACGGTAGGCTTGCAAATGAACTATAATATGGTTGGATCGGTTCCCTCCTAACTTCAGCCGTGTCCCCCTACATTTTTGGGCTCGCTACCGGCCTGCTCCGTACTATGCGACTTAGTTTTGGAAGAATATTTCTTTTTAATACATTAAGATATATGTAATAAGGACATGTAATTTCTGTAAAAAAAAACGTTTTTTTCTTAACGTTTAGTTATTTTAAAAAATGTGACTTAAAATGTATACAACACTGCACATATTTTGATTTTTGCATTTTCTTTTTCTATAATAAATTATTAAAACGAATGTTACAAAACATAGGAAATGTTTATTAAGGAATGAATAAGAGCTGTTTTGGAATAAAAATGAAGTTTTTAATGCTATGGGTGGGTGTTTCAGGAAGTGAGTATTTATTGAATGCTTTTTTTGTTATTCGATCTGCCCATTAGGCCGGATAGTTGAGACTATTGTATTAACAGAAAGTTATTTCAGATTTCATAAAAATAGGCACTAGCTATTCATTGAAATATGAGGAGTGGTGCAAATAAAATTTACTGTAGGCAGCCTGTGACACCCCAAACTAAACTTCTGTCCTTTATAATATATCTAACATAAAGGAACGATATTGATCGAGTTGGCAGTTTATTTATGCACTTCGAAGGACAGAAAAAAGCAGAACTTAGTGTAAGAGGCAATGCTTCGAGGAGAAACCCTCCCATGGAAAGAAGAAAATACATCGGGCAGATAAAAAATTCGTACTGTTGTACATGAATTTTGAAACTGTTGATATTGTAGAATACCGTAAGACACTTTGCACATCAGGGGTTACTTTTTACAAAATATGAAGAGCATAAATAATATTTCTCTGTTTGCAAAACCATGAACAGAAAACAAAAAGTTTCAACTGGTACCGTAAGACAGAACATCTAACTGTGTTTTGGCTATAATGTTGGCGGTTAACATCAGTTCCAATTACGGAGAGGGTTCATTGTTGTAGAGGTATGGAAAGCAGTCACTGTAAAGGCCGCCAAAATTTGAAAGATATCACGTACAAGATTTTCCGTCAAAGTTAAGTCAGTTTCGTAGAATACTACCGTGTATAATGGAACTTTGATGCAATAGTTGAAATTGAAATGTGAAACGTTTTAAAGTCATAAAAAAGTAAAACTGGGAGAAGGGAGTTTCAGTCTGTACTCGGGGTTACTTTGCACCGGTCCAAAATACCGCTTAGATAGGAAATTATTACTACTGGAACCTCCTGCATTCTAAATTTAGGTAAGTTTCCTATTTAGGATTATGCTGGACTGAATTTCTTGTTGGAAAATAAATTATAAACAACGGCGGATCCAAGATTTCAGCTTATACGCATAAGAATGACTAACATTAGATTTTTAAAATAAGAAATCGTGCAATTTGGGTGGGTTTCAACCTGAAAGTCCCAAATCCCGTAAATCTCCTACTAATTACGGTTGGGATGATATTCTTGGACATAAGGAATAGACCCTAACCAAGGCAAATCAGTTCACGGGGATTTTTTTTTCTGTTCCTTAGTTAGCATTTTTGTGGGACATATGCTAAACTATTAATTTGTGGTTCCTGTGGCGGTAGCAGAAAATACATAATTTCTTTACAAATATCGATAATTCAAACTAAGTACTGATAGCAGTACCATCATTCTAATATAAATATTTGTAGACTGCATGCAGGTTTGTGTAGAAAGTAAAATGTATTTGGTCTAGGAATTAATTCGTGCGGTCGGTACGCACACATTGAAGCTGTAGTACAAACACAAAATACATAAATACCTTAAGAAAAATATTGTCCATCGCTAGCCACCACTTTCGCCCATCTGTCAGGCAATGTACGGATTCCGTGGCGAAAGAAGTCCTCATCCTTGGAAGCGATCCAGTCAGAGACCCATGTTTCGATATCTTCTGAAGAAGTAAACCGCTGTCCAATCAAATCGTTGTTCATGCAATCGAACAAGTAGTAGTCTGAAGGAGCAACGTCTGGTGAATACGGCGGGTGGGGTAAAACTTCCTATCCGACATTTTCTAAATAGGTTTTGACCGGTTTTGCGACATGTGGGCGAGCGTTATCATGTTGAACAATTAGTTTATCATGTCTGTTCTCCAATTCTGGTCGTGTTCTGGCCAGAGCTTGCTTCAAACGCATTAAGTGTCGTCGATAACGTTCTCCATTCATAGTTTCACCCGGTTGCAGCAGCTCATAGTACACCACACCTTTCATATCCCACCATTTGCACAGCATAACCTTTGCACAGTGAATATCTCGTTTTGGTTGTGATGGACCTGGTTCACCTGGTTTCACCTAGGCCTTTTTTCGTTTAGGGTTCTCGTAATGGATCCACTTCTCATCACCCGTAATAATTCGATGCAGAAACCCCTTTCTGCTCTGTCGTTGAAGCAACAATTCGCAAATGGTTTTTCGTCTTTCAACGTCTGTCTTTCAATTCATGTGGAACCCAATGTGACATCTTTTGAATCATTCCCATGGCTCTCAAGCGTTTGGAGACTGTTGTTTGATCAACGCTTAATGCTGCTGCAAGTTGTTCCTGCGTTTGACACGAATCCTGCTCGAGCAATGCTGTCAATTCTTCGTCTAGAAATTTTTTGGCTGTCCAGCTCGCTCTTGGTCTGCCAAGCCGAAATCACCACTTCTAAACCGTGCAAACCATTTCTGACACGTTCTCTCAGCTAGAGCATGGTAACCATACACTTCCACCAAAATACGATGACTTTCAGTCGCACTTTTCTGCATGTTAAAGTAATGCAGCAGTACACCCCGCAAAAACACTTTATCAGGCACAAATTGCGCCATGTTCACTTAACTACAAACTGGTGTTGTTGACGCTTTAATCCACTGCCCTATACTACGAACGATACGCGATGACAGGGGTTTGCAACACATGTGTGGATACACGGAACTGTGGGACGCTCCGTTCATTGCGCCATCTCTTCTCCACCCGCACGAATTAATTCCTAGACCAAATATAAATACTGAAAGGAAAACATTGCACAAAAAATTATGTTCCTATGTCGAACATACTTTATTGTATATTGTGCAAAGCTATGTGGTTACTTTGCACCAAAGTTTATATTTCAATAACTATGGTTATACTGAACGTTTACTAATAAACTTGCACTAATGTTTTCCTTATAGGTATTATATGTTTAAAATACAGTGTTCTAAATCATTACGTTTGTAAGTTACATGCGATTTTCTTTAAAATGGCTTTAATCTTGTGCAAAGTAACTTGCTGGGTTTTTCCCATAATTCCGTCATGCAATGTTAATGTCATCGTAAATGTAACATAATGAGACTGTTTACCATAGGGCATACTGTAATAACGTAACGAAAATTTAGTTTTTGAAGATTTGTTTTTTTAGAAAATTGATGTCAAATTTCATCTTTCTGAAATTCTTAAGTTGTGCAGTTATTTTTTATGACAGAGTATTTGTGATATTAGTGTCTATTTTCAAGGCTTTTAGTGCGAAAACATCCGGGTTCTCGTTATGAAATACATTATAATTACAACCCAATTAAGTAGATTAACCTATTTAGATATGCGGCTTTGAGCCCAAACATCTTGCGCCGAAACGGCCTTACGCCCAAACGTCCTGCTCCGGATGGTGAGAGGCAAGGGATCTCATATTAGAAAAGCATCCCGAAGGGAACAAATTATTACTACATCCACGTCGTTGTTCCTGAGAAACGCTAAAACTAGATTTTAATACATTGATAAAAACAAGCCTTAAGTGTTTCCAAATGCTCTCTCTTTAAGTAACATCTGTGACAGAAATTACACTAACAATGTGGACATAGTAATGTATTAAGTTCTGGAGGATCAAGTGTTTTTGCTATAAAACACCGGTTTATCATTACAGATTTTAGAATAACTGCCTTTCTAATATGAGATTGTAGAAGGGGAATCAACTATGGTGTAATTTGGTAGAATTTCCGTAAATATCACAAGTATTAACTTTTCTAATCTAATGTGTATTTTGTTACTTACTTTAATTTTGCCGAGTGTTTGTAACCCATCTTTATTTTGTCTATTACAGTGCCATCTATCACGCAACGAAAAAAAAACAAACAAAAGTTACGTATTTTTTCACGGAGAATCAGAATATGCAATAAAAAATGGTGGTTCCTATTTAAGATTTCAAAGTTGACCCCCTACTGCCCCCGGGGGGTGAGGGTAGGGGGTCGAGTGTGGTATCATTGGATGTCCCCCTTCGAGATTAACAACTTTTATTACAACTTTTTTTAAATCCGATTTGTGGTTTTCCAGATATTTCCAAAAACAGTTTTAAATGCCTCACCCGCATCATGAATTGTCGCTTCACAAAGAACTAAATACGCAATTATTTAGAATTTAATATGCACTAAAATTTGTTTCATATAATATAAACTATATAAAATGTAATAAATACAAAATACAATTTAATATGCACTAATTTACACGACACTATATATAATATAATCGCCACACTCACTAAATTCATGCAATATTTGCACAGGTCTGCGTACTCGATACCCAGACAGCTAGAAAATTACATTCCCTGAAATTATAAGTAAAGACAGAATGTCGACAGGATTGGTTTGCTTCCTCTCCCAATTCTTAAGTGAAACAACGATGGAAGTTAACTTTATAACGAATTAGTTCTTATTTCTAGAAATACAATTTAATAAATAGGACTAAAGCCAAAACTTTTGAACTTAAATTTTAAGAAACACTTTCTTAAAGACAAAAATAAAAAACATTAATTGTATGTTATTAGGGTTTGACAGGTAAAAGGAACGGCAGTGCTTCCTCAACATAAGATGCCAGCGAATTGACGTACGAATTTAGAGTTGACACGATTCTGTTTATTAGAAAAGTTTCCCTCCCTGTGAAGGTCAACGGCTTGCTTTCTCCTCAGTACTGGAGAGTGGTGGGAGGGAGGGGAGTTTCCTATCAGGTTGCCTTGAATAGATAATAGGTATATACGCAAGTAAAATTCAACATTATTTACTGTATAGAACGATAAATTTCGGTTTGCATTCTGACAACAACAATGAGATTAATCACTGAGAGTGAAGAAGAGAAAAATTTTGAAATTACGATCTGGCGATGGAATAGCGTCATGTGTGCTGCCTTACGTTTAATCACGAACGTAAAGTGTGTTTTTGTTAATTATTTAATTACGGAACGACATAATGTTTCATACTTTTCAATATAGTTAATTTGCAATTTATTTTATTAGTCGGAATACTCACATTGATCGTAGCTACCAATAATTTCTTAATAATGAGGAAAAATTAGCGTATTGAAGAGGGACTATTCCCTCAAATGTTTATGGTAACAAAACTCTAACGACTAGCAGTTATTTACTTCACGTTAGATTATCCTACAAGATGACAATAAACTATGTACTATAAATACGTTCTTTGTAGTCTATTATGAGCTGGCTATAATATATATATTATAAAATAATGATTGCTTTATGATAGCTTTTCATTACGAATGAATTTACTTATTCAATTGAGCCAAAGAGATGAATAGATAAGAGACCGACAATACACTCTCCTTAAATAAGTTAATAACATTTTGACATTTACATTAATATAAACACATGATACATTACATACGAACTAAAACTACACAACTAAATATATATCACTAGAGGTCTAAACCAAACAGATCATTGATATCATCACATTTACGACGGGCTCTGATACTATAAAGGAGGGAAGGAAAATAGTTCGGGCTGGTGGCCCTTGTACTCAAATTTACCCATTCGGTTTTCGTTACAAAACTATTATTTACAGCCCCGCAGAGACATATCAAAACTAGTAAATGAGGGAAAGTCCCGAGAGAAAAGAACCTTTATGAAATTATTCAAACCATGAGATGTTGGAAGCTGTGGTCAATTTAAGAGTAAATAGGAGTCTCGTAAGGATTTATGCTGACATTGTGAAAATTAACTCAAATACAAAATAAATTTCATAGACCACCATGCTGAAAAAATCACATAGACTACATACATAAACTGTATTGGACAGACTTATCGCAACCTATCAATAAATAAAGGGGGTGAAATAAACTTCCTAAACGTTTCGACGCATCAAATCTTAGTTTGCGGTTCACACAAAAATTCGAAAATCAAATCACTTCACATTTGTCCTTTGAATAAAATATGGCGATCCTGATACTTACCTTGGAAATCCGTATTTCAATGATTTTGGTCTATTTTCAGATAGGATTCTAATATTTTGGAACTCTAACTGCTTCCAACTGGTTTATTTATTAATTAGTACGTTGATACCTGATTTCTGGTGTGTTTTCCATTTCAAAGATTTAAATTTTAGGGAGCAGATAGTAATACAGTCCGTCATATTATCATGCACACAAGGAATAAGGTGAATGCGCGCCAGAATACTAAGGCGGAATATAGTTCCCAATCACAGCAAAGGAATTTTCGCGGCGTAAAATATGAAGCGAGAAAGTAATGGTAAAACTTGGATTAAACCAGATTTTAGCAGGATATGGGCACTTCAGGGGTACGAAGAGTATCTAAATTATTCTACCAAATATTGGATTGGTAGACAATTTCAGAAATTCTACCCAACTACTGACCTATGATTTACATTGGAATAAAAATTTATAATTTTAATAATCATCTAATTGAGGTGCCCATATACAGAAATTTACGATGAGATAATATATAAATAAAGAAATTATTCTCCGGAAATAAAATTTTTCCTAGTTATTCTCAAGCTCCCTATTTAAATGTAATTCGAACGCAAAACCAACGGCTTTAATACACAAACGAAAATTATATGGCAAAATCTAATAATACACAGTACGGTCAAAAATTACTGGATTCAATCTCCCCCAAAAATTATCCTACCTTAACTGTAATTAAATATTACAACTACAAAACCATAATCATCTTTCCAACATGTAAACATATCTTTTTAAATATATCGTAATATATATTCTCCTACAAACTCGTTGTACACATGCTTGAACTTAGTGTCGTCTTGACGAAATAAACATAAGCAGTTAATATTAACTGTTACTAACTATTTAGGTACTTGAAATATGTTTCAGCAAAATGGAAACAATTTAATGTTTATGGCTTCCTTTGTAAAGTAATTTCTGACACTATCTTGATTCTCTAAAATATAATCACCAAATACAAAAATAGAGTATTTTTTCCATTCATAAATATGTAGAATTGTTTCATTGCTAATTTGACGATTCATGCTTTTAGAATAAAAGTCGTAATAATTATTGTTTAAACAACCTGGCTATAAGAAAAATTTAAATAAAAGAAATGTTTTTAACACAACCCGAAGGACCCATGACAAGAAAAAGTATATCATCAGGTGTAAGTTCTCCATTTCTTTTCTTAGTCGTTTTTTCTTTAATCATTTCTTGCATATCCCAATCAACAGATTTCTTGACCCTACTCTGTTATTAGATATCAAATCTTGATCTGAGGCCTCACATATCCAAAGGGTCTCAGATTCATTTGGAAAACATAAAACCACGTGTAAGCAAACAAAGAAACTGTTAGAATACTATAAATAAAAGCTAGCTACCCGGAACTCCTGTAACTTTAATTACTACATATGAACCAGGTAATGCATAGTTTGTCAAACTATTTTACTTTTAAAGTGTATACCATCCTAAATTTAGGATATGTCACCCCCTGAAAATTATCTGTTTCACAACCCCGAGATGAGAGTGAAGTACAGAAAAGAAGGTTGATATGAAAACAATAAAATGGGAATATTAAGAAAAGTGTGTACTTTGAGCTTTAAACAAGTGCAATGTTATCCAAAAGTTGGAGGGAACTTAATCTAATGCCTTTATAAACCACTTGGCATATGTTTCCATCATTGATAAAAGCCTTCGGCCGTCCGGAAGTCACATAGTAAATCACGGACCCCTAGTAACACCGATACGTACTACGCAAGTACTACAAATTGTGACAGAATAATTACATTATTACGCAACTTCCTTTTGTTCTTTTAAAACTCAATTTATTATTCTTATTAATCTTTCTAAAGAAATTCAATGCCTCCCCTTTGACTTTATTGAAGTTAAACATAGAGAAACTAATTGTAATCACATTGCTCAAATTTACGTACGCTATTAATTCAAGTCAATATTTTCAAACTACACAATGATTAAAAGATAATAAAATTTTCAAATTACCAAAGTCATTGCAATTGTCAACTTTATAAAATACTAGCAATCTAGCTTAAAAAGGTTTTCTTTACTCTACACCTACTCTAGTTTTTTCAACACGATGAACAATTTCGAAAAGCTTTATTTGCCAATAAACAACTAATATGAATTAATAAGCTACTCTGTGGTCCCCAACAAATCGCTTTGCTTTAGGAAGCGGTAGCTTAGTAAAAATTGGCTTGTCCATATTTATAATAACTGCTTTGCAAAAGATATTCACCAACATCTTACTGTTTGAACTGCCATTTCTTTTCTTTCGTGATATTTCTCTATGCGCATACATTTTATTTCATTCAAATTGAACACTAAATTGTCTTTTACGTTTTACTAGGTTTTCCCATTTACCTGTGCTTGACCTTTGTTGCTGCATCACAATCAGCTTATGACCAACCATTAATAGTATTTAGTGACCGATATTTAATTTTATTGTTACGTTTGTCTTCAAATCGCTTAGACGGAAGGGGTTTGTTGACCTAATTCCCACATTCTTCCTGAAAAGGTTTGTAATTTTTTATACCTTCATGTGATGCGTGGTCAGCACCCAACATCTTTACAAAATTATTTACTGCTGAATTGCAACTGTGATTCAGTTTGGAATTTTGATCACTGTTTTCAAAAATACATGCAGAGTATTGATTATCGTTGAGTGAAAAAACAACTTTATCATTACGACTACTTGTTTGTGCATTGTGTTGACATTTATTTCTCAAAGTAAATTTACGAACAAACTTTAAAAATTTACGAAAACAATATAACATACATTTGACTCTTTTTAATTTCCGTCTGACGTTACGTATTTTATTTTCTGTTGCTGGCCCTTTTTGCTACAACGAACTTGCAATTATATTTCTTTATAATTTGACGAACAACATTTTGTAACCTACTGAAGTTTTTGTCACAGGTTTCTAATTTATCTTCACTCGTTACTGAGTTATTGTTACTACCATGAGGCCTACACGGCCTAAAACCAGTTTTACAATATTCTAAATTTACAATTTGTGTGCAAATGACTACGCAGAAAGTAACACATCCCACTTGTTTTAAATGCATTTCTTTTATTTCAACTCAAAGCTTAAAGAACTGCTCTGGCCATGACATATCTCAACAACCGTAACAGACACAAAAAATAAACAAAATTCATGAAAGGGAACACAGTCTAATTTATTGGCTAACAAGGTGCCGGGAAAGCAATTCTGCTTCAACAAACATAATACTCAACAAGGATCCGTGAATGGCCTCCTATTGCCTTCTTTTTCAACGCAATTTATTACTACTTTAGTAAAACTTTTCGTGGTGTGGCATGCGTTGCACCCAAGAACGTTTTTCATTTCTTTACATATCAAGCAATCAGCTGGCCGCTGATTCACATGTGTATCTGCGATAGGCGTGACCAACTCAGTGGTTGAGGGTAGCGGTAGAGAAACATATTTTTCAACAGCTGGGTTGCGTTGGTTACGTTTCCCTTGGCCTCGTTTAACACAACTTTAACGTGATTAATAACAGGAATTATTTGTTTTTCTTTATTTAATTACAATCAGGTATTTATTCAACCTGTTCAATAGGGTGGGCCAGAGAAAACTGACTACTTTTTTTATGTCCCTATAGCCCGGAAATATCTTTGTAACTGATTAGAAAAATTAAGAAAAAAATTGAAATAGGTTAACATCTTCTGTTTGCGCATCACAGTTAAAGATGACCAAAAATGACGAAAAACTTGTGATTTTTAATTTTTTTGTCCTATAAATAAATATTATTTAATCGATTCCATGATTTATTTTCGTTAATATAAATTGTGGTAAAGTATAAAAATAGTTTCAGTGTGTTGTTTTGTTTTATGTTTTCCAATTGCAGAACTTTACTGTAAACCTTTTGTTTTACAAAAAAGACTTTTTCATACTTTATGTCTGGTGTAATTTTGCGCATATGAGGTAAATGATTGGTTTTAGAAACCAAGCAGATTGACAGGGAAATATTTTACAGCAGTCCGACAACTTACTGGATTTAATCCCACTTCCCCTCCCCTTGTGCAAGATAGCTTGACTTTGAGAGTGTTCGAGCATTGTTGCTGAATGCTGAACGCTGCAAGTATTGGCACGCATTGCACGTCCGTCACGTCCTCGTCATTTTTTCACTTAGTGATTAAATGTGGCGTTGTGTAGAAGTCCTCTTCAGTATTAGCTGCGTTATTACATATGTATTAGTTGTTCTTTATAATCTTGAATCATAGTGCTCAGTATTTTTGTTGTATTCCGTGCGGTAATCTTTCGTAGCGCTACAATGGCAAGTTTGGAGATGACTACGAGACAAAACTTTGAGTGTTCTCCTTTTAGTCATCCAAGAGATCTGCCACTAACTAAACTGCCTACATATTAAGATGTACTCCGGTGTACACGAAAGACTACAATTGTACCCACAAATATACAATGCAAAAGTGAGCTTTTCAAAAGTTGCTGGGATGGTAGCAAGAAGAATAAAAACATTTACGATAGAGCGTCCAATCCTACTGTTACTGAGTACATGATCGTGGAGCTTATTGTTGTTTATCATGACAGTTACTACAAACTGAGAAAGTCGTACGGTCGTGATTTGAATAAGCCAATATTTGCAAAGAAGATTGCAGACATCAAGCAAAGATCATTGTCGTTGTTTGATGTGGCAGCATGCAAATGTCCTATCATTTTGAATTGTACGTGTGGTAAGACAGAAGATTTGTGTGAATGTTTAATTTCTATCAAATGCAAGTGTGAAAACTCTAAGAAGATACCTGCCCTTGAGTTACGTTTCATCTATTTTCAAAGGAAGTGTGGTTTGGAAAAAATTGGTTCAATAGATCTTCAAGAAAAGAAAAGGCTAACTTCAAGACTGGGAAGGAAACACACACATAAACGTGTTTTTAATGATACGCCTTCGAGTTCATCAACCATTTTTGAAAACGGCCCTACAGATTGTTTAGTTCAATATTTTAACAATACGGCTCGGGATCTTCCGAGTTCTGTGAAAGCGAAAATGATGCGTTCGTCCCAGATATCCCCACAAAAACTCCATCAGAATGGCAAATGAGAATAAAACTGAAGACAACGGTACTAAATAGTGATAGGTTTGGCGTATGTGACCGTGCTACTGCTGCAATTGCTTTCAGCGTTCTACAAGATATTGGAATGGTGACAGACAATGACTATTCTCACGTGGTCGATAAAAATAAAATACGGAGAGAGAAAAGTTATATCAGGAGATCTTTGCAGTGTAAACCTGATACTTTGCTTCGTGGTCTATACTTTGATGGGCGCAAAGATGCTACCTTGGTAGTTGAAGAACGTGATTCTAAGTTATTTCGTAGACTTCAAAAAGAGAAGCACTACACTATCATTCATGAACCTGGGTCGACATATATTTACCACGTTTCTCCATCATCGGGATCTTCTACTGATATCGCTTCCAGCATAATTTCCTATTTGACTGAAATTGACGTTTCTTTGGGCGAATTAGATGTTGTTGGCTGTGATGGTACTGTTACTAATACATGATGGATGAATGGTGTAATTCGGCAAATTAAACTTCATATAGGTAGAACGTTGCTGTGCGGTGTATGCCTCCTCCATTTTAATGAGTTTCCTCTCCGCCACATATTTCAACACGTTGATGGGGAAACAAGAGGTGCTAAAACCTTTAGTGCGCCGATCGGCCAACTGCTTAATTGCTGTGAAAGATTACCTGTAGTTGAAATAGTTGATTGCATAATTCCTGAAGTAGACCATCAAATTCTCAGCAAAGGCCAGAAGTACCTTTTAGATATTTCAAGATCAGTAAATGCAGGGAAATGTCCAAATGACTGTCGAGATCTGGCCCTATGTCGCACTCAAGATGGATCACAACCGCAAACACAATTCTTAGGTTGTATATCAGTACTGAAAATCTCTCAGAAGGTCCTAAAGAATTGGTTCTTTTTATATTGCGTTCGTACGTGCCTTTATGGTTTAAAATCAAATCAAGCCATTTTTTTCTGATGGTTCCAAACATCTTTTTGAATCAATTGCTATAACAGATATCTCCCTGAAACTCCTCAGCAAGTGGTAGAGATTGTAGTTGAGAGAAACGCATTTTTGCCAATCCAGAAACTTGCTTTTGGCTATGATAACGGACGAAAGGAAATATTTTAGAGAACTTGCTCTAAGACGAATAATAAAGGCAATATAGACAAAAATTAAAGGAAAGACAGTCAGGAACTTCAAAACCACCCAAACTCAAATTTGGTGCTAAAGATTATACTGAAATGATTGACTGGTCGACCTGCAAAGTATCTTCTCCTCCATTGTTGCGTCGAATCAATGATAATGAAATCAGACTCCTTATACAGATTGGCATGGTACCCGATTGGCAAAGTGTAAGAGGATTCCCTTGCCACATGCAAGCTGTCGATAGACATGTAAAACTGGTAATAGAAGCCACTGACAAAGTATATGGTGCTCAGTCAAGGGCTGAATATCAGGGCAACTCTGCAATCCAGAGCTATTATGCTACACTTCAACCAAAAATCTCATTTTAAATTGAATCTTCATTGCTAAAACATTTTTAAAAATCCACAAAATTCAAGGATTAACTAAAAATATGTAAAACACACCTGCATTGGATGGTTGGTTGGGAAGGGTGTGGGTGGAACTCGAACTGCAGCCACCTCCTTGTGGTGAGTTCTGAGTCAATCCTGTTTATGAATAGAAGAAGACCTGCAGATGAAATTGTTGACATTTTAAGTACAATTTAAAAAATAAAAATATTTCATGAACGATTTTACAATGTTCATTTTGCTTTTCAAACCAGTAATTTATCAGAAATAATCTAAACTATGTTATTTTTTGGAAAATAATTTTCAGTTATGTTGTGAATTAAATAAAAATACAATAACTATTTTTTACAGTTTAATACAATTTATATTACATAAAATAAATCAAGGATTCGATTAACTATTATTTTTTTATAAGACAAAAGAAATGAAATATTTTCTACATTTTTGGTAAACTTTAACCGCGATGCGCAAACGGAAGATGTTAACCGATTTCAATTTTTTCTTAATTTTTCTAATCAGTACCAAAGGCAACTTTTCCGCGCTATAGTGACTTTAAAAAATTAAAAGGTTTTTCCACCCACCCTACTTTTCAAACTTATTGTCAGGAAATTCAATTCAAACCTGACTTAAAATAACAGCTAGTGGTTCGAACATTAATTTATGAGAACTAATATAAGATGAAATAATGTAACTCCCAACATATTCATTTTTCACTGTTTCTGAGAATATTTTCGGGCTACGGGGCAATATCCAAAGAAGTGCCCTCAAACTCAGGTCTAACCATTCTGAATTACGTTTAGCAAATTTTATTTCTAATGGTTCTACCTTCCTTTATAACTCGTAATTTTGAGTATTTTCGCCATTAGTAGTTTTTGCAGAACCGGACTTAAATGTTCAGAACGTTTCAGCAGAACCTGCAAATCTAACTCGTTTCAGTGAAATGACTTGAGAATTTACCTTCTGGTCATGAGTGGAACCCTTATTACCAGTAACACTTTAAATGCCGTTTGTATATCGTTTCAGCTAACCTTTCTTTCGTAATGCGATCAATGAATGGATTTTCATAATGGAATTTCAACTTATAATGAACGTCTGACAAAGAAACAAATTCTCTTTCAAAAACACACTCATCTTTGCTTTCTCATAAAGACCAGATTCACGTAATTCACGCATTTTTGCAAAAATTTTATCCACAATTTCTGCCATGTATTCTATATTCCTTTCTAAAATAGATTTTTCAATTTCTTGCTTAGCTCTTTTTTCGGATTTGACACACTTCCTGATCTACACTTAAAGCGTTCTCGACTTCTAACAACGTAAATGTTTCTTTCTGACATCTAAATTGACTTTCTACTACTAGAAATTCTGATTCTTTCCAAACTTTTCGCATTTCATGCAGAACAGGTATTATTTCTCTATTTACGGACATGATGATTAATTTACTAATGCCAAAACAACAAAATTAAATAACACTAGGAAGGCCACCCAATTTATCTCAATAAAAGAATTAGCGTCGCCTTTACGGAATTTTACCAAATGTTCCTGTTCCCGCGGAAGCCATCTATACCAGTATCTAGGTTCGATTCTTGTAGGTAACTTTGAGGGAATAGCCATCTATAACAGTGACAAGTTCGATTCCCTGTGAGGAAACGGCATCTATAATGGTATCAGAGTTTTATTCTTGTAGGTCCCTGTGCGGGAATAATTTCGTATCCAAACATTTCCTTTGATAGGTTGTCATAGTTATTTTAGCTCTGGTATCAACAGGTTGCATTGCGAATCCCTCTGCTTGGCAGAGGCACTGGGAGGTGGGGAGAAAAGCCAGTCAGTTTATCTATGGAGAGGCAAACGAACAACGGGCCAATTTACGTTTAAATCTCAGTAACCTACAGTTTTAAGTCTGACTAAAAGCTGAACGTGATCAACAGTACGCCCACGTTGCAACGCTTTGAGTGAAATTATTTATTGTCGTTTGTGAATGAACATACTAACAAATACTATCTATACAATGCGTTACACTACATTAACCCTTTCACTGTGGAAGGCGACGGAAAAAAATTTCCCTAACCTGCGAATGTCGATTATAGTCGACGTGTGAAAATTTGTCTGTATCTTGATTTTGTCGATTGTAGTCGCCAAAGGTTTTCTGTGTGATTTCTATTGTTTATCGAAAACAATAGAACACAAACAAAACTGAACGGTACAACTTTGGCGACTACTCTCGACAAAGCCAAGATACGGACAAACAAATTTTAACACGTCGACTATAGTCGACATTCGCATGTTAAGGAAATTTGGTTCTGTCGACAAAAGTCGACTTCCTCTGTGAAAGGGTTAATAACTAATATGCTATGATAATGAAAATTTCGCTTCAAAAGGAAAAGCTTTAAACCGTTTGTTCTGAAAGTGTTTTCTGTGTTTGCTGTGAAAATTTTCATAGCTTGAAGGACCTAACAGCAATGCGGAAGACTCAGCTGATCCAGCCTAAAAGGAAGGAATTTGACATCGCATCAAATGTAATTTCTTCAACGATTCTCCACGTAAACGAGGATTTCTACAAACAACTGCCACGCTTCATGGACGTGCCAGGAAATCTTTTCTTCCTCTCACAAATTATCCAAGGAGCTGACTAAAGTGAAGCAAAGGTAAAATGATAGTGAAGTTCAACCGGTAACCCACATCTTTCGCGATGGGAGTGAAAATAATTGGGCCGATTACGTAAAATTTCATCATTATTACTAATTATGATATCTAATTATTTAAATCAGAGTGCCAAAGTGTAATTTCATGTGTGTTTGTGTTGTGTCAGTGTTCTTTATTAAAATGTAAACGTAAAATTCTGTATATCCTTTATCAAAATAATTATCATGATTTAAATTTATGTTTTATAGCTTAAGAGAATTTAATTTACTTTTTCTTTCCAGCAGAAATAATTAACGCCTACACAACATAATAATTTGAGTATTATTAAATTGTATCGGCATTAAGAATACGATTAGAATCTGTCTTTATGTCAATTTCCCAGAATGTTCTGACCCGAACTCTGAACCGTACTGTCCAGTGGTTATATGATCGGATTTGGTAAAATGTTCGATTCACTATTAAAGTCTCAAGGAGACATCCAGGACACAGAAGGTCGAACCCAGGATACTCATATATGTGTTATAAAGTTACTTCCTAAAAAGAGACATAGGGGATGGAATCCCGGATTGTCATAAACGCCTAAGTCCTCATGCGAATCCACAGGACACGAACCAATTCCGTTATAAGTAAGTTACCAAAATTTCATTATTTCGGTACAACTAACGTTCACTGTAATGTAGCTGATGTTATGATCCTTAAAGGTGGTCATTATAATCATAGAGAAACAGGAGGAAGAGCAACATCCTAAAACAAACACTAAATTTAAACATAGGATTATATATGAATCCACTTCTCCTTTATTCTTCCCTTTAACAAGAAACAAGATCAATGAATTTAAACTAAAAATAAATGATGAGAAAAATACTTTAATTAATTATGGTTGAGCAACAACAACACAACTTCTAAAAACAAAGATTTTCTTTTAAATAAATAATTAAGTATGTGTTCTATGAAGCGTTTATTGGACAGTGTTGCTCCTAAACGACTGCATTCTATTGCGTTATCCTCCTGAATAATAACTTCAGTGATTGGCATTATTGCTTACATACAATATTCATATACACGATTTTCGGGTCGGATCTTCAGATACTTCTAATCTTCGTCAACAGGTGACAGTTAAATTTAGTATTTCAGAACCTTTATCTCCCACGTTCATCGAATGTCCCTTTTTATTCCTTATTTGTGGTTTCACGCTCTGTAGGAAAATATTACAAAAAAACTGTTGGTAATTACTGAGAGTATTCTTATGATATTTTACAATAATGGGGCAGCTCAGTAGCTACGTACAAGAAGTATTTTATGGCAATATTGCTTTGAAATAAACACTCTGTATTTTGTAACAAAAGTAGAAAAATACTTTCAAAAATACGAACTTATGATTAGAATGGCATTATTCAACCATAAAGCAAACTCAATATTTTAATGATAATGTTATCAATGCTTGCTCATTAAGGGATTAAAGGTTGTACGTTTAGTATTTCTAAAAATGAAGTTCAGAATTTGAAGATTGATCATAATCAACAGAGATTTTCACTTAAATAAGTAAGGAAGTATGCGTTCTATTAAACGTTTTACGTTTAGTATTCCTCAAACTGAACTTCAGAGTTAGAAGATTGATCATATATTAACAAAGAAACAGGTAAGTGATAAACCTAAAAGGATGAAAGAAGGAAAATGTATGAATTTAACTCTAACCACTGGGCAAATGAAAGGGATTAAGAGTTCACCTGAAGAACATATTAGTGGATTTATATTTTAGCAGCCATAGCAGCGACTTTTGCAGCAGTTCGAGCTTTAGTTTCTTGAGGAGGAGGATAAGCAGCTGTAACTAATATTGTCAATGATGCAAAAAAGAATATGTAAGAATTAAAAGAAGAAAAACGACTTAATTTAGCAATGGAAGCAAAACAGAATGTTGGTACAAAGCTATAAAACTAAAACCATTAATCAACTTAGACATAGAGAGCTTTGCTAAAAGTTTACAGAAAAAGTACTTTCGAGGAGTGTTTATGAGTGATGAATTATTTATAAAACCTACAGGAAATGAGTATGGATTTTTAATCTACAGTAAATAAATCAGAAAAAAATAGCTCATATTGGATATGTTATTGGAAAGATAAAGACGTTAATATTTTTCATAAGTAGAAGCTTTGTTTGTATATACATAAACACAAACAAACTATTTGCTAAGCAAAGCAATACATTCACATAAAAACTACATACGTGTTACAGTTTCGCCAACCAACATTTTGGCTTCATCAGTCATTCAGACACCTTTGATAGTGTCTGATGAAGCCAAATTGTTAGTTGGTGAAACTGTAACACGTATGTAGTTTTTATGTGAATATATTGTTTTACTCAGCAAATAGTTTCTTTGTGTTAAAGACGTTAAGTACGTGTTTGAACCTTACGAAGTAGTACCGCCTGAACCGTTAATATAGTATCATGGAGAACCAAATCTAGTGTATAATGACAACCGAATACAAGATTATAATTTTGTCATTTGTTCACATTTATGTGTTAAGTTCTTAATGTTATACAGTGATGGGTATTCTCTTAGTTTAGTGATGGGCATGTATAAAAATGAATAAAAATATATTTTAATGGCTTTTATGAGTAAACTTCATAAAAGTTTTGTTTAAATAAATATGGAAGTTATACATATAATAATTAATCATTATTTTGAGAAACAATTACATGAACTTAATGGACATGATTTTTATAAGTATTTAAGTATTCTGAGTATATTATTAAAATAGATTTAAATGACAAACATAATATATATCAAGTTCATGTTGTACCAAAAATATTTATCCTGAAGTTTTTATACAAAGATCAAGAGTTGGAGAAGTAAAACCCATAATTACTTTGCAGGATTTTAAAAGAAAATTGATATGTGATCATCGCGACTAGAACTATATAGATGAAAGAATAAAAGGTTATTATAATATTCTATAAGAAAACAATGGTATAATAATGTAAAAAGATTTGCTACAGCTATCACGTTTACAAGCTTTACAAGATATATTTATACCAAAAGGTGGTGTTTACGATGTGAGTTAAAGAATTACAAATGTACCGAAAGATCAAATATGAGTGCAAGGTATATTAAAAATACTAAAGAAACATAAACACCGAAAAATTATATTGATGACTGTTTAATACAATTTGACTCGAGAGATCAAACACCAATAAATTTAACATGTGAGACATACACTTGAATATGAATTTGAATAATTATATTACAACTTTTGTGAACTTTATTTTGGTAATCGGGGCGACATTATAAATGTGAAGCTTGTTTTGTATTGGCTATTAAGAAAACATGGCACAAATATTGTTATTGAGATTTATAATTTTCTTTATAATAACAAAGTGTATCATTGCTAGTCCTATTGGCAAGGAAGAGCTATTGCAGAATTTATATTATATTGTTAAGAAAGAAGAATTATTACATAAATTTAATAACATTTTTATGAATGCTTGTAATGTGAATAAATTTGAATTCGGTAAAACTTTTAAATCATATAATAAATCATGGATTGATTTCTAAAATAAAAGACGGTAATATAATAATGAAGTTAACTAACAAGATGTAGTTACTTTACGAGTCAATTTCTCGTAGAGCAACTCAAATCAATAAATAATCAATTAGAAAGTAATAAAAGCAAATTTAAAAATTTATCTACAACATTACAAGGTATAGATAATATTGATGTTAAAGGAATGAATATATGGTAGAAATAAGAAAAAGACTAATAGTACGGTAATACTTTTGTTTAGTGTGAAGATTGCTGTATCAGAATTCAACAAATACAAAGCGGAAATGTCATCACAGAGAACTTTGTTGTAAAGCATAATATAGATAAATTTGTTACAAGATAAGATTTAAAATTTGCTAAAAATGGAAGCAAATATTTTCGTTATGAAGAAAGAAACTATAAATTTATGTCGATTATAATGAAAGGTGTTAAAAATAAAATCTTTAGAATATTTAATTTATCAAGTGGTTATAAGTTTCTTTATAATTGAAAAATTGTGCATATGGAATTAAGTCCAGATAGATATTTTCTTTTTACATTTTTAAGGAATACTCCAATAGAAAATTTTACTTTAAAAAGGGTGATGTAATTACGTTCCGAGAAGATAAAAAATTCAGATTTCGAAGATGGACAATTGTCACTGTTATTATAAACATAGAAAGAGAATTTTAATAATGTTCTATATAATAAAGAGTAATGATGCTTATGTATTGTTTTAAGTGTAAAAAATGACACATAGAAAGACTATACCATTAGAAGAGCCAACAAAGAATGGGAGATATATTAAGAAAGGAGAATTTATTGTACGCGGTATTAATAAAACTCAATTCTTTAAAAAGAAAGATTAAGTAGAGGAAGGCAATGATGTTAGAGAAGACATTATAGAAGAAATTCACAAGCCTGAAGGATAAAATTATCTTAGACTAATAGTTGTTATAAAAGTTATAGATGATCTTTGGCAAGCTGATCTTGTAGAAATGAAATAGTGGAGTATTAAAAGGTATTTCTAAATTAAACAAAGCCTATAAGTATTTTAATGTTATGTTTTATGTTTTAAGGTTAATGTCTTAATGTTTTCTCGGAGTATGCGTTTGCTGTTCCTGTTAAAGATGAGAGAGGATAAGAATGTCGCAGAAGCGTTTGAATCAGCATTAAAAATTAGAAAACCTAGTAACTAACAAACAGGTCAGGGAAAAGAATATCATAACAAAGAGTTAATGAAAGAATTTGATACAAATCATGCTCAACTTATAGTGGTAAAAAGCCTGCCGTCATTGAACATTTCATCAGTACCCTTAAACTATATTTGTGGAAAAAGTTTACTACTCAAAGAAGTTATAAATGGTCAAAGATAATACCAACATTAGTTAGCGAGTATAATAATAAAGTACATAGAACAATTTGTATAAAGCCTGTAGAAGTTAATGCAAAGAATATGCACATAATGTTAGGAGGAATATACCGTATATAAGAGAAAGTATGTAAGAAAGAAATTAAACGTGTTAAATCTAAGTATACAATTGATGATTATGTTCGTATATAAATCTAATGGTTTGTTAGAGAAAGAATATACATCTAACTGGTGAACAGAGATATTTGCTATTAAAGAGGTTATTCCATCTAATCCTCCAAGATATATAATAAAAGATTTAAATAACCTGGATGTACAAGGAAGGTTTTATGACCAAGAGTTATTAATAAATAAATATAAAGATGAGTATCTTGTTCAAAAATTTTCCGAACGAAAGGTAATGAAGTGTATGTTAAATAGTTAATGTTTGATGATTTTCATAAAGGTTGGTTGGATAGAAATAACGTTTTAGTTTAATATGTTTTGTCTTATAAAGTGCTTTCCAAACTATAAACAAATTGACAGCTCAAATACACGTTGTTTTAAAGAAGGAAATCTACGTCACATAGTATTGCGGTCACCCAGCGAGTGTCGAATCATAAAGTCATTTTAGCAATAGTGGCTGGAGGGATTCCCTTGCAACCGACCTTAACATACCAATGTTGCCGCTAGTAAACACTTGTTTTCAGAACGAAAGAATTTATTTTAGTATTTCGCTTCTTTGTGAGGGAAAGTGATACCACGTGCTTCGGCAAACGACAATTTGTTTCTAGTTTTGAATACACTTTAATAGATAAAACTCCAAAAATATCATACAGGTAACATGTGGTTTAAAGGTTGCTGAAATTCTAGAATATTCAAACGCAAAATAAGCAATTGTGACAATATAAGAGAAAAGAATCGTAAAATATTTGAAGAACTAGGGCTGTACTGTGGCCTCCACTTCTGATATACAGCCACACATTATTTTATTAGCCAAAATTAATTTACATTTTCATTCCATAGCCATAATGGAAACGAAATCTTTTATAAATTAGCTCAGGAAAGTGAACATCGTAATATGTCTCTCAAGGTTGTTTCTTTACATGAGTATAATGTTGTTCCTAGAGTTAAGATAAAAGATTTTGGTGGTTATGATCATCATAGTTCCGGATGTTTAAGAAAAGAACCTGGGCACACTCATTTACTTAAAAATGTTATTAAAATACGGATACCTAAAGGATACTTTTGGATTTTTTTTCTAGATCAAGCTTTAGTTTAAAAGAAGATATAACTGTATGTGCAGGTATCATAGTTAGTGGATATTACAGAGAAGTTATGGTGGTACCGGTAATCAAGAAAAGAACGTCAATAATGTGGTCTATTTGCGAAGTATTTGGAGTCAACGCAATGTTTATATATTTTAACTTTCTTCCTTACCGTGAAACTATTCTTAAAAGATTTCATAAGAATGCACAGTTAGATTTAAATAAATATGAATCATTACTAATTGAAGTAGTTACAGAATTTGATAACGAAAGCGAGAGAGGTTCTGGAGGTTTTGCATCATCGGGTGATTTATTATCAATCTGATGTAGTTCCACGCGAGGGTGCTCTACACAGGAACCCTTCTAGCAGAAAAGAATCGTGAAGAACTAAAGAGTTTATGTCATAGATTCCCTTCGAATATACTCCCACATACTATCTTTATTAACCAGTCAGATTCTGAGAAACCAAATCCAAGGAGTAAGAATGTTTCTGAAATTTTAGAATATTCAAACATAAGACAAGCAATTATTGAAAATGTAAGAGAGAACTAAGAATCTATGTTGCTTACTTCCTTTCACCGCACACTATTTTTATTAATGGTAACGAAAACGATTACCCCTTCATCCGTACATACGTTTTTACTTTGTTGTCTTGAGTTTGTTAAAGAGGTAACAAAAACGATTAATCCTTCATCCATACGCACGTATTTACTTTGATTTCCTGAGATTATTAGAGGGGTAACGAAAACGATTACCCCTTCATTCATACAGCCGTTTTTACTTTGATGCCTTGAGATTATTAGAGGGGTAACGAAACCGATTGCCTCATCATCCATACACAAATTTTTACTTTGTATCTCTTGAGATTAATAAAGGGCAAATGGAAAAGATTACCCCTTCAACCACATACGTTTACATCAGATTTATATTGGACTTCTAAGAAACCAAAAGCCAAAGAGATTACTCATGAAAATTTTATATTTAAGAATGAATTTTTTTATATATTTCTATTATAGATACGATGAATAAATATACTATACTAGAATTAAGGAACATTAAAACAACTAAGGAAAAGGGGAATAAAAGAATATTCCCGACTAAATAAAAAAGAACTTATTGACATCATCAAACAACAGCAAGGTAAAACCGAAAATACAGGTGATACGAGAGAAATGATTAGTAAATAAAATCCTAAATATGTAGTAGAATATTATGTATATCCTATTTGTAGATATATTATCATTAAAGTTGTTATTGAATCAGACATTCAAAAGTAGGAACAGTTCTATAAATTAAAGAATACTTCTGAAGAATTTATTTATTACTTTAGAAAATAATAAATTGGGTCTGCATTTCATATCAAAGTCCACTTACATTTTTTTCGTATTTCGTTTTAAGAACTATAAAATTTGGGAAGCTATATTAGATAATATATATTTAGTGTTTCGTTACGACATCATAGAGAAGTAAATAGATAAATTAAAGTGCAAAAGAATATGTGAACAAAATAAGATTTTATATAGGAAATATTCTCACGTTACACCGGGTTTATATTACAATTTAAGGAGTATGTAAAACCACACATTAATTGGTCGCAATATACATTTGAACACCCTGATCTTATGTCTATTGATTTTATTCATTCGGTTAAAGATTTTTTGGACTGGAATATTATCTCTAGTATAAGTAGTATACTTAAGACTTCATTTTAAGAGAAGATTGCAAACATTTAAAATTCAAAACCTTGGAGAATACAAAGACCCTACTAAGTCTTTAAACGCATCAGAAAGAGTTACTGAAAATAAAATAAAAGGCCGATTTAAACTTTTTAATGCCCTTAAAGTTAATATGTCGGTTATTTGTAAATTTAAAAACATGAAAAGAAAATACAAGACTTTCTTGACTAGGCTACTCAATCTTTCCTTTCATCCATGTATAGCTCTATGCCTTTGATCACTTCTCTTCTTCGCCAGGATATTCATCAGGATTCAGAAGCTGAGATAAATGATTGTATCTTCCAGTGGATATCGTGCGGCGGACTCGATCTACCTGATTTTGATAAGAAAAGTTTTCAAACTTCATGGGACGCTCCTCCTATAGACTCCAGATTATCTTCTATTCTTCAGTCCTCCACCAATCCTGAAGATAAGGCAAGTCTTCTTGCTACTTCTTCCCCTAAAGCAGGTGCCTGGTTACAAGCTATCCCATCTTCATCCCTAGGGCTGCATCTTCCCGACGAAAGTTTTCGAATCGCTTGTGCGTTACGTTTGGGAGCAGATGTCTGTGAACAACACCAGTGCCCTGCTTGCGGAAGTTTAGTGGATAAGAAAGGTATACATGGCCTATCATATGTTCCCAGTCCTGGCAGATACTCTCGACACTCCACTGTTAACGATCTCATTATGAGAGCCCTCATCTCCTCTGGAACGCCTTCCGTGAGAGAGCCAACGGGGTGTAGTCGCTCTGATGGCAAGAGACCTGACGGAATGTCTTTGGTGCCTTGGAAACGAGGGAAGGCTTTAATATGGGATTTCACTTGTACCGATACCCTAGCCCCCTCTAATCTTTCTTCATCTTCCACAAAAGCTAAGACGGTTGCAACTCGCAGAGAATATGAAAAGAGACGAAAATATAACAACCTCTTAGACAAATACCACTTCGTCACCATAGCCATTGAAACTTGTGGTTCCTGGGGTCAGGAGGGTCTAAACTTCATTAATGAAGTTGGGCACCGCATAACTATTAACACAGGAGACACCCGAGCTTCATCCTATCTTATACAACGAATAAGTATGGCTGTGGAAAGAGGGAACGTAGCAGCGATGCGAGGAACTCTCCCTCCGGGAAACGCTTTGGACGAAATTTTCCTTTCGTAATCACTGTCCTCCCACCAAACCCTTGCAATTTAAACCAAATTTCTATTGCAATTTCTTCTGAAGGTTATCACTTCGTATTCAGTACTATGGTGGTATTCAGAAATTAATTTGAATACCCTGTGGAAACAGTACAATTTCCTCCAGAGAAGACACAATAAGGACTGGGGTTTAGATCTTAAAAATAAGTTTTAAACTGATAAGATTTCCATTGTACAATGTTTTCAAAGTATGTCTAATATTTAAGGTGTCAATAAAATTCTCGTTTATAAAAAAATACAAGAATATAACTTTTAAACAGCTAATATTACTTGAACATTCATACGTAAATGAATTTTGCACAAGAACTAAAAATAAACTTAAAATAGAAATGGAGGACGTCCAAAAACGAGGATCTGGATGCTTGTTACATTCTATAGACTTTTTGAATCAAAAATCAATAAGTTTGTTGCAATGAGAGGATCTTCTTACATAGAACTTCGAAATCTAATCAGGAAAAGAAGAACATACGTAAACATTGAGAATAAAGATCAAAATGGTTTCTTATTTTCAATAACATCTGCATTACATTCAGTTAAGAAAGAGGAGGAATCAGTTTCTACATGTAAAAGATATGAAGAAATGTTTAAAAATGTTATTAAAGACATTCCTTTTCCTGTGCAAATTAGTGATATTATCTAAGTTTGAAAAATAGAACAGATATCTCCATTATTCTATTTACTTTAGATGAGAAGAACTTTTCAATTTTTCCACTAAGAATTACAAAAGAAAAGAAAGAAAATCATATTCGTCTATTGTATTTTAAGATAAGTGGAATGACCATTATTGCTGGATTAAATACTTATCAAAAATTGTTGAAACACAACTAACTACAAATTGGTAAAAAAGATGCCTATACCAGTGTGAAGGATGTTTAGCTAAGGTTTTTGAATCTGAAGAACTATTGAAAGAACATGAAAAATGTTGTGAATTATATGCTGCTGCTAACGTACTATTGCCAAAGGAATGATATAAAATACTTGAATTTATTAATTACAAGCACTCTTTACGAAAAACTTTTACAATAATCGCTGACATCTAATTACTGCTGAAACAAATCAGCACCTATCAACCTGATCCAGAAAGGTCTTATTCGGACGCATTCCAAATGCATAAAGCTAATAATGTAGTTCTGAAAATCAGGGTAGACTCAAATCAGAGAAAACTAATTGAATATATAGGTCAGGTTTTTCTAAAGACTTTAAGAGAAGAAGGGATTAAAATTGAAAATTTTATGACACAGAAAATCTATAAATTCTCTCACAGAAGAAGAAAACAGTGTATATGAATCAGCTGAAAATAGTCATATTTGTGATCAAACATTTAAAGAAATTCCGCTCTTACTAGAAAACAGGATAGGAAGTTTAAATGTATTAATTAGTTTATAAGAAAAGAAACGCGAAGAAGCATTAGAACATCTGCAATAAGAGCTGTATATATAAGAATAAGAAGAGTATGAATTATTAATACAAACGAAAGAGAAAAGAAAAAGTAAAAGATTTACGTGATAAATATGACAGATTTAAAAGATAATTTAAGTATTTTAAAATCATGTTTACAAAAGTTTTCTTATCATGATCACTTAATAGGCCAATTTAGAAGTGCTGCTCATTCTTTTTGGAATTTGAGATATACAAAAAACATTTGTTCCAGTATTTATTCTTAATCTATCTGGATATGATACTCATTTATTCATAAAGATATTAGGGGGTGGAGTATTAAAGGATAAAATAGATATAATACTTAATTCAAAAGAAAATTATATATTACGTTCTCAAAGACAATAATCTGTAAAGATAGAACAAGAAAGAAAGAGCAATTCAATTAAGATTTATTGACTAGTTTGGATTCCTATCAAATAGTTTAGAAGTATTAGCAAAATATATACTCGGAGAACAGTTTAGAGAGACATTGAAGTTCTTTCTTACTAATGTACCTAGTTGAGTAAAGAGAAATGGAATCTACACATATGATGACGTTGATTCAACTGAAAATTTGGAAAAACCTGCTCCACTATCAAGAGATAAGTTTAAAAATAGATTAACCGTGGGAGAGATAAGTGACGAGGATTATAATCACCATATATTGATCTGTAAGACATTCAACTTAAAATCCTAAAAGGAATATACTTAATTTTATAAAAACCTATGATCTTCAATTAGTAGATGTTATTGAAAATTTCGGAGATACTGTGTTTAAAACGTATAAATTAGGTGCAGCATTGTATTTCACAGGTCCTGGATTTTTCTGGGATGCAATCTTAAAAATGACAAAGTATAAATTAGCGTTATTAACAGATTAAGATAAATTGCTCTTTATACAAGAGAGTATAAGAGGAGGAATTACCCAGTGCTCAAATAGATATGCAGAAGCAAATAACAAGTATCTAGAGAACTATAACGCAAAAAGTGTTCATTTACAATATATATGTAGATGCGAATAACGGGTGTGAATGGACTATGAACCAGCATATGCCTTAAGGATAATTGAAGAATAAAAAAATTATCAGCGATGTAAATTACAACTACTGGATGTGTAGAATACTAGAAACGGCAGATGATTCTGACATTGGGTATATACTAGAAGTTGATTTAGGTTATCCAAAAGAACTTCATAACAAACATTCAGACATGCCAGATTTGCCCCCAGTCACGTGGCATCATAGCCCTCTCGCCATCCATCTCCCACTCATCTCCCTAGCCTCGCCAGTAGGTGGGTGTCACCTGACCCCCGGTAGCTGAAAAATCGCCTTTTTTAAGGTCTCCTGAGATCAGAGATCACTGGACTCAATTTTCCAGTGTCTCACGATACGCTATGACCCACGTACCGTGCACCCATGGTCTTTTACGACCTCCATTTTAGGGGTGTATTTGTTCCCTTTTATGAGCACTTTTTACGGGGTGAGCTTGTTCTCTTTTATGAGCATATTTTTCAACCCCTATTTTAGCATAGCAGATAATACATAAGATTATGAACACACAGCAGAACAGATAATACATAAGATTACGAACACACAGCAGAACAGATAATACGTAAGACTACGAAACATAGTTGGGTTTACTCGTTCCAACCCCTATTTGAACATAGAAGATAATACATAAGATTACGAACACACAGCAGGGCAGATAATACATAAGATTCATTACCTTTTATGAGCACTTTTTATGATCACTTTTTCAACCCCCTATTCAACATAGCATATATTACATAAGACTACGAAACATAACAAGGGTGTATTCATTCCCTTTTATGAGCATATTTTCCAACCCTTATTTTAACATAGCAGATAATACATAAGATTACGAACACACAGCAGAGCAGATAATACATAAGACTACGAAACATAGCAGGGATGTACTCGTTCCAACCCTTATTTTAACATAGCACAAATTACATAAGACTTCGAAAAATAACAAGGGTGTATTCGTTCTCTTTTATGAGCACTTTTCCTTCCCTTTTTCAGGGGTAGCTACCCCAACACTCCCCCTTTCCCATACCGGGCTTGGGACCGGCAATGGCGGAGTTAAAATGTTAGGCTATTCAGTAGGTCTATTATCACCTAATACGTCTCCAGCTACATTAATTCCTGTACGTAACAATTCTTTACCAACAGTTTTTGCACCTTGTTTAATTAATGGAAATAAACTTCGAAATAAACCTCCTAAAAACTTCCAATATCATAGCCTTCTTGATATGGCGCACCTCTATACACGTTATAACCACCTCCTGCTTGATGCGTATAGTATTTAAAGTATGGATCATTCGTTATTATTTTTCCCTATATACACAAATATAACATTCATTTATACTATTGTATTGCGGCTATGTTCTTTAAATGTGACACATGAATCCCTGAACTAAAGGAAGGGGGGTACCCTCGCCAGCGAACAAGTACACGTTAACTTTAACTTCTAAAATTTTGTCTATTTCATAAAGTTTCGGCAGAGGCACTCCTTGTAATTCGTCTTTGTAAAATGTACCATCAATTACTTCACCATTTAAGTCCTCCAACACATAAACCACTTTCTTTTCCTTATGTATCACCTGTTTTATTTTAAATATTTCTACAGTCCACTTTTCTTTGTACCCTTTTTCAAAGTGCCGTTTTGCTTTAGTATTGCGTACAGTATCACCTTTTTTTATATTTTGCAATGTTAGTATGATGCATCGGTTTTATTAATTTATTCCAAACTTGCTGAAAAGTGTCTTGGTTCACACTGGCGGGTGGTAATTGATGAGCTCTATGTGGTCTAGAATTATATGCCTGAAGAAGTTTCGATAGCACATCTATGTATCGGTAAGTCTTCTTTGCTGTAAATTATTTCCACATTCGTTCTTTAAGAGTTCGATTAAAACGTTCCACTACACTTGCCTTAATATCGGGGTTTTGTGTTGTGAAAAATTTAATATTTTGCTTTTTTAAGTATAACTGAAATGGTTTATTAACAAACTCTGTACCTTTATCTGTTTGTAGACGTAAGGGTCTACGACTATAAGATGCAAATATTTGCTTAAATGCTTTTATAATGTTTTCACCAGTTTTTGTACGTACAGGCACAGCTCATGCATAAAGACTAAACAAATCAAACTCCGTTAAAATATACCTGTAACCATCATTATACTTTTGCAGATTTTGCATATCGTTTAAATCAGCTTGCCACTGATCGTCAATGTTGAACACTAAGTAGGGATTACGTGGAAACTTTTTACGTACTGGCTTATGCAGAGTATAATCCGGCTGTTCTTTTACCCACTGTTGCACCTTGTGTAAAGGAATTGATTTCTTCACAGCTCTCCATAATGTCGTAGCAGTTGAGAACAAGGCAGGGTGTGAAGGGTTATAATAAATATCAGCCAGCTTCTTCATATTTTATAATCACGCCATCTGTTCACAAACTTACGTCTACGTGGTGGTTCCTCCTCCTCTTCCTCCTCTTCTTCTTCCTATTTTGGATCAGCAGCAGCGGCAGATGATGATGTCAGCTTACGAATATATTCTATACACTGTGGGTTAACTATATACTCTAACGGGATATTGGATTTTGCTAACAGTACAGCAAAGGGTTCCCAACCTGTAGGGAGAATATTTTTCTTGCGACACCTGACAAAATTTGCTATTAGATCTACTACATTAGCACTAGGAATTAATTTATTATAAATATTAACATTACCATTGTCATCCCAATGTATGTTGGAATTTTGTTTTAATTTACGTAATAAAGGCCTTGCTTTACGCAGACAATTTTCGGGGAGAGTAGATAATATTTCATCGCCCTCCTCCTCCTTCTTAGTACCAACACTAGTTGATGTTGTTGCAGTAGGTTTTTGCACAATGTGTAAATATTTTTGTAACATCTCTTTATATCGTATCCATTTTCTTCAACACTCATATTTTTATTATTTAAAAAAATTTTTCATCTCGTCATCTAAATTAGATATAGTTTGATATTGGTGCAATTTTTCTGGTGCTATTAAAACAAGTTTTTGTGCATGCTGCATAATTATTTAATTAAACTAGATAGTATACCTCCTATAATAGGTGCAAGCAATTCAGTAAGAAACCCACTTTTTGTACAATTATTCGTTTTTTCTTTTGTTTTAATGACGGACATTTTTTCACTAAATACCTCAATTCCTTTTTATATCTTTTTACTTTATTTTTCTCTCTTTTATTAACGGAACATTTCCATGCAATACGTTGTAGGAAAATTCACAAATAGATCGAATTAATTCGGGATCAGCAATTTGAAAAATTGATTGGCATACTTTAGGTTTTGCCTTTGCTAAAAGTTTTAGTAAATGCGCACTCTCTTCGCTAATCCTTTTTTGTAGCTATTATACTAAAATTGAGTATTAAAATATAAAAGTTATTGAGATTACTTTTTACTGGTACATAAACATAATTGTAAGAATCTGGGGGGAAATTTTCGTTCGAACACCATGTTCGTCGGGGGTATCCTGTTTTAAATCAAAACCCAAATAACTATGAGGATCTCGTGTTGCGTCCTGGTAGGCTTCCTGTACAAATTTTGTGTTACCAGGATATAATTGACGTGCTAGATAATTAATTTGAGCCTGATCTCGTGTGTTTTTAAAACATATTATATAATGGCAATTTAATGATATGTCTCGCATACCTTTAGCTTGGTAAAAGATATTTTGTGTTATAAAAATAACACTTAAATTTCGGTGGTGGCTACCTTTTGTAAATAAGTAAACTACTCGTGTATCACACTCTCGCATTAAATCGTCAATAATTACAAGATGTGGTCCAGCCTGTGGCGGAAATTCATCTATTTTAGGGAGTTCTTCTTTAAATGTACAACCTGGGGATAGAGTTTCATACAGAGGTTGCCACTGACCATAACACCATACTATATTTTTTCCATTTTTCAGCATAATGTTTTAAAAACTCTTTTACAAAATACGATTTACCACACCCAGTAGGTCCTGCAATAATGGAAGTGAAAGGATTCGAAACTCCATTTTTCTCTCTATTTTATATTTCTTCAAAAATAAAATATTTATCAATCACCCAATAACATAGAAACTAATTCTAGTTGAATACGATTTGCTGTGACAGTATCTTCAACAAAACTAACTTTAGAAAATTTACCCTTCACAACACATTCATATATATATTTGATTATTAGAGTAGCAACTGTAGAACATAAAGAAATTGCATTATCAATTAATGGAAAATAGTAACATATTTTTTTCCATGTAGAAAAATCTATTTCAACTCTACTATTATCATCATTTGCACAAATATACATTAAATTAACATCGTCATTATTAGCGTTAAGTATTACTTTCGTTTTCTCACTTACGAGGAAGGTCCATAAACCGTGAGAGTTGAATTTTGATGAAAATTTATGACAAGATTCAGTTCGAGTTGCTAAGTAACGTAGTAAGAGTCACTCGATGCGCAAATGCTTCGTTGAGCTGCTACAAAGACGCCATCTTGAAATCCTGTAGGCAATGTCCAAGAATACCCTTTTAGCACAAAAATGAAAAAGCTTTTGATATATCTGACTTCACTGTTGTAAACCAAGGTAGATCATCTATATGTGAGAGTACTTCCAGTGCATGACCACCATCTTGAAAGGCGCCATATTGAATCGCCGTCAAATATGATAAATGGGACGTTGAATTGTATCAAACCAAAAATCTCTTTTAGGCAATTTTACGTGGTCCATTATAGTGTGTTAAGTTTTATTCTAGAATCTAGAAACCTTACGCAAAGACCATCATTGTTGCAGAATATTGCGTTCCTTTCCAATACTCATATTTGACGACCTATAATTTACCGTGCATATTACGAAGTTAAAATATTTTAATGTATTTATTGAGAGTTTCTCTAAATACAATCAATTTATTGCTGCCACATTGAACAATGAAGGAGATTTAAATTATCAGTTCACAGCCAATTCTTAGAAGATACACCTGAAAACTTAGAATTCACTTTTCTTGTGTCTGTTCTGCTGTTAGTGATAAGAGAATGCATGCACAACTGCTAAGAATATTTGGCAGTAAAGATTATTACAAAATTCAATTCCAAGTTGCAATCCATAAAACAAGCCTCTTTCTTCCTTTTCCCTTCAATATAAAATAATTAAATATCTGCATCTTTCCACCTTTAACGATAAAACACTTGCTTATATTAAGGGCAAGACTAATTTTCATATCAAAACTGTGATAAATAACTGATTGTAGCAGGTGTTCACTTGTTCGGTGTACAAGTTATATGGCAGAATTTTCATAAAGAAAATGCATTCTGTTGTGTATCATCAATTTTGTGCGCTAATCCTAAAGGACATGCTTGCATATGCATGGCAGAAATGTGAGTACGTAACAGGAGCAATAGTTGGTTCATTTACAAATGTTCAGAAGACTAGTAGAAAATAGTGTCTGTGGTCATGAAGATTGTGACGAAAGTGCATTCGTTAAGTGTTTGCACTGCTCCATGATACTGTCTGCTATTCACTACGTCTTGGATCTCCATCATCACAATTGAAGAGCAAAAGGTTAGTAGCTTAATATTTGCTTATGTGCAATAGTTTATATTATTTTTCTAATATTTTTTTCCTATTAATTTTCTAATAACTTCAAGACAGATTCTTTAAAACCATATATGCCGTTCCATCTAACTTATATTACAGCATTTAAATGATATGCATAATCGCAACACACACAGACTCATATATATAGCGATTTTGAAATAATTATAATTTGTTACAGTGCTGCTATTCCATTTTTCACTACAGGCATTTCAATTTAATTAACGATATCTCTGACTAGTCTCAAGAGCTGATTGGTATAGTGGCTATTGTAGATCTAATAACTACCATTTCATTAGTTAAAATCATGCAAGTGTTTGCACGACCGCATTTGTTATCACAAATTTTACTTGCTTAGTTTTTGTGTGTTCCTGTGAGCGAGAGAGCTCTTAACTCTGAAGTGAAAACAGATATCTACACTTTGGTTACGGAAATGAATTCAGGAGTAAATTCCAGTTCTAATTGATACCCCACATGACCCCCTTGCAATTTATCATATTTGACGATGATTCAATATGGCGCCTTTCAAGATGGCGGTCATGCACTGGAAGTACTGCCACATATAGATTATTTACCTTGGTTTACAATACTGAAGTCAGATATATCAAAAGCTTTTTCATTTGCTAAAAGGGTATTCTTGGACATTGCATACAGGATTTCAAGATGGCGTCGGTGTAGCAGCTCAACGAAGCATTTGCGCATCGAGTGACTATTACTACGTTACTTAGCAACTCGAACTGAATCTTGTCATAAATTTTCATCAAAATTCAACTCTCACAGTTTATGGCCCTTTCTCGTTAGTGCGTATTCAGTTGCATTATCACCTTCTCTAAAATAATCATTTATATACAGGAATATGATAAAACCTGGACTATTCATTAATTGATAACACAATACATTCATTAGCAATGCGTAATTTTACAAACATAAAATTTATAATTACTACTATATTTCAAATATACACAAAGATCTGTGGAATTATCGATGAAGTAGAAAGAACTTAAAAGTTGTTTTTTATCCATAATGTATAATTCTCTATTTACACAACTTATTCTTTTTTTTTACAATAGTCTATTTCTCTTAAAACCATAAAGCACTGTATCATAACTTCCTTCAACTCTTTTGCGTTTTGTATGTACCAATTGGTAGGTTTTTGTTTCCACTTTAGTGATAATTTTGCTGTCTTTTGTACGAACAATTTTGCAGAGGTTTGTCACAGTTACAGGAGGGGCATCATTAACAATCATATTTTTAATTTGTTCAAAATTAACAATTGTCATTGTTTCACTATTTAGTGTAATTCCTCTAAATACAGCATGTTTTTGTTGTACCTCTACTGAAGACCTCGTAAGCATAATTTTTTGTCCCGCCACTGCAAAATTCTCTAATATATGCATCGGGACCTACATTTTCTAATTCATTTTTTAACTCGCCAAAATAATTTCCAAGAGGTAATTTTACTCCTCCAACTCTTATTATATAAATAAGACTATCGGTATCCATGTACATCACATCCTTATCTACCTTATCTAAAAAGTTGTATAATTCTAATCGACCATGCATGGTGGTATATGCCGCAATAATTAAATTAGTATTTTTCAGTGGAACAATTGCGTCATCCAATATCTGATAATTTAATAATAACGCATCCTCATCGGTTGGAATTGCCTGGGTTACCTCAGCATTACTGTCTGTTAATCTATCATAGAATATGGCAGGTTCTCGAATAATTTCAGTGTGACTCATGTTCTCATTTTGAGCAAACTTGCCCTATAAACAATTTAATGCCAATTTACATATACGTTTTCTTGCTTTGTTTTTCTTTCCAATTTTAATACTGTCTAGCTGTACTCCCTCTCTTTCATAGTAATCCTTAATATATTTACTTTTCTGTTCTTCACTTTTACACCATTTAGGCCAACCATGAGCTTCTGTTTTCAATTTCTTGAACATGTTTATATATTCTGTAAAAATGCCACCTTCTTTTTTAACAGGATCATATTGCACTACTTTATATTCCCATACCTCATGCATTTCTAATATTTTATAACCTTTCTCTTGAGCTTTACGTACTTCGTCCACCACCCACGTCCCATTGAGAGCCCTCTCCCCAACACTATGCTCACATTCTTCGGTATTTAGAGTTTCCGCTCATCTGCGACACAGAGGGAACAAAAGTTTATTTTTACTGCGATATGGTAAAACGGGATGATACAAATCCCGAGGAGGAAGTACTGTACATTGCACGATCCCCTCACATTTATCGATTGGTGGACATTCAGCACCCACATAGATTTTTACTTTGCTTCAGTACGGGTATAGTGAAATGACGTCTTCGTAGGGTACCTCCTCCCCGGGGGCAGTCTTATAATAATATTTTACAGCGGAACAGCGTCCCCCATATAGAGCATCTCTCGTTTTAATATGATCTTTTCTGCACAGGGGGTGATGTGCCACAAATTATGCAATTTGGGGATTTTTACGCAGTTCATTCTTCCATTCACCCCCCGCATTTCATGTACTACGTAGCCCAAGTTTTTTAAATGATTATTTTTCTAATGGTGTTTTCATACCGTATTTCAAGAGTGGTATTTGGATCATTATATATAGGATTATTACGACCTGTTTTAAAACGTTTAACACATCCGTGATAAAAACAACCTTCATATTCCCATACATGAATCTGATCATCTATACGTACGTAACGATCTACTTTAAAAACACCCATTAGAACAATTTCCTTTCCATTTTCTGCGTGCTTGATTGTAATACCTAGTCTCTCTTGTTCGTAAACCAACCATTGAATCGCTTCGATGGACTGTTGATCTGACCAACGATAACCATTATGAGGAATAATACCTATAGTCTGTTCTTTGAGAAATTTGCGTCGAAATACCAGATTACAAGCCGAGGCTATACTATTTGCTTAGACTAATGGATTAACATCAGTTATTTGTTGGAATTGTGCTACGAATTTAACACATGCCTTTCGTAGAAGGTCAACATCCATGCAACAAAACGAATTAATTCTTCTTTGAAATTAAATGTTTGATTTGAGGATTTTTATACCATTCTATAAACTGTTTTTGTTCTTTTCCTTCATATACTGAAAACCATAGAATTTAGGGTCGGGCATAGGCCTTTCATAACTTTGATTATCTTTCGTATTAAAATAGTGCGGGAAATAACCTTTTGTTTCTTCTATGCCAAATGCATCAGATAATTTTGATAGAGCCATCGGAAAGAAATTAATACTATCGATAAATTTCAGGTATTTACAATCAATAGTCATTATTTTAACCTCTTCATTATGACGCGTGGAGTCCATCGTCTTGCTGATATCATTGCACGTAGAATAAAATGTGCATCATATCCTTTTGCATTATGTGCAATACATATAACTTTATTAATATGGGATGGTTTATTACATAAATACTCCAGAAAATCAGTAACACACCCTTCACCATAGAAAATGTTTTCTTTTCTGCTGCAAATAGTACATGAATTATCTTCGCTATTCTTAAAACAATGATAACATACTTGCTGTGTGATTAGCAAATTAGGCACATGTTCACGGAATATTTCATCTTGCCTACACTCAATGTCATAGAATACCATCATCCATTTTCCTACGTTTGAATATTTTCGTGATTGCATGTAACATAAATGACGGGGGGAATCATATTTTCACAGTTTATACAGCATGTCTCCCCACACTGGTGAGGATTTCTATTTTTCTTGATTGCATACGCTCTAAGGCACATTTTACATACTTTAAGCTGTGAGCACAAACCTGATTTTATATGACACGCCATACAATCGTTACCGTAAAAACATCTGTTACAATTATTACAATTTAATACTTCATCTGTTTTCTTACATGGGGGATTTTTTCGACATTTATTGCGTAATGCCTTACAGTGCCCTATATGCTTTTCTCTATGATCATATTGTCTATGGCATGTTTCGCAAAAGTAGACACAACTAAATGCAGCACATAGATTGGTAATAACTTTATAATGATTATTTATCAGGAGTAAATTAATTTTCTTCTCACCACAGATGCCCTCGAAAAATGATTTCTCCCCCGTCAAATCGTCGTACACTGTAATCATATAATCAGTTAAATATGTTTGAATTAGTTTTAATTCAGGTATGCCACCACCATGAATCAAATTAACGCCAGAACTCTTACACAATAATTTAGCTTCTAAAGACATAAAGTTCTTTTTTTTGACTATAATAAGGCTTACATGCATTTTTATTCTTTTTGTTATCAATGAGCCCTTTAGCAACTACAAGGGCGTGAGCAAGGCAACTACTATCTTTCTTTTTAATAACGACTATACCATTGCATTTTTTCATATATTCTTCATCAGAGGTAAAATTTTGACTTTTCCTCCCTTCCCCTATAGGTAAAGCCACATGATGAAAATCAATAACAAAACGATCTTGTTCCATAAATTTTGCATTAGACTATAGGACTCGATTCAGAGCCTCCCAAACGAAGTCTTCACCGACATTCGCTGCTTCTCGAAATGAAAAGCAAAACGATCTATCTGGATTATTCTGATTCCATAATGTCAGCCCTACCTGATGGTGGGAATCTACATCTACCATCAACATATTCAATAGTTGAGCAATTCCGCTTCGCAACCAGGTAATTCGGTTTTCCCCTTCAAAGGTTTTCGCAAGTTGTGCAGTTATCATGGTACCATTCATTCGGAATTTTTTGTACTTTCTAGTTATTTTGTTAATAATTGTAATTTTACTAGAACTTTCCATTTTTTAAACACTATTATTGCTTAGAGTACTATAGTATATGAATCAGGTATTTGTAACAAAAAAGTAACTTTATTATTCTGTCAACTATCAATTATTATTAGTAGTAAAAGAAGTAGTACTATTAACGTTTTTTTTTACAAAAACTATATCTTACGTATTTCCGCTGTTTGATGCTTTTACTGTAATTGGGGCTGTTCCCACTATAAAACACCAAGAAGTGTTTTTCCAATAACGTATTCTTCCTAAAGTTTTTAGTGATATTTTCTAAACCTGAAAATAGAGAAAAAGCAAATTATTACATTTCTTACATTCCAAAATCATCCAAAGATCGCATATTAGGCGTATCCGGGTGAAAAGGGGCAGAATATTCGTAATCTGCATAATCGAAAACATCGAATATTTCAACAAACAGACAATACTTAAAAATCACCACCCAAAATTTTGACGAAGTCCAAAAATACTTAAATTTTTAAAAATCGATATTTCAGTTATTTTTGACCGCAACGAGCTCTGGTTTTCATGAACGCACTCAGCACAACGTACATTTAAAAAATAATCAATCATGAGTGAGGTTGTAAGGAACACTTAAAAATCACCAACCAATATTTTGACAAAGTCCAAAAATCTTACCCTTAATTCACACTTAAAATTCATTTCAATGTTCTCTCACTCTGCACACGATGTTGTCTTTTTACAATCCAACGAATAACTGACTGACAATTGCTTCGAACCTCAGCCCTTATATAGTTGTTCTAGTTTCCTCTGATTGGCTAAAATAAAACTCTTTCATTGTAGCAAAATCTGCAAGTCAAGTATCTCATTGGCTAAAATAAAACAATTTACTATTGATTCCAAACAAAAAGGGCTAAGATATGTGCTAAATATTTTCTAAGTTCATTTTGAGTGTCCAAAATTCATAAAATGGCCCATATCTCGTAAACGGTCAAAAATATCAAAAAATAATCGAAAAAATCTCCCCTTTATGATACCTCCTGCCGTTTCTACACATGAAGAACCCATGAAACTATCTCTCAATCTTGTACGACAAGGGTGGGCCAAGTTGCCAAAAAAAATTCGGATCATCATATCTCGAAAACAGTGAGAGATAGAAATAAAATTTTAACGGCATTCGATTTAGGATTATCAAATGTATGATCTACCCAAGTTTGGTAAACATCGCCCAATTTTCAACTTTTTTCGAAAATCGAAATTTTTGACTTTAGACCGTCATATCTCGAAAGCGGTAAGAGATAGAGCAAACGTAACCACATTTTTGACCGGTCTTTCCAAAGGAGTACACATATACAGAGTTTCAAAAACTCAGAAACCAGATGGGTCGAAATTAGTAAACTTTTGAAAAAATTCGAATCGTTATATCTGGAAAACGGTGCGAGATAGAAATAAAATTTTAACACCATTCGATTTAAGATCATCAAGCGTATCATCTACCCGAGTTTGGTAAACATCGTGCAACTTTCAACTTTTTCGAAATCAAAATTTTTGACTCTGCTTTCTTCATACAAAAAAACAAGTTTTCAATGTGTTAGATTGTCCACCACTTTCTGTTCTCATCTGAGCTTTGCTATGTTATATTAAAATAGTGGTTGAATGAATACACTCCCTTATTATCTGTTATGTTAAAATAAGGGTTGCAAAATGCGCAATACTCTTTTCTTTTGTTGTGTCTTCGTAGTCTCTGTGTAATTTTTGCTATGTTAAAATAGGGGTTGGAAAATAAGCCACTGCTATGTTTAAATAGGGGTTTGAAAATATGCCATATTCTTTTATTACCTCTGCTATGTATAAATAGGTGTTGAACGAGTACACCCCTCTATTATGTTGGTACTCTTTGCTACGTTACATAGGTGTTTTTCTGCTATTAAAAAATAAGCCATACTATTTTATTAGCTCTGCTATGTAATCTGTGCTGTTACAATAGGGGTTATTAGCTCTGCTATGTTCGTAGTCTCCATGTATTCTCTGCTATGCTATGTGTTCGTAATCTTATATATTCTCTGCTATGTTAAAGTAGGGGTTGGTAAATAAGACACTGCTATGTTAAAATAGGGATGGAAAAAGTGATCTTAAAAGGGAACGAGTCCACCCATAAAAAGATTCTCTGCTCTTCTATGTGTTCGTAATCTTGTGTGTTATCTGCTATGTTAAAATAGGGGTTGGAAAATATGCTCATAAAAGGGAACGAGTTCACCCTTGCTATGTTACGTAGTTTCTGCTATGTGTTATCTGCTCTTCCATGTGTTCGTAATCTTATGGGTTATCTGCTATTTTCAAATATTGGTTGAAAAATAAGTCATGCTCCTTTACTACTTCTGCTATGTTACATAGTCGTATGCTATGGGGTTGAAAAAGAATACACTTCTTTTATGTGTTACGTAGTCTTATGTATTATCTGCTATGTTCAAATAGGGGTTGAAAAATATGCTCATAAAAGAGAACGAGTTCACCCCCTAAAAAGTGCTCATAAAAGGGAACAAATACACCCCTAAAATGGAGGTCGTAAAAGACCATGGGTGGACGGTACGTGGGTCATAGCGTATCGTAGGACACTAGAAAATTGAGTCCTTGATCTCAGGAGACCCTGGAAAAAGGCTATTTTTCAGCTACCGGGGGTCAGGTGACGCCCACCTACTCTCGCCCCACCCCTTCTACCCTAAACACAGCCCTTGCCCCCTTCACTCCAATCGCCCTCCCTCTTGCTTCTTAGAGACACCTAACGTTGATTGGTTGATAGAGCTCACTTGTCATATTCCTCATTATTTTTTGTTTTCTGATTGCCTGATACTAAGAGCACTTCCAATAGCTCTGGCCCCTAGGTTGATATAATGATAACAACACTTTCATTAGCAATATCCCGTTGGTTTATGGATGATAACAACCTTAGATACTTCAACTCCTAGGTCACATAGTTTAAGCAACATCTTTCGTGCCATTTACAGGAACAATGTATTACGTCTCACCATCGTGGGAAATTCCGTGGGACCTTTCTCACGAGCCCATCTGGTTTAGTCTAAAAGTCATACCCGTGGGACGTAAAATTGAAAGATTTTTATTTTTGATCACGAGCGTAGGAGAACCCGTGGATACGTTCTCACGACCGTGGGGACATTGGAAATTTAAGCGGATATTATCTCCCTGCCGTGCGAACTTTCTCACAACCGTCAGGAAATTCATTTGAACTTTCTCACGGCCGTGGGAAAAATCGTGGGACTTTCTCACGACTGTAGGAAAATCTGTTGGAAATTTCTTAGGACGGTGGGAAAATTTGTGGAAAGATTCTAACGATCATGAGAACAATGTAACTTCCCGTGGGAACTTTCTCATGACTTTTCGAATATTGTCTCGTAAGCGTGAGAAACAAAACATTTTGAAACGTAAGAGAAATTACTAATGAAGAGGAGACTTGACCTTGAGGTCATTAAAATCATTACTCTTGAGAGACGTTGTATTGTGGCGAAGAAATTTGGGAGAACAACCTTATGAAAGGATGACCATTGAAACATTTTCATGACAGTGGTAAGACTATAACAAAACAACAACGAGAATATTGTAGACTAATTTAAATTTTAGAGTAATAAACATAGTAATACTTTACCCGTACTAACAGCCTCAGGAAAGAAAATTCAACGTGAACTATATCAGTTTGCCCATACCACTGTCAAACTAAATTAAATGTACCATGCGCAGTGAACGAAAACAAGAAGCTAGAGGTGATCATGTAAACATTCTGATGAAAATAATATATTTCTTCTTCGTGGGAATATTCTTAAGCGTGAGAAACAATTGACGAAATGTGTTTGACGAGACCGTGAAAAATAATCGAAATTTTACACGGTGTGAATTGAGAACAATCGCAGGGAAAGTTACAAAAAGAACGGAACATCCATCTGCGTTCTGAAGATCATGAGCTTTCAAATATTATCTATCCGTGGGAACTTTCTCAGATAATGATTGTGAAACGCATATGACCTCATATTGATGAAGTATATTTATTTTGTGTTTGTGGAGCAAAACGTTAGCTCTTATAGATAAGTTGTTACAGCATCTATTTCTTGCATATCAACAACATGTGCAATTCGTGAGATATATTAGCGAAATTAAATACGACAGTATTCGTTTCGTTCACAAAGTTAAGTTGTTTATTATTAAACGTTTCATATCCAATGATAGACTGTAAACTTCTTTAAACATTATTTGGAAAGGAAGTTTGTGTAACTATAGACGACAGACAGAAAGTGATTTTACCGACTAGAAACACAAAAAAAGTGGAAACAGACAGTAGAGCATTATTTGAATATTTCCAATCTTCAAATGTTTCGTTAGTATATAAAAGAATGAGAAGTAACCTATTTGGAAGAAACATGCATAAGCAGGAGGTTGTAGAGGCTTTTCCTTCCTCATTTTCTGACGCTGCTGTCACTTCAATGAAAGAGAGAGAGAGAGAACGATTTCATGAAATGTGAGAACTTGTTTTAGAGTTCGTGATTAAGTCGTCATTATTTCTAGCTGATGTAGTTGTTTCATCAGCTCTTTGATATATACAGGGTGGTAGGTAACTCTACCGAAAAACGTTGTGAGGTAATTCCTTATATAGATTGCAAGACAAATTTCTAATAAGCATAGATAGAGAAACATTTCATAGTTATGAAGCGCCAGGAATTCAAAATATCACGTTTCGAAACGCCCTACCCAGAAACTATAGGACCTATCCCAAGCGTGTTAAAGAATTACACAGAAACTAGTATATGTTCTATGTAAATATCTATGTTCTATCATAGTCCGTTATCGGCGAAATTAACTGGAAAAAGGAAGTTAAGGTACATTGATACTCCTTTAAGTACTAATGCGGCGTTAGTTTCACCGATAACGAAGAATGGTAAAACATTGATATTTAGATACGTTGCAAACTAGTTCCTGAGTGTCTCTGAGATGGAAGCGTGGAAGACATTCCTGTTAATCTTAGAGTATGATTTAACCAGAATAAAAAGAAATCCGATTTTTTTAAATACAACATTGATAATTTGAAACTTGTGATTCGAATGGGAAAAGGAATGCTGTTTTTTGTGAAATTAATGTTCAAGAGTGGCAAAAAAGCTCGAAAATTAATGGACTCTATGGCATGTATTTATCATCAGAAAGGGAATTGGCATATATTGAATCTCATGATCGAAATAGGGAACTGGTTGTGTGAAAGATGTTAAGTGAAAAATAAGTAATGATTGAAAGATAAGGATCATTGCGTGCTCCAAGAAACACACTGTATTTGAATACAAGTGAATGGGGACGTTTTAAGGAAATATTATCATGTGTACCGTATGCTGTGCAACAGTTAAAAAGAACAAGTGCAAGGATAAAATCCCATTTTGCATTTTGTGTACAATATGTCACTGCTTCTGTACCAAAAAATGTTTGGGATGTCGAAGGCTGTCTGTGTTCATGTATGTGTTGATATGAATTTTATAACAAACGTTATGGAAAGTGTTGATTTTCCTACAATCGTTAATGAAATGGATTATCAAAGATTGAAACTGGAAATAAAAATATTTTGTAAGGACAAATTCGTTGAAGAAGTACAAAATCTATTTTATAGTAATAAAATTGATACACAAATGTGGGGAGAAAGTGATACATAACAAAGGGAGGAGACAGAGGATGTTCTTGACTCGGGGAAAACTAATAAACAAATTTGGTGATGATAGAAAAAGGAGATGTACCATTCATGTACTAGAAAAATGTAGACACGTGCAATGAATTATGAAATTATATTAGTATTAGAAAAGATCTGAACTTACCATTTTAGAAATTTGGTCATAATTAACACTGACCATGAAAGCATTCTCGTTGTTGTTCAGTTTGCATTTCATTCTTAATAGGTAACGTTTAATATGTACATATTATAAAGGAATGTCAGAAATAACACTTCTTAAACAATCTTCTTTTGTTCTAGGAAACCATACCTTTATATACCTTCTGGATTTTACTTTAGAGTTCCAAGTGTTTCTATACCGTGGGAACATTTTCGTGAAGCTTGCGAAAGAAAATAAAGGTCAGACGTGAGAATGGAAAAATGTATACAAATCTTTCTCAATGGTGGAGCCATTCTTATGAAGCGTCAGGAAGATAGGTAAAGATGGGACGTGAGAAAAAAAAAGAGTTTGAAAGTTCATCTGATCCATGAGGAATATTCTATGTGCAATATTGTGTAATACAGGTGACATTGATTTATGGGTATGAAAGATGCGAGTGCAAATTTTCATTGATAGTATCACAAAATTTTTCATTGATATATTTTTTGTATCTGCTCCTTTTTAATTTTAGTTACGGTACTCCTTAAATTTTGGAGTTAGCAAATAAAATAAGGCAAACGTTCCTATGTTCCAATGTAAATTTTCTGCTTAAGGTATTTCCTTCTAAAGGTTACCGAAAATTCAAATTACAGGTTATTGAGCTAATTGATCTTCTTAGACGAGACCTAACTACAACATATGGTTATATAAGTATGTACATGGTTAGTTCTAAAACGTAGGTATATTGATGCACTTTTCATAAACAAAAATGGAAGGGGCATGACTTTATTTTTGAATTGTGTTAAACAAAATTCGGTAAATGTTTTAGTAGGAGGTACGTAGTACCTTCAAACGATAGATTAAAGACTCGATTTATATGAAATACTATTTTGACCTTTTTTCACAACTCAGTTTAAGATTACTGTTGGTACCCTGATTTGTTGATTTTTACCCCTAGCTTTAAATTATGGACTTCAAATCTGATACGTAACCTAAAAAATGTCACACTTTTATTCTTAGAATTATAGTTGACACATAGTCTGATGTCAAAATTTGAACACATGTTACCTGTGAGATAAATTGGTATGCAGTAACATTTTGAATTTCAGTCAGAACTTACTGTGTAAGGAGGCAATCTGTTTGTTTTGTCGTTGGAGATGTTATTCTTGATGTCCTTGATTGGCTCATCACAATTTGTGGTGCAATCTGATTAGATAATCTAACTAACTAACTCTATGGCCTATGGAACCCGGGGGTTCAATGCCGCGTTTACAAAAGCTCTCCACTGACTTCTATCTTTAGCTAACACCATCCAGTTTCTACTTTGTATTCCAATCTCTGCGAGATCCATCTTAATATTGTACTCCCATCTGCGCCTAGGTCTTCCTAATGGTCGTTTTCCGATTGGTCTTCCAGTCAAGACTTTGAAAGCGTTTCTACTTTCTTCCATTCTAGCTACATGACCCGCCCACCTAAGCCTCCTAGACTTGACGACCTTAACAATGTTGGGTATACCATATAAATTATGTACTTCCTCGTTATGAAGTTTCCGCCATTCCACATTCCCGTTCCTCTTGGGTCCGAATATTCGTCTCAGGATCTTGTTCTCAAATACTTTCAGTCTTTGTTCTTCCCTCAGAGTAAGTGACCATGTTTTGCAGCCATACAGAACAACAGGCATGATTATCGTTTTGTATATTTTAAGCTTCAAATTTCTCGACAGAATTCGTGACGACAAGAGATTTTGAACCGAAAAGTAATACGAATTCCCTACTTTTATTCAACATTTAACTTCTCCGTGAATATGATTTTCCTCTGTTAATATTGATCCTAGATATTTGAAACTATCCACTTTATCAAAAGTATTATTTAATATTAATAATTTGCTGCATTCGGGTCCCGACGCACTTCCATGTATTTAGTTTTCTCTGCATTTACTTCTAAACCCATGCCCCTACAAGCGTTTAATAAGATCTCTGCATTTCTTTCTATTGTTCTCCTAACATCCTCTATTAAATTTACATTATTAGCATATGCCATAACCTGGTGAATACCGTTCAACTCTAGGCCCTGGTTGCTATCTTTGATTTTCCTTATAGCGTATTCCAGAACGAAGTTAAATAATAATGGCGACAACGCATCTCCTTGTTTCAGGCCACTTTCGACGTGAAAGCTCGTGAACAAAAGTTTCCTACCCGGACTTTACTTTGGGATTCATTTAAACATATCTTAATTAATCTAATTAGCTTCTTCGGTATTCCAAGTTCTGTAAGAACGTTGTATAATGTTTCTCTCCTAACCGAGTCGTACGCCTTTCTAAAATCAATAAATAGTTGATGTACCAGGGTACTGTATTCCCACTTTTTTCGAGTATTTGGCGAAGATTAAAAATTTGGTCAATAGTTGATCGATTTCGTCTAAACCCGCACTGATAATCTCCAATAATTTCATCATCATATGGGGTTAGTCTTGCTAATTGAATATTTGAAAGGATTTTATAGGATGTTCACAAAAGAGAAATGCCTCGATAATTATTACAGTCAGTTTTGTCGCTTTTCTTGTGAATTGGAACAATGATTGATTCTTTCCACTCTTGTGGGAATTCTTCCTTGTTCCAGATAAGGAGAATGAGTTTGTGTACCTTGTTCCACAATTTTTCGCCTCCAGCTAAAATTAACTCAGCCGGAATTTCATCTACACCAGGAGATTTGTGTTTCTTTAATTTCTTTATAGCGGTTTCTATTTCTATTCGGTTGAGTTCTGGAATATACGGTTCTGCGATCACTTTAAAATATTTGCTGCATACATTTTAAAACTTTTGATTAACATTTTTCAATTATAGCTTAATTCGTTTTTAAAATGTGTAATTAAAAATCTTGGTTTGAAAAGTGTTAGTTTGAAAATTTTGGTTAAAAATTTTAGTTTTAGAATTTTGGTTGTATAACTATTGGTGAATGTAAATTTGAATACCCTTTATTTCTTAATCGAATAGTTAGAAAAAGTATAAAGTCTGACGGTTAACGTAAAGTCATTCTTGAAGCATTTTACTTTCAAAATACTAGTTTATGTCTTTCAAACTGTGGTTTCAACTTCTTGTATGCAATATTTTAGTTTCAAACTTTTGTTTCCAATTTTTTAGTTTCAAAATTTCAGTTGGAGCTCTTTCTTAAATTTCTAATTCGATTTTTTTGGAAGAGTTTGCCAAAATTCTTGCTCGAAATTTTTATGGTTGAGAATTTTAGTTTCAAATTCTTTTTAAATTTTTGGTTTGATTCTTTTGTTTAGAAAGTTTTGTTGGAAACTAAGTTTCTGAATGTTGTCTTGAATGTGTTTAGTTTCAACAATTTTAGCTTGAAAACGTTTAATTTCATCGTTCTTTTGACAAAGTTAAGTTTCCAAATGTTGCTTTGAACAATTTTAGTTTAAAAATTTTGTTTCTTTAAATTTTTAAGTTTGAAAATGTTTAGTTCCAAAGTGTATAGGTTTGTAAATTATTCCAATCATTGACAAATAATCATTTTGAAAGCAACAGAAACTGTTTAGAACAAAAAGTGTAAATTTTTCTTTATTATGATGCAATAGTACGTAACAGAGCATATTCATGCAATGTCATCAGAATTGCATCAGATTCAAATATGACGTAAATAAAAAAATCCGATATTATTCATTATAGCGACATCATGGTTACTTGTCTAGTTTCTAAATGCACGTGTTGTGGTGAAATCATTTACCAAGATTACCGATTTACAACAGAATTTAAAATATTGATTCTTATCCAGCCAAACGATTTCTACAACTTTTGGATTAGGAATCGTAGTGAAGCTTGAAAATGATCAGAATTGTATTTTGACACCAACGTATTTACTCATAGAGGCTACAAAACAAAACAACTAATTCGCCTCTTCAACACTGGATCTGTATCTTTATGCCACAAAAAATCGTGGGTTGGAGTCATTAATTCAATTTAATTACACAGCTTGATCTTCATGTTTAGTGGATTTGGTTTGGTGTTCTCAAGTAAGTAGTAACGTGCCAGCATAATATCAGCAATAGTTCTATGATTTGTGATTATATAATCAATTCCAATTATCACACAATGTGATTTTCATGTTTAGTTGATTCGGTTTTGGTGTTCTTACGTTGCATAATTTAGTGTCAGTATGTAAGCAATAACCCTATGGTTTTGGCTTATATGATTCGAGCAAATGCATTTTGGTTGGAAAGATGACAGATTTCCTGTTTCCCAGTTATTCACTCATAAATATCTTTAAACAAAACATGTAATGATCCGTGTCAGAGCTATTTCGGTAGAATTTCTTATTTGATTGGCCTAAGCAGAAAAAAAATTTGTACAATGGAACTTTGAAGAATAGGAAATATTACCCAGACGAATCTACCAAAAGGATGATTATTTCCATGGTGAGTTAAGTACGACCATTATCAAAGCATTAGACTCAAATCATGAAATGACGCTACGAAAAGTCTCGGAGAAAAAGTGGTGCTGTTTCGTAAAAAAATAATAATAATAATAATAATAATAATAATAATTCATGTTACTCGTAATGTGGTGTCCCTACCACAAATTGAATGTCAAAAATAAGATGCTGTCTAAAGTAATACTCCCTAACTTCCTGTTTCAATTTAGTTGAACGGCTAACTATACACTTTTTGGTCGCATACCTATAAATGTATTAATTTCCCACCCTTACGGAATTTCATTAGTGAGCTCACTGAAAGATTGTTCTATGGCAAACTGAGGTTTCCCATTTCGTCTTCCCACAGGCCTAATACTGCCCATGTGATAGTAAAGTCCGTCTTTTGCACACACATTTGTAAATAGATCAGAAAACCGTAGCCTTAGTCATGACGTTATAAACACTGCAAGGATTTTTTTTTTAAATTTCTACTGTTTCTTTTTGTCTTCAATGTTTCTACGTGTGATTGCATTGGTCGGCATGAAAATCCTACTACGAGGGTGAAAGTGTGTACTGCATAGATTTCGAGACGCTGATTACGAATATCTCATCGAGAAAGTTCAAGCATTAAGGTTTCTTTGGCGGGGTGCTGTTTCCATAATTGACAGAAAAATCGTATTTTTCGTATTTAATATGTGTTTTCCGTGTTTGGAGTGCATAATTCTGAATTTTTACGAGGGTGAAAGGGTGTACCGAACAGATTTCGAGAAGCTCATTACGAATATATTATCGAGAAAGTTCGAGCAGGTATGTTTTTTTTCTTTTTTGGCGAGGTGCTGTTTACATAATTGATAGAAAAATCGTATTTTTCTTATTTAGTATGTGTTTTTCGTGTTTGGAGTCCATAATTCTGAATTTTTATCTTAATCCAAGAACTGTTACTAGGCTATATCCCGGGAAAATTCTTTTCTCTAGCTCACCACCCCCCGGAAACGTGCCCGCTTCTTTTTAGTTGCAAAGATTTATTGTCGTTCCACACTGCATACACTAAAACCTAGGCGTTATTGACGGAGAAAGGTTTCGTAATCATTCGTCGCACCCTTTTGTCTAGACGACAGACAGATGGTTGAAAAAAGGAAATAAGACATACGCCACGTTGTCGCGTGAAACAAATATTTCAGTTTCGAGTTGATCTTTGTGTTAAAATGTGGTGTTACACTGTGTCTATGTATACCGTAGGGAAAAAATATTTCTGCGTGAAATATTGACGTTTGTGTTAAACGAACATGCCGAAAACTTGCAACAATTCCACAGATTCATTCTGCTACATATGTGGGGAAGTGATCTTCAAGGGACAAAGTAGGCCATTGTCACCGTTCCTGAAGACAGCCTACAATCTGTATTTCGGGTGTAAAATCGGCGACCAGGATCGCGTTTGGGCTCCGAAACAAAGTTGTAACTCGTGTGCGCGTATTCTCACAAGATGGTTGAAAGGTACACATAAATCGATACCACTCACCATATCAATGGTTTGGCACGAGCCCCGTGATCATGTTTCAGACTGTTACTAGTGCCTGAATAATATAAAAGGTTTCTCAAAAAACATGAAGTATAAAATACAGTATCTTAACTTGGATTCCGCAAGGAGACCTGTGAAACATGATGTTTGTCTGCCTGTACCCGTACCACAAGACTCATACACCTTGTGCAGTGTTTCATCCGATGAAGAACCTACTGGTTGTGAGGTTGTTCCACAATCTTCGAGTACACAGTCAGATCCCAATTACGCTCCAGCGCCTGACACTAATGAACCACATGTGATAAGTCAGGAAGAGCTGAATCATCTGATCAGAGACTTAAACTTTCCCAAGTCTAAGGCCCTGTTGCTTGCATCACGACTTCAACAATGGCATCTACTCACCAAGATGTGAATATATCGATGTATAAGAAAAGAGAGGTGAGCCTAGTTCCTAATTTTACAAAGGATGGTGATTTGGTGTATTGCAGTGACATTCCATCGCTTATGGTAGAACTGAAGTTGAACTAGAACACTGAAGAAAAGACGCTATTCGTAGATTCCTCTAGGGTAAGTCTCAAGGCAGTGTTACTACACAATGACAATGAAAAGCGAACCATCCCTATTGATCATGCTATGCATATGAAAGAAACATAGGAGAACATGCGAAACCTATTGCAGAAAAAAAAGTACGAATAGTTCCAGAGATCTGTATGCGCTGACCTTAAGGTTATTGTCATCCTCACCGGTTTACAAGGAGATTACACAAAGCAATGCTGGTTCTTGTGTCATTGGGATAGTCAAGCCGAAGATCAGTACACCATCACAAAATGGCCGCCAAGGAAGCAACTTGTCCCAGAGGAGATGAACGTGGCTAATGAACGTCTTGTGGATCGGGAGAAAATATTCTTACCACCCCATCATATTAAATTAGGTCTCATGAAGGTTTTCGTCAAGGCTCTGAACCGGGGATGGTGAGGCATTTAATAATCCCAGAAAACTATTCCCAAGACTCAGCGACGCCAAGTTGAAAGAATGTGTTTTTACGGGACCTCAAATCAGAGACGTTTTTAAGGATACTACATTTTGTTCTAAGCTTAATGAAGTTTAAAGTGAGGCTTGGGAGGCCTTTCGAGCAGTGTTCAGTAACTTTCTATGGAATCATAATACAAAGACATTACGGGCAGGTTAATTACTTTATTTCGTAACATGGGATGTAATATGTCCCTAAAGTTACACTTCCTGCATTGCCTATTGTTCCCTGAAATGTACAGCTTGGGGGAGGTCTCTGACGAACACGGGGAAAGGTTTAACCAACAAATAGCTTCCATGGAGAGGGGCTACAGTGGTAAATGGAATATGTTGGCAGACTTCTGTTGCAATGTGACACACGAGACGCCATGTAGTAATTACAAAAGGAGTAGGAAAACCAAGTGACACGTAAGTGTTAAACTTTAACTTTTTGTGCATTTTTCTACATAATTTATATTTATATTATAACGTGCAAATTATTATGGGTTGAGAATAGCGTGTTTGGGTGGATATTGAAATACCCCGCTCCTCCCTGAAAACTGGTACGTCCTGGAGAAAAACGGGTTACGGATTCGAACTCAAGAGTTCGAAACCTATTGGAATCACCTATTTTCGTTTGTGGGAGAGAGAAAAAAAGTTTCATTTTGCGGACCAATGTTATCAGATATTTTTTTTTCTCGGATAACTTTTGCGTTATCAATTTCGTACTTGGTGTTTATACATAACTGAAAAAACTTGTCTTTTGTATCACCGATTGTGATAACTATGTTCCTTTTGAGCATTTACCATACAATGAGCTAAGGAATAACACTATAAATCAAGCTAGCGTTTGTTACTTTAATTTGCCGATTTAAATGTATTCCTTTGTGTGCATTACAATAATTTGCAATACAGTTTTCCTCGTTTTCTTCGTCTTCACATCAAGCAAGAGAACCAGATTCTTTTCTTTCATATCCAGGAAAGAATTCATGTAGTCTTGGAAAAGACTATTTGAATTATAATTTCCTGAACCGAACAGATCGATCTCCTATATTTCTTCAATAGCCAGAATCCGAATTGTATTTCTTTATGAAATTCTAGGGTACAGAAAGTTCCAGTGATAGCTTGGTCCTTATCGCAGTGCAAATAGTTATTGGCATTTTACTCTTCCATACATTTATGCCCAAGGCCGAAAAGTAATCGTCCTCCCGCAACATATGATATGTTTATAAAATAGAGATCATTAAAGGCAGGACGATGTAGTTTACTAGTCCAGTGGTATTTTCCACTTGTGTTAAATTAGACTCGAATAGATTTTCGGTTTACCTACGAGCATCGGCTTATGTACCATCACATATGAGTAATGCCTTGTAACATCCATATATTGTATAGTTTCATCATTCACACACTGAGTAAAGCCTTAAAGCATTCTGTGTGAACAGCATGGAAACCTGTATTATCAAGGTAATCTACCATTTTTTCTCACAAAGTTTCCATAAAGGGCTGTATATGTTTACGTCATTCTTTTCTTAAAGTATCTATCTTTTGATTGTAATCTGCTTATAGTAATCGTGTAAAAAGTTAAATTTATTATTTTTAATTCATTGTGTCATTCTGCAGATTATACTACTCATCACTGAATGCAACATCTTCTTGCCAGGTGATTAATGCAAATACTGTATGTCTACATATTTGTACTTATCATTGATCTAAGAATAAGGAAAATATGTCACATTTCTGTAAGAGTCATATCACATTTACATGCATGTTCAACTTTGTATTTGTTTTTGGTCCTAAAGTCAAATTCATAATTTTCGTCTTTGCATACATGTAATGTTTGATTTAGGATAATAATCAGTGACATTTAGTTGACAAATCATTTTTTGAAAGGTATTCACTAACGAATGGCAGTACTAGTCTTTGCTTCTATATTCTGTAAATTTTCATTCTTACTATTTTAGTATTAGAGTGAGGTGGTTTATGGAATGGGTGGATATATTTTCCTAAAATTAAATCTGGTCTTATTGCTTATGAATTTGTTAAGGATTTTTAAAGAATATTTACCATCGTTCCGACTTATTAAATGTTACTTACGTTTTGGTTTATTGGTATTGCAGATCAGGGAGTATCAAAATGTGTTTTCCTTTCAAGCAACCTTGTAACCAATCTCTCCATTGTTGAAGAAATGGGGGTGCCAATCACTGTATGAAGAAGTATGTGCCTAGATAGTAATTGGCAAAACCCTACCAATAACTATCAAATTAATATTTTGTATATGTTTATGGTATAAGCCTTGTAAAAGCTTTCAATTAGGGAAAATACAAATGTACTAAATTCTCGTGTTTCTACGTTAACTCTTTATAGTTAATGGCATCCCTGCCAATTACTGTATATTGTGGTTCCAATCACTGTAATTCAAAAGTAATCAAATTGAAAAAAAGGACCACTTGAGCTCTTAGTTTCGATCGCGATCGATATAACACTACACCAAGCGCCAGGATCTCATTATGAGATAATTAAGTCTAAAGTTTTTAAAGTGAATCAAATATAAGTAAACTGGTGCTTAGTCATTAAAATTATTTGTAGGCAAGCGCTGCTAAGAATTGGTAGTGATTTTTACTATCATGACTTTGCAAATATAGTATGCCATAAAACAGAAATTCTAAGAAGTGGCGCTTTGCCTATTGATGTAAATCACCGTCCATTTTTGTTGTTTTTTCAATTGAATCATTGAGTTTAAAGACCTGTCATCCCCATCGAAACAAGTCTTTATACGACATGGCATGTTTTCTAATTAAATAAAAATTTCAGTGCTCAACATTTTCTACAACCAATGGGAGGAGATGACCTGCTGTCAGCCTAAGTGGTTTTTCCATATCAGTTGAGCCGGAACGTGCAAGAATCTCAATTTTGTCAAAAAGTGGAGATGACTGCTCTTCGAACTCATCGATTCAATTTATGCCGGCACGTTGTGGTAATGTTAACATTTATATCTTGTACTGGAGCAGTTCCTCTTGGGTAGAGACCTAGCCCAATATTGCAATATGCCAAGAATTGGAACTCTTAAATATTATAAGCAAAGGCTTGAAGATGCTTTCCAATCAATTTCAGAAGGCAGGGGAATCACAACAGCCTCAAAGATGTACGGCGTACCAAGATCTACATCGTCGTTCCGTTAAAAAAAATCCTAGTTGCAGAGATGACTTCGGTCCTACTCTAATTTTGTAAAAAGAAGAACCTATATAAGTGAAAAGGTTACAGGGAGTGTTCTATCTGAAAAGAGTGCCAAAAAGTGAACGAAGTTAATGGTAAAGATTCAAAAACGTATTGTTTACAGTTAGGATCACTCGCTGTATCCTGCCAGTCGAGTCGCCACTCGAGCTATGCTGTGAATTACGAATAGAACTTATTGCTTTGTATCCAAATGCAACTCGAATACTTCAAACAGCAAATGTTGCAGCATTTCGACCTATAAAGAAGGGGTGGAGAAAAGTGGTTCGGAATTTGAGGCAGAACCATCTCGTTGAAATGTGAAAAAGCGGTATTTGGCTCCTCTTCTTAAAGAGGTAGTGGATAATTATACTTACCCATCTACTATTAATAATGTCTTTGCCTGTTTCCGTTTGAGCCAAATAGTATGGAGTATAGAAATATAAAATGAAATTTTTGAGTTTTATGTCCCACGGTTATGCCGGTTAGGCTAAAGGAGACGGTGATGATGAGTAATGAATGAAATGGTGGAATGAAGAAAGTGGGAGGAAACGGGAGAACCCCGAGAAAACCCACGCACACGGTGTTTGTCCACCACAAAGTTCACTTGGCGGGAGCAGGGTTTGAACGTATGGACTATAGAAATTGCATTGGAAACACATCTACGTCCTCACCAATTTTTCCTCAACATTCTTGTGTGGAAACAAACGAAACTAATGTCTTATCAGTTGAATAGTTTTCAGACATTGTAGGAGAAAATGTACTGCAATAATTGGAAAGCACTAAAGCGGAGAAGGATTCGGAAATGAATCGTAGTGTGGAAATGTCAGCCTTATATTGTTTGCGGAGACATTTCAAAACATCTACACAAAGCAGTAACCTAGATTCATTAGGAAAAGAAATTAATGAAAATGTTCTTAAAATTCTTTATCAAAGGACCCGTGAGTCAATTAAACAGAAGCACCATCAGGCGCCGCCATATACGAACAAGAACCAAACGTAAATAGGGCCTACTCGTGATTAAAATAACTCCAACAATGTTAGACCACCATTATTTTCTGGGAGAACAAATGTAGAAACATTTGAGAATAAAGTCAGTGCACCGTGTTCAGAAAGTGCTTAGATGAGTAAAGACTCAAGCAGATAATTGAAAAATGACAATTTAAATTATGTGTCATTTGCTGATCATCTGCATTGACCAGAGACACCTAAGCGCAAGGGGAAATGCATTATAGAGCGCTTACGGTTTGTTCTCACTTCAGAGACATATCAAGAAATGATAAGACAGAAGGAAGCCCGGAAGAAGCAAATTGAAGAGGAAAAAGCTAAGCGGAAAAGAAAGAGAGATTAATCTAAGGCAGAAAATGGAAGGGAAATGCCAGCAAAATATGATATAATTATTGTACAGCCCGAAATGAATCGAAAGATTGTACAACCAGAGAGGAACCAGAAATAGGTGAGAGTAGTGCCAGAACCAGAAGCGTTTTTCCTCAGAATTCAAAACAGGATCAAACTGTAAAGAGAAATTTGTTCGGTGTCCAAACGGATGTCAGTAAAAACTCCAATAAATCAGGACGAAAATGTGTTAAACGCTTACAGCATGATAACGTGTACTTTGTGTACGAATAGTTTTCATTTATATTGCATTCCTAAAGATCACAAGGTACATATTGCAGAAGAGCTGCTAGATGATGATTTTGTGTGCCATATTTGCTATACGTTTTGGACGATGACACTGAAGTTATAGATATACCAGGCATATCCGAAGGGGAGGGCAAGGTAGAGCCCGAGCCCCCCCCCCTGGCTCACGAATATGTATTAAATTTCTTAAGATTTTTTTAATACAAATAAAAATTTTAAAAAAGCATAAAATAGCAACCAGGGATTTGAGCCCCCTAGAACTCTTTCCTTTGGCGCCCATGACACCAGGTTATAATGATAGTGAGTAATATCATTCAGTCTCTATAATGCAAATCGTGCGACCCTTTTCCTCGTTTCCTTAAATCATATTCAAAGATTTATTAAAATAGAGGTTTAAAAAACATTGGTCATTTTGCTGAATTTAAATGTTATTGTTTAATTTAGAAAACAGAGCGTCTTGTATCATTTCATACTTTACAACAATACATCGAATAATCTATAAGAACATTGTACTTCTGTTAAATTACCTCGCTGAACAGTACTAGATGATCACCGAAGGCTAACATGAAATGGAGGCTACACACAACTAGATCCGCTTCTTCTTTAGTTAACTAAACATTAAGTATTATACCGAAGTACCATTATAGATAAAGTGAGACTGTAGAAAAATTGAACTTTTCCTCTAACAGTGAAAAGAATAACAGAACAAGGACGCAATAATAATAATAATAATAATAATAATAATAATAATAATAATAATAATAATAATAATAATAATAATAATAATAATAATAATAATAATAATAATAATAATTGTTATTATTATTATTATTATTATTATTATTATTATTATTATTATTATTATTATTATTATTATTATTATTATTATTTAATTTTTTAAAAATAGTATTCAAAAATAGATAGAGGAAACTGCAGTCTGTTAATAATTATAAGGAACCAGATTAAAACGTATTAGAAACTTCTCAACCCGCTGAGGAAGAGAAAAGTTGAAAGTAAGAGATGAAAGGTAAGAAAAGAATAGTAATAAGAAGATTGCAGTTGGTCGAGGATTTGAAAAATGGAATCAAATATTGGGAATTAAAAGAGGAAGCTGAAGATCGAGAAAGGTAAAAGAAGAATTTCCAGACCAGAACCTAAGAAAACGCACAATAACACTCACATCTCCCATTAGTCCCAGTACCTGCCAAGAGGTAGAATACTTAATAATAATAATAATAATAATAATAATAATAATAATAATAATAATAATAATAATAATAATAATAATAATAATAATAATACACGATAGCTGCTGCGACTAAGTTACTGCGCACGATAGCTCTTGAAAGAAAGGAAATTTTTAATTTTTATTTATTTATTTATTTGTTTTTCGCAAATTATGGGTAGAGGAATTATTTCGGAGGAGCTAGTTAATTGAAGTGATCCATAAACCGAAAGTGGTAGAAATCAACCATTTTCAAGTTTTAACGTTGACCACTATAAAACAAAAACGGTTTTCGGCAATCGATTAAGAATTCCAAGAATACCTTTCATCTCCTTTCGTTACCAACCGAAAGTGGTAGAAATAAACCATTTCCGGTTTTACGTTGAACACTATAAAGCAAAATCGATAAATGGGGACGAGCGGCTTTTTGTAATGGCAAATCCTTTAGATTGGGTCTGGCAAGAGATTACCGAGAAATAAGTTACCACACGCAAATCAAGCCCAAAACTTGGCCAAGCTTGGCCAGCAAATGTAGAGATCTTAATTAGGTTGAGGGCTGCCCACCACCGAATTTTGTTTCGATTCGGCCAATAGTTATAAAGAAAATGCTGCTGGCTAATTAAGTAGTTATCGAGAAATAAGGTATGAAACGCAACCCGTGTCCACCCTGTTCTTGGCCGAGTTTGACCACAGAATATACCAGTACTTATTCCCTAGGTAATGGGCTAGTAGCTCACAAAATTTAGTAAACATCCGGCTAGTATTTAATTTAAAAATAAACTCTAGTAAAAACCGTAAAGAGGATGACGTAATATGTTCTCAATTAATACGGATACCGGAATTTGTATCATATTTCTTTCTCTTCTGGTATTAATAGAGAGATTACTGTCAAGATGGAATACACTCTTGGGGTACTTAATGAATTACATAAAATCCCTTCTAGCTCTCCAATCTATAACACTCAATTTATAACCGGAAATGATTGATATATGCCACTTCTGCTTTTAGTATAAAGGTTAGAGTCGAGATAGAACATATTCTTGGGAACTAAATGATTATAGAAAACCGCTTCTCCTCATCTGTTATCTTTTCTAATCTATTGCGATCAACACTAAAAACGGAAGTAGTTTGATTTTTGCTACTTCCGGTTTGGAGTTCAAGAGAAATAATAACTTACCTGTTCCCACAACGTTAAATTGATTCCATAAAACTGCTTCTCCCTATATCTTATAGTTTTTGCTCTATGTAAATTAAATTGAAACCGGAAATTATAGGTGATTTCTACACTTCCTTTTTCTGCGGTGATAAGCACGAAGATGAAAGTTACTCCTGGAACGCTTTATCGATTGCCGAAAACTGCTTCTTACTATCTATTATCGTTTTCGCTCTTTAGTGATCAACGTTGAAACCGGAAATGGCTCAATTCTGTTACTCTCAGAATTTACTAGCTTGTTAAATGTGAAGAAGGTTATCCTTGAAAAGTTTAATTGATTGCTGAAAACATCTTCACATTATCTATTATCGTTTTTGCTCTATAGTAATGAATGCTAAAACCGGAAGTGAATAAGATGAGAGATTCCCTTGAAACGTATAATCGATTGCCGAGAACCGCTTTTCGCTATCCATTACCGTTTTTGTTTTATATTGATCAACGTTAAAACCTGAAATAACTCATTTCTACCATTTTGTTTGTCGAATCACCTCTATTAATGAACTCTCTCAAGAAAATCACACTACTTATTTCAAAAAAAAAAAAAAAAAAAAGATAGAAAATTAGCATCCTTTCAAATGTTATTGTTCGAAGTAACGGATGTATGTATGTACGTACGTACTAACATTACGATATTACAAGTTCCACTACGTGATCCTAATAATAACAAAATCTTAAAGAGGATCATGTTATATTTTCTGTAGTGGTTTGGGAACCAGAAGCTCTAGTATATTTATTTCACTTCCGATTTGACTAGAGGGATTACTGCCGAGATGGAATATACTCTTGGAGCACTTAATGAATTACCTTAAAAAAGCCTTCTCGCTATCCATTCTATAACGCTCAATGTTATAACCGGAAGCGATTGATTTCTACCACTTTAAGTTTTAGTAGAATGATTAGAGTCGAGATATAACATATTCTTGGGACAGTTAATTGATTTCGGAAAACCTCTTCTCGCTATTTAGAATCGTTTTAACCTGTTGTAATCAACACTAAAATGGAAAGTAGTTGAGTTTTGCTACTACCGACTTGATTAGAAGTGTAAGAGAGAAGACGATATTTATTCCAACAACGCTATATTAATTCCTAAAACAGCTTCTTCCTATTACACTCTGTAGATTAAATTGAAACCAGAAGTCATAGTTAGGTTAATTTGGATCTCTTCCGGTTTTACCAGGATGTTAGCCATGAAGCTTAAAGTTATCCTTGATACCCTTTATCGATTGCCGAAAACTGCTTCTTACTATTTATTACCATTTCCGCTCTATAGTGATCAACGTTAAAATCGGAAATGATTCCTTTCTACCACTTCCAATTTGCGAATCACCTCTATTAACAAACTCCCTCGAGAGGAATCACTCTACTTATTTATTGAAAAAAGCAGAATTTAAAAAATCGCATTCATCCAAAGTTATTGTGTGAAGTAACGGCCGCACGTATGTACGTACTAATATTGATAAGTTCCACTACGCGATCCCAATTAATATTTCACATACCCCCGCCACACACACACACTAGCATATCTGGTAGTATCCAGGCGCTTATGCCGGAAACTAGAAACACACACACACACACACACAGAGAGAGAGAGAGAGAGAGAGAGAGAGAGAGCGAGAGAGAGAGAAAATCTTGTATTTTTATACCGAATGCACCGTTACTCACAAAATCAATTAAAAAAGAAAAAAGTTGTAGATGAAACTTTGAAAGATTGGTACCACTGCTGCGTGTAACACATGAAATTGTTCCATAATGATTGATTCGTAATATGATGTATATGGGTTTCTTGATGGTAGTATAACAAAATGCCTTCAAATTGACCACAAAATGAAAAGTGAAATTTATTTCTCAAATTTTGTAAAATCGAAGTTTTTACTTCACGAAGTCACCATGTGGACATGCCCCAGCGTTTGCGAAAATTCTGCTTCCAAAAGAGGTTACAGGGTGGCAAAGTGTTTGAAACGTCTGAAATGTATTTTTAAACATATTTAGCACGTGGGACATTTCTATTTTATCAACTCACTTTGAAAAAAAGAATCGTAAAAGCAGAAGAGAATTTAGATTTCTTGAAAAGAATAAATACTGCATAGTATGAAACACTTTTTTGAACATGGTCGAGCTAGGGGTCTTATTTCATTTTGTTCAAATAAGTTACGTAACGGGGAAAGGGTGATGAAATATAACTTTCAAATATTTCCCATAAACCTATTCTACCCGTACGAAGAAAGGCTTGCATATAATAATAGTAAGTAATAATAGCCATATTCTCACAAATTTATATTATTTGTTTCCAGCAAGACTCCTGCATAGCATTGTAGTGCAGTGGAATATTATATTTTACCAGTTTTGTCCTTAATGAAACCACAATTCTTAGACAATAGTTATTTCGTGTTTAAATGATATGTAATTTAATGTTTGTTACAACATTCGTAATATTTGTAATTTTAAATTTAGTTCTGTCAGAGACTCGCACCCCTAGATTAGGAGCCACTGCTCTAGGTACTACCTAGACACTTTGAATTTACACCTACATAGGATTTGTGACGTGGGGTACCACTGGGGATTTTTTTTAATTTACGAAAAGAGGAGGAATTGGGGTGAGAGTTATTTTAATAAGATACCTATATCTCCGAAACGTATAGGACTGGGAACTTAAAATTTGGTATTTGGATTTCCAATTTAAAACAATTTAAAACGTGTTTCAGCATTTCATTTATATCTTACTAGGCATGATTCCATTCCGGGACCAAGTACCTGCGGAAAACATATATATCATCTTAAAGCTCTTGCCATGAGAAGTACGAAACCGTTTTCAAATCACGGGCAAAACCGCAACTTGACCCTATAATGGGCCACTGTTGTTTTTTTTAACCCTATGTATGGCATATTAAACAGAACTAAAAACGAATGTTACGATGCATCTTGCGTAAGTGCCTAGACATATCGTACTTGTTTTGGGCTAATTGCTTGAACTAGACTCGGGCAGGGGTTTGATAATATCACTTTGCACTCAGACGTACCCATTTGGTCAGTGAACGAATTGTGAATACAATATGGCAGATTGTTTCTGTACCACTGGATGTTTATCCATAGAACGTGGCATAAACATCATTCGTCACTACAGAAAGTATACTAGGGATGTATTCTCTCCCAAGGACCTCAGCTTGTCACTGTTGCCAACCAATTGTAAAAATGCGAAGTTGTAAAAGACGTTTGGTACGATGATACGTTTATACACCACGTTTGGCAGAAACGTCACACTAGACTATAGCAGAACGACGCTGTGACCATCTCCCAATCATTCTATGTTTTCAGTGTTCCCATCCAAGTGTAAACATCACAATGTTGCAAGTGGCGTGCGTGCCATTGAGCAAATATATAACAAATGTGACAGAAGAAGCATGGTACAATGGAAAACAGTGTGTGTGTCCCCGTCTCCCAAGCACCCAAGTTTGGCAGTGTTGCTAATCAATGCGAACATTCAAGACTTTCGCATGAAATCTATAACATTGACAGACATAATTATACTGTGACCTATACTAGGTTTGTAGTATGTTAGTGTAAAGCCACAAGTACCCATGTTGTCACTGTTTCCAACCATTCTCAAATACATTTTTCGAAAGGTCACCTGAACATTCCATGCATAGAGACAAAACTTGGCATAAACATCGTTGGACACTACAGCGACCAGTGTCGTTGGTACCATTCCCCAAGCAACCAGTCTGTCAGTATTGCTAACGTTTTCAAAATGTAAGTTGTTCAAATAGCAGCATATCGATATTATTATATTGGTGATATTTTTATATTGTCTAATGATATGAACGTGAGGCTGAACATATATAATGGAACATGACTGTTCACCAGGCAACAACGAACTGCACTGGTTAGGAGTTCATATAGAAAGAAAGGGTTGGATGAGTCATTCATGCATCCCTTCATAAGAGCTCCATTGTAACATACAGAAAGCAATTGTGGAGAATTTCACGATTTGTCTTTAGAAGTTGCCCATCATACCAAATTATGTGATTTCCACATGCTAGAGTTGGGCCATACAAATCTAGGGTCATTTCAAGTCAGGTATTACGTTAGTAGCGTTTACGAAAACTGTGGCAGGAAAGGTAATCAATTTCAAACTGATGGAATATGAGTTTCTTCTGGCATATCTTTTACAACTTCACATTTATACAATTCTTTGGCAACGCTGACCAACTGAGATCCTTGGGAGAGGAATACGTCCCCAGTATATTTTCTATAGTAACGAATGATGTTTATGCCACGTTCCATGGATATACCTCCAGTGGTACAGAAACCATCTGCCACATTATATTTACAGTTCGTTGGCAACACTGACCAAATGGGTACAAAGTGAATTATCAAACCCTTGCCCGAGTCACGTTCAAGCAATTAGCCCAAAAGGAACAAGATATGGCCAGGCGCTTACGCGAGATGCATCGTAACATTTGTGTTTAGTTCTGTTTAATATGCCATACATAGGTTCAAAAACACCAACAAAGTGGCCTCTTATAGGGTCAAGTTGCGGTTTTGCTCGTGGTATGAAAACGGTTTCGTACTTCTCATGGCAAGAGCTTTCACGAGATATATAGATTTTCCGTAGGTACTCGGTCCCGGAATGGAATCATCCCTAGTTAGTAATAAAGGGGAAGGAAAAGGTGAGAATAGGGAATGTTACTCATATAATAGCATATCGGTATCTCAGAATCTCTGAAAGTTATAAACATGAAATTTGGCTTTAGGACTTCTCATTTAAAACAAAATGTCTTAAAGACAGTAAACAGGACCATCCAATATTTTTCGATTAAAATTAAAATCAGAAATTGTAGTAGATATCTACCACTTTGTGTTATAGACTAGTGATTAGAGCGGAGATGGAATATATTCTAGGGACGCTTAATCGAATACAAACACCGTGCTATCTATTGCCGTTTGTCATATATAGTCTTGTTCAAGAAAACTTTGCCACTCACCTCTCTTTGAAAAGGCCTGTAGTCTTACCTACAGTTAGAATTAAATCAAATAAATGTGAATTTTGTTTAGTCGATTACGAAGTTTATTTAGAGCCACAACATTATAATTTCCTTTTGCGGTTCTAAGAATATCATCTTTCATAGCAGGGTAAGTGGTCAAGATTTCTTGAACAAGACTGTCAACGATGAACGTTAAAACCGGAAGTGGTTGATTTGTAATAATTACATTTGATTACAGGGTAAAAAGAGAGATGGTACATATTTTAAGAACGCTAACCTCCTTTTTTTTTTAAAAAAAAAAATATCTCGCTGTCTCTTATAGGTCATGTTCTATGTATATTACATTGAAACTGGAAGTCATACTGGATTACCAGGGTGTCTATCGGTTACGAAAAGGATTAAGGAAAGTCACGAAATCAGAAAATGGTCATGAAAGTCAAGAAAAAGTCACGAAATTTTGCTTTTGGGTCACGATTCATTTTTTCAATACAAATATAAGTTCATACTGGAAAATGTTGTTTCATTTCTTGCCAAAATTCACCACCAAAAACGTCTATGGTTTTAGACGCAACCAAATCACAAGTAAAGCACGCTTCTATCACGTGTATGAAAATTGGCCCAAATCGCACTCAACTTCGCTTTTGAGAATGTTACTAAATTTAATGGTTTGTTAAAGGAAAGGTCATGAAATTTAATTTTGGAATTTTAGTAGACACTCTGTCATTTCTGATTTTATTAGCGTGTTACGGATAAACAAAATGTATTCTTAAGATGCTCAGTCGATTGTCGAAAACAGTTTCTCGCTCTCTATTACAGCTTTTGCTCCACAGTAATGAAAAGTAAACCGAAAATTGTTGATTTCTACCGCTTCTAGTTTTATCAAAGTGTTAAGGACAGAAATGAAAGGTGTTTTTGGAATCTTTTAGTCGATTTCCCAAAACTGCTTCAAGTTATATATTACCGTTTTTCCCCGTTCAATGTTAAAGCGGGAAGTAGTTTATTTCTGCCACTTTCTATTTCTATACAGTATTAAGGATGTAATTGAAAGGTATTCTTGGTATTCTTAGGATGCTAAATCGACTGCCGGAAACCGTTTCTTGCTATCTATTATCCTCTTTGGTGTACAGGCAGGGGTTTAGCCACCGGGGGCCCATCGGGGCCAGGGCCCCCAAATGATTTCCTGGGCCCGCAAATAGCCAGCCTTTAAAACATCATTGTAAGATTCGCTTAAAAATAACAAAGTTTATATAATTAATAATTTACGGTATAATAGTATGGAAAAATACTATTTTACCATACGAATCGAAAAATAGTATGGTATCTCCTCCTTATACCAATCGGAAAACAAAATGGTTTATTTATTTATTTATTTATTTATTTTTGTAGCAGATTAAACAATTTACTGCGATTTATATTTGACACTTTGAAGACAAACGTTTCAACAAAGTACTATAAATACTACCATAAAACAATGGTACTAATAGCTATGCATGCGCACGGGATTCCCCAAAGAAACGGAAGGATTCCCGGACATGCTGTAAAGGAAAGAAGTGTCACACGTTGTTAATCCCGCGCGCACACGTAACTGCGTATTCAAATATGCATTTTTCAATAGAATAGGTTCGACTTTGTAAGTGGCGTTTTTAACCACACTCTCTACGATGTATTGTTTCTAAGCTGTTGGCCTCTGAAGTTCATGTTACCATGCTTTCAACACTCTGTCATTCCCAAACGGGACGGAATTTTCCCCATGTTCACTAGGACTTCTTTCCTTCTGTTTGGCTGTACTATCACCTGTCCAAGTTCGTCCACGTGGTTACCGTTCACCGTATATATATATAGTATAGATATAGATATGGTACAGACAGTAGTATAGATAGATAGATAGATAGATAGATAGATAGATAGATAGATAGATATAGATATAGATATAGATATTTCCATTATTTTGAAAAGTTGCGAACTATAGCCTATATAAATTGAATCATACAGAAGGGATTCAAAGACGCACTACACACCAGCATGACTGGTGAAGGACCCTGTGTGTATTATAATACAATAAAACTCCGTTTTGTGGCTATCGCAGCATTGCATTCACGCCACACGCTTTTCTGGAGTTAGTTGTCCTTGTTAGTGATCGTAACCACCGCTTTAAAATTCCTTCGCGTTCCCACTTGTATCGCTATTTCTGAGAATATTATTTAAAACTTCTGATTTGAATCATCACCCACTCTTTTCTTCGAAGAAATTTCGCATGTGGAATAGAAGAAACATTTTTTCGTGAAGTAATATTTTCCGCGACGGAACGATGCACGATTTGCAGACCTAAGGATATTAAAAACCTGATTCGTCAGATATTAATGTCGTACTACTTTTTTATTATTATTTTTGGATTTGAATATCTCTGAAGAAATCGAATTTATTAGCATTCTCGCACTGATTTAGGAAAATAAGAATTTGTAAAGTGGTAAACTGAAGTCCGAAGTCCAAAGAAGATGCTCTAAAGCTTGTTCACAAACGAGATGTCCTGCTCCTTCACGTTTTCAGCCACTTCGAATCTATGGTCGAGGAGGAACAGAACTTTGCATCGTTGACACTGGCGAATTTGAATTGCACGAAGCATCCTGGATCTTGGAAGAAGAAGTTCAATGTTGTTTTTTTAAATCCTGTTTTAACTGTATCTTCCGCAGTACTTTCTCCTTGCAAATCACCAGTGACCTAAAATGATAGATGCGATCTCCTTGGGAAAACGACAGTAGTATTGAAGAATTAGGATTGGTTAATTAAACAATCTTATGGGGATAAAATATTATTACGAGTCTACCATTTTCTAATACTTTGATTTGTTGGCGAAAAACGCTACAAATATATTCACAATAATATAAGCATTTTGTAATAAAAAGTTCTACCATTAAAAATAGTTTTTTATTGTAATAACCCCTAAAATAATCAAAATAATGAAAAAAAAACAAAAATCAAAGTGTTACGTAACAAAGGGGAGGAGTTCGGCCTTGCGTTACGAAATGTGACAAGCAGGAGGGAAGGGGTAAACATTGGTCAAAAATAGCGTTACGTACTATGTGGACGGCCCCTAGAACAGGAAATGAGACATAGATGTAATAAAATAATTATGTTTCTTCTTTTAGTCACGAATAATAAATAAATATATTTGTCAGGTAATCTTAAAGAAAATAAATGAAATTTTAAAGAAAATCAGCTTTATGTAGATGGAGGACCTGTGTACAAGGGCTTAAACTAAAATACTTATGCACAAAGGTATGTTTGGTCCGGGACAGTAATTATTGGTTAAACATAATAAAAGCTACCTGGAATATTATTTATGGAGAAAAAGCGAATAATAATAATAATAATAATAATAATAATAATAATAATAATAATAATAATAATAAGAAGAAGAAGAAGAAGAAGAAGAAGAAGAAGCTAGAAACCAATGTTTTTTAGTTTCCCGAAGGACAACGAAATTTTCCTTTTTTTCAGGCCTCAAAAGCACTAGCTGCAACATGATTTCTTTTGGCTTTGTAGCTGCCCCCTGAAAAAAGATGGGCCCCACCTACATAAACCTGTTGGCTACACCCCTGTGTACAGGATCAACGTTAAAAGCAAAAATGGTTGATTTCTGCCACTCCTGGTTTCTGATCCACAACCTCATGGTTTATGATCCTCTACTAACGAACTCTTTCGAGATAATTACTCTAGCTATAAATTGCAAAAAAACAGAAGTCTAATTCAGTTTCATTCAAGAGTTTCGTGAGGAGTAAAGGACGGGATGGACCAAAGTACTAACTGTACAATATTATTATAAATCTTACTCTGTAATCCCAATAATTAGATACATATTTCAGCGTTTTTGATTGTGATTTAGAAGGGAAGAAAAGGGTTTGGGAGAGAATAAAGGTGGATACTACAATTATTATTATACTAAGATGTTTATAACTCGGGATCCCGTAAAGTTGAAGACATGAAACGTGGTATTTGAACTGAAATTGGTATGCTTCCAGATATATAAAGTGCAAATCCATAGTCCGAACAAACACAGTGGTCTGGGAGCAAAGCCCCCAGGTATTTCAACTGAAATTTAGTATACTTGCAGGTATGTGAGGTGCGAGGCTGTACGTCGAGCAAACACTGATGATTGCAGGTTTGAGATGCAAAACGTTAGGCCGAACAAATTTGCGGGTCTGAGGGTAAAGCCTTCAGCGAGGGGAAGGATTGTATTGAATAGACTGATGAAGACACTAAGGAGGCTCACACTAAATTTTATTTATTAATAATGAAATAGGAAGTGATAGTAGATTTATACCACTTCCGTTGTTAGTAGAGGGATTGGATTGGTGACAAAACTATATTCTTGGGATGCTTAATTGATTGCAGAAAACTGCTTCTTTGGTATCTACTTCCGTATAGAGGTTGATATCTACCAGTTTCAGTTTTAGTAGAGGATAAAGGATGAAGATGAAGTTTATTCTTAGTCGATTGTAGAAAACCGGGTTACGGTTTCTGCTCTGCAGTGATCAGCGTTAAAACCGAAACGGCTTGATGTCTTCCCCTTCCAGTTTTAGTATAAGGTTAAGGATGGAGATGAGAACGCACGGTTAATCGATTATGAAAAACAGCGTCTTGTTATCTTTTACAGTTTTTCTTCCATAGCAATCAACGTTTACAACAGGAAATAGTTAATCGCTACCACTTCCTGTTTTAGTTGTAGGTTAAGAACAGAGATAATATGCATTCTTAGGACGCTTAACTGATTTTCGGAAACAGCTTCTAGCTTTCTACTAAGGTTGTTGGCTCTATAGTGATCATTCTTAGACCGGAAGTCGTTGATTTCTGCCACTTTCAGTTCAAGAGTCACCTCCATTAATTTTAAAACATTTTTTCCTACATAATTATGTAACACTTGGTTTAATTCCAACTAAACTTGTTACATATATGTCTTACAATCTGAAAAGAAATTCTCGGGAGGGTATGAGGCTAGCATCCCAAGGAGTGGGGATTGGAGAGCTGATTTTTTAAAAATAATTGTAATGATCGATATTCCTGTTGAATAAATAGTTTTCGGATCAGTCACTGATATGGATAATGACTGTTTCCATGTCGTTCAAGTTCATCCCTGAAGAATCGGGAAGAGTGACATTTTAAATGTAATCGAAAATGACGGATATTAAAGGCAGATCCATAGTTCTCATTAGTGCTAAGACTAACAGTGCTACTTTTGATACTATTTAAAAATAATTTAGAATGACACTTTTGAATTTAATTAATGTAAACTTATGCATTAAGAAAAACTAGACTATTTGCTATCCAAATTGTAGGTACGACTGCAGTTTTTTTTTATTATTATTATTTTTAATGTATACTTTTTAAATAGTGCCACGACATGGGAGGGAGAGAGAGTGAGAGATTTCTGGCCTTTTCAATATATTCTTAAGCGATTTTGTTAAGCTTTTCTTACACTGTAATTTTAATTTATGTTTGTTTCATATATTGCAAGTACACACAATTTGTAAGATGTAAATACAAATTAATTTTGAAGAGACTCGAAAATGGTGACACCATTTCCGTTGTTCTAGTAGCTAGTACGCGCGCCTTTCGTGCACGTAGTCACACGTTCGATTCCCAGTGGGAGTCTCTTACAAAATTTGGACGATTTCTGTATTTGAATTTCATCATAATCTTTGAATCTACGTCTCATATAACCTCGATGCGGAAAGGGAATCCTAAACTTAAATAATTAATTAACTCGAAACCGATGAGAATACAAAACTCAAGGTTTCGGCAAAAAACTAGCACAAAAATTTGTAATAGGAAAAGTATCAAGTATATAGTTGGAGGGGGAGGGAAAGGATGGGAACACGGACATAAGACCATAAAACACATTATTGAAATATCAGTCTGTGAATATTATAGAGGTGGCTCTTGGGCCTAGAGCTTCGAAATTTCCTCTAGGATATTTCCCGAGCGTGCTCAATCTGAGTTACCAGAATTTTCACAGTACTATATTCACCCATCGTTAATTCAAACTCCCCGGACTGGAAAATCTGAAATGAACATTGTCTCGTATCGTGCTCAATAAGAATTATATGTATTTTTGCAGTACTGCTTTTCACCCCTAGTGTAATGAAATTCTTCCACGAGAAAATCTGTAATCAACACTCAGGCAGGTAGCCAAGGGGGGTTCGGACCCTTCTCCCTTTTCGAGACAAGACATGAAGAAAATAAGGAAGGATAAAACAAAATAAAATGACAAAAAGAAGGATCAGCGTTAAAAATTAAAGAGAAAACTACAGGAAGCTTTAGCTTACTCTTACTTATGAGGAGATTTGTATTACTTGCAATATGGTGGCGAGGTTTGAAATTTCAAAAAGAAGTTATGGAATTCTCAGAATTCCAGCTACAAGTCAGGGATTTCAAGCTTTCGAAAGCATAAGTGCCGTTGTGTAACAGCGTGGACATTTTTAATCATAACTGCGTCATCGCATCCTTGCAGTATCAAATATGTTATTTCAAGAACAATTTTCTGTTGCTCCTTTAACCTGTCATTTGGAACCAACAGTAGTTGACGGACTAATAAAAACAAAAAATCATGTTGAAAGAAAGTTTTGTTAGCATTTGATTCAACATAGAAAGGAACGCATGTATAGTAAAACTAGTTGAATATACACATGCTTAGCACAGAGCTGTATTTGGAAGTCAACGCCTGTGGGAGTATCACCATTGATCTCAGCGATCGCGAAAACTAAGGATTTGACACTAATGTCGGTCATTTTGGATTACTTTTATATGTCTTGGTATCTCACCTCCCTCCGGTGATCCCCGGCCCGGAGCCGAATAGCGTGAATTTGGAAGTTAATTCGACTGGAGTTTCACCATTGATTTCAGCGATCGCGAAAATATGAAATCGACACTAATAGCTCAAGTGGTAGATCGTTGGCTTCGCATTCGGGAGGTTGTGGCTTCGAATCAAGCTGCCTACCATCCTGAGTGAGGTTCTCCAGGGTTTCCCTCAGTCCTACCAGGCCAATGCCGGGATGGCACCTACTAAACAGGCCCTGGCCGATACCTTCCCAAATCCTTTCCATTGTTACTGTTGTTGGATATTCAATGTAAAATGGCCTCTGAGCTGTATCTGGTGATTGTTAAATAAATAAATAAATATCGGTCATTTTCTACTACTTTTACATGTCCATTCAAACACCCCCCTGAGACCACCCTGGTTCGAATTTCGACAAAAACCTTTAACTCTGGTCTGGAGTCTGGACCAAGGTATTCGGGACTAAAATTTGATAACTCTCGGTCAATTTGTCTGGTTCCCAAGCCGCACACAGACAGACAGACAAACAAACGCACAAACAAACAAACTCTTTATTTTATTTATGCTAGAAGATAGTTTACATGATAGTATTCAGTATGTACTTTTTATAATAATTGAGGTCATAACGAAAGTAAAATTGTTATATTTGAATAAACAGGAGAAGGACGTAAATATTTCAAAATCTTATTCAATACTTTCTTTTATTATTTTGCTCGAAATTTCTTCATAGTTTGTTATTAAAATACTTGCCAATATATCCTCATTTTATTGTCCTAACAAACCAATATCTATTGATAATAAAGTAGTTTAGACTGATCGAGCTCCTGGGCCTTCAGAATTTCATGTCCCCCCTCCCCCGGTTACGAAATCCTGGCTAAACGAACAAATATATGTTCCAGTAAAACAGTTTACAGCGATCGAGCCCCTTTTGTGATGACCACAGTATTTCATGTAACGGACCTCCCCCCTTCAGGAAATCTTGGCTACGTGCCTGCAACACTGGCAGTAGCTACGTCCTCGACTAATATACATTTACAAGTACAGCTTTATCTTCGTATTTTTTTCAACAGTTAACCAATTTAAAACCGTATTATAATTCAAAATACTTATTATATTTTTATCGCAAAACAAGAATATGTAGTTAACTTATTAAATACTTCGCTCCGCAGGAACCCGTTCAGCGCGTGCGACAAGCAAAAACAACATGTTTGGCGTCTCACAAATGGCAAAGGAGAAAAAAGAAAAGCAAAAGCAGCACAGCAGTGCCTTATCGTAGTCAGAGCTGACAACATAGTTTCGGTCGTCACTTACGCTAATACACCTACAAGCGGTGTACAAGAGTTATACAGTTACAGTATGCGTTGTGCCACTGTAGCGCTACAGGCGGAATGTGCACGAACTACAAATGAATATGTTTCTTACAAGTATCAGTCACTGTTGCACCCTCTCTTCATTCTACACATCCTTTTTTCTCCCACTTTTTGATCTTGACAAGCAGAAGTACCATGCTTTCCGAGTTCACAACCATAAACTGTTTGTGTACAGAGTACGTTTTCAGATCTTCAAATGACTGTGCCCGCGAAGAACAAGGGTGATGATCGGACAACCGTATGCGGCAGTCAGAAACACCCGGTTGCAATTTCAAATGTAAAATACAAATATAGAGTCTTGAGAATACCGTGAGGATATATATATATATATATATATATATATATATATATATATATATATATATATATATATATATATATGTAATTCAACAAGCAATTCGTCTGAACCTGAAGTTTCAGAAACGTCCTCAGATGATGTTATATATATCCAGACGTTTTATTAGTCATGTGATGCCACCAATTTTGCTTATAAAGTATATTCGTAATAATTTTTAAGGATAACATACATCAAAGAATTGAAATACAAATAAATCTACCTAATACTTAGCCCATATGCCCATTAATTATAAGGTACTATTAATCAAACATACTCTATCACACTGCACTTACAAACAAAAAGAAAAATGTTCAAATATATATTTTGATTAAAGATAGCAAATTAATCAAAATACATGTATGAGCTATTACAAACCTACGTTCCTATTTTCAAATGCAGCATATAACAAAGTTGAATACCACATCGATGTACTAGAGTGTTATAGTTTTGTATATTACAGACCATAGAAAATCTGATGCATTCACTCTTTTTACCAATCGCCGAGCACACCGCAGTAGGTGATGAATTTTGTAATGCTACTTCATTAACTTCACTGCCCTCTCGATAGATCGCACTATTTATTTGGAGGTACATCAAAGGACTCAATCAAGAGAGAAATCATGTGGTGAACCTGATAACTAGTTAAACTCGCGATATCACTACAATTTACTAATGACAAACTCTACTTTCTACAATGTTCCGTTTCAAAACAAACATATATTTAATATATACTAATATTCTCTCAGTTAACCTACGTAAGCGAGTATCAGTAATAGAAGCAATCTCCCAGTTAACAACAACCAGCAGAGAGATGGCGCTGTCAGTAACGTCAGGTATGATGTATTCTCGGCAAATCATAATACGTCATAAATATGATGAATTCTATTCACGTTCTATCACTCAACTGAAAAGTTTTATCGTTCCTACCCCAATTGATCAAAATTATCACTTTCGAGTACAAAATCCTTTAAAAAATTGGTACTATTAGATGAATTTTCAAAATTCAGAAGCTGACAGGGATCAAAGGGATCTATATCTATATCTAGGGAGGACAGGGATCTATATTTCCACTGATATTTTGGTATGAAAAACAAGTTGCATAATCTGAAGGATAGATGTCGAGCCTTTAAAATCTTAATATCTATTACCCTATTCGAAAAACAAAAAATACTGTCATAACTACATACAATTTTAAGAAATTCTAAGCAAGAACATTTTTTCGATTTCTCAGAAATTTACAATCAAAAAATCCCGAAATATTTGATTCCCAATTTTCCATCTAGAACAAAAATTCAAACGCTACTGAATTAAGGACTGAGCTACGATTTTCCTAATGCATTAACAGACAGTCTATTTCTGACTATAGTACTTTATAGTTACATCCATAAAGTACACTTATGTCTAAAAGCTACAACTAACTTATATCTAACATACCTAATTTATATCTAAACCTACAACTATATCTATTTATTGAAAGTCAATTTGGTTTTATTCATTATTATAGCACATAGATTCTCTGTATAATAATTCTGTATTTAAAATTTGGTTTGTCAATTAGTTTTTTACTCTTGCTGGGTCACATTCTAATTTTATTGGATTCCATCTTTTTCTAATATATTTTCCATTGTCTTAACTTATACCTAACTTATATCTACAACTTATAATCTACAACTCTAGTATCTTATAATGTCCCCATGGTAGGGTATTTATTCCATCTCTTAAAGTATATCTCATATCATCTACAAAACTTAAAGCTAACTTATTTTCTTCTATACTATATATATCATGCTTATAACTTGTTATCATGCTTATAACGAATTTATCTTCTTATGGTAGTCCCTTTGATTGAACACTCAGTCTTTATACTTGTCAAATGTAAATTCTTGGTACACAATAGTGTTTTCCCACCTTTGGCTCTCTTAGAACTTTTTTGCTTATCGAACTTATCTTTAAAGTTTTTATCTATTAGAATCGTTTGAGGTGATTTTGTTGAATTCATCTTAGACTAAAACCTAGTAATTCCTCTATAATGATACCTTATCTTACCAAAAAAAATTCTTATTGATATCTGGTATCTTGTATCTATCATCTTTAAGGTAATCACATGTTTCGAAGATATCAATATAATTTTTCATGTCCTCGTACACATCTTTTGTTTGAATTTGATAAATGTAGCTATCGGTATTTGTATAACATACTTTTACATTGTCTTTTTATCTTGGCTTCATCACATTATAATGGAAATCGTACATTAAACACTTCAATAGATCTAAGATACTCATTCCAACATATATCTATTTATTGAAAGTCAATTTGGTTTTATTCATTATAAGGCACATAGATTCTCTGTATAATAATTCTGTATTTAAAATTCTGTTTGGCAATTAGTTTTTTTTTACTCTTGCTTGGTAACATTCTATTTTTATGGGCTTCCATCTCTTTCTAATATATTTTCCATTTGGTTTTACGAATACTGAGCTTTTCATGACCTTTTAGAAGTCTTTCTCAAAAGCATCTGTTGCTCTAGTTCTCATCTGTGAGTTTAAATCGGTGTCATTCTCTAACCAATGTGACTGCTGGAACTCTAAAACCTTTTCTATTTTGTTAAGTTTCAATCCAAGTGATAGAAATTGTTTTAGGTTCCGATAGTCAATCCCATATTTTTCTTTATCAAAGAGTGTAGTTAATATCTTTGATTGTTTTGAACCATGTGGACGCATTTTGAGTAGTTAACGGATAGTATTGGTGATAGTCGTATATTTCTTTAGGATACTCAAGATCTACTTCTAATTTATAAAGTGTATCGGGATTATCAGGTATATTTGTGAAGACTATTTCTCGTATTTAACCTTCGCTTAACAATGTAAATCCCTTACATGGTAGATTTTGATTCTTATCCCAGCCATAGAGATTATTGGCATTAACTACATGATGTAAAAATCTTCTTTATTTTTACCGTAATCATCGATATATTTGTTCTTTCCTTTTACATATATTTTACTACATTTTAAGATTCCACCTATTACACCTTTCTCCATCATCAAGACAATAATGTAATTTGATGACTCAAGTTTTATATCTCTCACCTTAAACACTGCATCCTAATTTAAAACTGATTATGTGATATACTACTCTGGATCAAGACCATAAGCTTTAAGGCGTGTTTCTATAAAGTTCTCAAACACATGCTAGTAACAACACATCAGTATTTAGATATGACATGGTATTCCCGAGATTATTAAGTGTAAATATTTACGTTAGTTTCTTTGCGTGCTCATAGTCCTCATCACTTATATGTGTGTTGATAAGCTAGTAGAAGAATGGTTCCTTTGGTGGAAATTCTATCCTGGTCTAAACTTATCTCAGTCACTAACATAATCATATGGGTAAACACCTTTTCTTATTACAAGTTTGAGTTGTTCTTCGTCAGGATAAATGTTTTTTGTGTGAGTCATTTGTTCTCTCATTAGGTTCGATGACATTTTGTCTTAACTACATGACATAAATCTAAACGAAACTATGAAGTTTCATTTCATAGTTCCACCCTCTTTACTGAATGATATGTATCGTGGTTCGTTATCAGGTATTAATTCTGTTTGCTTTCTATTATATCCTAGCTCTCTTATAAACAAGCGCTAGTCATATCCTGATAAGTTATGTATAATCACTGGCACAAACGTAGGTACTATAACTTTTAGATTATAATTGTTACATAATGCAGCCACAAACTCTCCAGTTATATGGTCGTGATGTTTAACTTTATGGTTCTCCGGAGTATATTATATTTAAAAGAGCAGAGAAGGATTCAGATCCGTTAAACTCTTCTATCTGTTCATGTGTTAAAGGTAACTCATTATTTTCTCTTTATATGTTTCACATTTATTTTGATTCTTTCTTTAACATTCTTATGAACTTCTTAACTGTATCTTTACCTCTATATACAAAAGTATATTCTTTACTTCCATCACTTTCTACAATATAGTAACAGAATCCACATGGGATATGCTGCATATATTTTCCGTTATATGATTCGTCTTCTGGATTACATTCATCACATCTAATAACCTTATGCAGTATGCATTCGAAATCAGCGTAAATAACAAATGGCATCTTCATCGTAAATTGGTAGTTCTGAATTTCAACATATTGATGAGGAGTTAGGTTAAAATAGAATGATAATCTTAAAATTTATTAAAATTGATTAAAATAAAGAGAAGCAGATAATACAGAATTAAAGACAAGGAATTACAAAATTAAAATTAGGTAAAAGAGAGACATTAATAAGTTATTTCTAGATTGTGATGAGATCGTAATGTTGCCAAAGTGATTGTTTTTGTTTTTATGTAAGTTAGTAAACACAGACATGTGGATTTGTAATGTTGTGATGACAAAGGACAACAAACAATCAAGTTGCACTGTAAGAGTTATTGTAAGATTTGTTGTAAGATTTGTTTCATAACATCAACACAATTTTGGGATATTACAAAGCTGTCAGATTACGGAGATAGACGTCTGGAGATTTTGTCTATTTGGTGATCATTGCAGAAATGTGAATTTCGCCAATGGGATAAGCAAACACGTGTAGTGACCTGAATCAAGGTAGCAGTTTAGAAATAAACATTGTCCTAATAATTACCCTACCAAGGATGGAACTGAGATCAGAAGGGAACTGAGATCAGAAAAGATCGGACCAAATTAGAAAGCGAGCAGACAGAGAGAAGAAGATAGACAGCAGTAATTTACGAGTCATGTTGGACTATTATCAGTTATCAAGATTTACAATCATTTAAAGTTCTAACTCCAAGTAGTTTCATCGACACAAGTCTCCGGAGTTTTACTAAGCTGCACCTTGTTTCAAGAAGACGACCAACATCTTCAATTTAAGAGGTATGTGTTTGCTATCTGATCATCGTTATCAAATTGAGGAAAAAATCAGGCTTTGTGAGTTGTGATCTGGTAATATTTTGCCTATCCCGTACACACCATACAACTACACATCAATGACAAGCAATTTAATGAAAATACAAATTTTGAATAATGAAATTTGGCATTGTATTTGTTTTCCTTGAGACAAGTTTACTAAATATTTCCTGGAGATTTTAGAGAATGTTCAGAGGACAATCTCTCTACTTTCAGAGCTACGCTATTGCTATAAAAGGCACAACTAGGGCGGCTGACATGCTGGAGGCGACCTTTGGTTCGATTTCTGGGCGATTTACTGTTTCAGAGGAATAATCCACCATTGATATGGTGAAGGTGACCTTTGGTTCAATTCTTTGGAGAACCAGAAGTAGAAGTCAATTTTTAGTTAAAAGTACACATCGAAACCTGGTCGAGGTATTTTTTATTTTGGTAGTAAAAGTTCGAGCTCATTAAACGATGTTAAGTTAGATTGTTATTATGTTAATTTCCGAAGTATTATGTTATGAAGCAACGAATGAAAACATTTAGAATAATAAATTATTTTTAAAGGATTAAGACATTGCTATTTATATACGGAGACTAGGGAGTTTTATAAAAATGAATGAAGGAATTATTAGAACTAGAGCATAAAAAGCCAGTAAAGGAATCCAGTTAGAAGTAGAAAATTTATTTGATATTGGAACTCCGGAAAGAAGGAAGCAAGATATAACAATACCACAAGACGCAGGAAGTCCTAAAATGTTGTTTCAAGAAGAACCGGTTAGAAATTTTCCCGCAAGTACTGAAGCTACAATCATTTAGGGAGGATTTTCCATATATTTTGCAACTACATTTGGAATTAGTAAAAACTCAGAAAACTTGTTTTAGTAAAGTAATCCGTAGGATCTAATAATAGTAATAAGAAAATAGAAACAGACTTCCAAATAAGACAGAAATGGCGTCTAACGTAACAGTTTGTGCTGATATTAACGAAATGCCAAGATTTGATTTAAGGTGGGACAATGATATTATCGGACTTTTTGACGAATTCGATGACGCATGTCAAATGGCAAGCATAACAGAAGAGAAAAGAAAAGAGGTATTGCCAAGCGTTTTTCGCGGGACAGGTAGACAATGGCTAAAGTTGTTTTTTAAACAAAAGATTTTAGCGGAAATAATGTATAATGAATGACAAGAGCAGATAATCTATGAGTTTACCAAAACAAATGTAACCCTAGATATCGAAGAAAAACTAAGGGAAAGACTACATCAGGAGGATGAACCCATTATTAATTATATTTATGACATGTTAGTAATGTGTGAGCGGTTATATCCAAAGATGACAGATAAAAAGAAAATAGGTATTATGTTGGTGGATTGCAACCATATTATATGGAGAAGGTTGGTACCAATGCCTAAACCACGATAGATAAATTCGTAGAAGATTTGCAAAGGATTGAAAAGAACAAATGTAAGGTAGACAAGAGAATAAAGAGAGAAACAGGGAAAGTTACAATAAAAGATTTAGTTAAGAAAATTAAGGAACAAGCAGATAGTGATGATAGTGATTCAGATGAGGGTATAGTTATTATTAGGAATGAAATGCGTAGTAAAACGGAAACAAAAGTAAAACAGGAATCACCTAGCATAACCCAATTGACTCAATTGGAAAAGAAATGAGAGGAATTGCAATTAGCATTGTCGACTAAGGTTAAAGAAAATGAAAAACATGTAACAAAAAATAACGGTGATAAGAGTCAACGGTTTGAGAACAATAGAGGATTTAGAAATTGCGGAAGGAACCAGAACCGAGGAAACAGTGGACGGAATTGGAATAACCAGAATAGGAATCAGGATAGAAATATATGGAATAATTATAGAAGAAATGGAAATTTTCGAAATAATTACCGTCGTAATAGAGAAAATGCTTGGAGAAATAATAGAGGTAGACAGAATAATTACTGGTAAAATGGCAATTCGTGCAGGAGTGCGTGTTGTCATAACTCGGGACAAGAATGTGAACAACAACCACGCTATGTATCAGGTTGTTCATACTCAAGTGAATGGAACGACGCTTTCAGCAATAGTTCAGCAATAGAAAAATTGGGACACGCAGAAATACGTAGGAACAAACCATGGTTCGACCAAGAATGCATTAAACTAGCAGAGAAGAGAAAACAGGCAAAATTACGGTGGCTACAAAATCCGAATGAAACAACTACACAAAATTTCGCAGATACCAGGCGGGAAACTTCCAAAACTTTTAGAACAAAGAAACGGGATTTTTTGAAAGCTAAAATTAAGGAACTTGAAGATAATAGTAAAAATAAAAATATTCGGGACATGTATAAGGGGATCAGCGAATTTAAGAAAGGCTATCAACCTCGTGCTTATATATTAAAGAAATCTGACGGAACAGTTATCACCGATACGGATAGCCTCTTAAATAGATGGAAAGATTTCTTTGACGATTTGCTGAACACGCAGCCAAAAACTAATGTGCGTGGAGAAAAGGAGATTACACCGCAGAACCTTATATTCCAGAACCCAATCGAATAGAAGTGGATGCCGCTATAAAGAAATTGAAGAAACACAAATCTCCGGGTGTAGATGAAATTCCGGCTGAGTTAATTTTAGCTGGAGGCGAAAAATTGTGGAACAAGATACACAAACTCATTCTCCTTATCTGGAACAAGGAAGAATTGCCACAAGAGTGGAAAGAATCAATCATTGTTCCAATTAACAAGAAAGGCGACAAAACTGACTGTAATAATTATCGAGGCATTTCTCTTCTGTCAACATCCTATAAAATCCTTTCAAATATTCTGTTAGCAAGATTGACTCCATACGCAGATGAAATTATTGGAGATTATCAGTGCGGATTTAGACGAAATCGATCAACTATCGACCAAATATTTACCATTCGCCAAATACTCGAAAAGAAGTGGGAATACAATACCCCGGTACATCAACTATTTATTGATTTTAGAAAGGCTTACGACTCCGTTAGGAGAGAAACATTATACAACGTTCTTACAGAACTTGGAATACCGAGAAAACTAATTAGATTAATTAAGATATGTTTAAGTGAATCCCAAAGTAAAGTCCGGGTAGAAAAATTTTTGTCCACGAGCTTCCACGTCGAAAATGGCCTGAAACAAGGAGATGCGTTGTCGCCATTATTATTTAACTTTGTGCTGGAATACGCCATAAGGAAAATCAAAGATAGCAACCAGGGCCTAGAGTTGAACGGCATTCACCAGGTTATGGCATATGCTGATGATGTAAATTTAATAGGGGATGATAGGAGAACAGTAGAAATAAATGCAGAGATCTTATTAAACGCTTGCAGGGACGTGGGTTTAGAAGTAAATGCAGAGAAAACTAAATACATGGAAGTGCGTCGGGACCGTAATACGGCAAATTGTGGAGGCTTTAAAATATTAAATAATCCTTTTGATAAAGTGGATACTTTCAAATATTTAGGATCAATATTAACAGACGAAAATCATATTCACGAAGAAATTAAATGTCGACTAAAAGCAGGGAATTCGTGTTACTATTCGGTTCAAAATCTCTTGTCGTCGCGAATTCTGTCGAGGAATTTGAAGCTTAAAATATATAAAACGATAATCATGCCTATTGTTCTGTATGGTTGTGAAACATGGTCGCTTACTCTAAGGGAAGAACATGGTCTGAAAGTATTTGAGAACAGGATCCTGAGAAGAATATTCGGACCCAAGAGGAACGAGAATGGGGAATGGCGGAAGCTTCATAACGAGAAACTACATAGTTTATACGGTTTACCCAACATTGTTAGGGTCGTCAAGTCTAGGAGGCATAGGTGGGCAGGTCATGTAGCTAGAATGGAAGAAAGTAGAAACTTTTTCAAAGTGTAGACTGGTAGACCCATAGGAAAACGACCATAAGGAAGACCTGTGCGCAGATGGGAGGACAATATTAAGATGGATCTCGCAGAGATAGGAATACAAAGTAGAAACTGGATGATGTTAGCTAAAGATAGAAGTCAGTGGAGAGCTTTTGTGAACGCGGCACTGAACCTCCGGGTTCCATAGGCCATAGAGTTAGTTAGTTAGTTAGTTAGTATATGAATAATTAGAGAATTTTATATATTGTAAAGAACTTAACAGAGAGTATACCTCTGGTGTAACTAAGTAAAGAAATAAATGAACAATTAAATAAATTCTTAACATAAGATAAAATAAATAACTAAATTGAATAAAATAAATAAATAAATTGCTAATATGAACAAACAGGAATACAGATAGTAATTCGATAATTTTAATTAATTTCCGAGTTCATTTTGAAGTCGAATAATTAAAAGTAATATGATGCTCAGACTTAATTGGTACGGGATTTTATTTGTGTCGTTGAAGGCAGATGTAGATCAACATCAACAGATAACATTGCAAGAAATTGCATTAGCTTTTGTGCAGGATGCATTTGCTGTGCACGCATCTAATGTAGTGTATACAACAATACGAATGCATTTGAATTTTCGTCAAGCTTTACCAATACACGAAGTTTGTTTTGAGACATTCGAAATTTTAAACGAATATGCTGTAAAAGAAAAAGAATTTCGGTCTAATATTATAAATTCAATTCCTTGTCATTTTGTGTATGAGAATTGTAGTGCTATTTGTAAACAAGGAAACAGGAATAAGTGTTCCATTTTTGGTTTTCGTTTTGGACTTTGTTCATTATGACTTTGGACTTATAATTTTACACATACACACCAATTGCCATCATCGATTAATAAACTAACTGAATATGAGAAAGTGTTAACTACTGAAGTTACAAATTTAAAGGAATCATTTAATTCTGAGATAACAGTAGTTCATGGAATCCATAAAAATTCAACAGGTGTTACAAGGTGTAAACAATAAATTACAGGATATGTATTGTTGCCTACATCAGGCTTAACGAAAAATTTTGAGTAATTTATTTTCACATTTGGTTCAGGAAAGAGTAAATAAAATTATGAGCGATATACTACGTAATCAATTGTCGTATCATATTTTAACGAATAAAGATGTGAAGAGATTTGTAAAAATGCACGATATTTTGAAACGCTCTATATATAGATCAGATGTAGAAATGTTTTACAGGATATCGACTATCTATTTAATGCGTTATAATTCTGAGGATGATAATCTCGATTTATTGATACAAACAACTAATTTATGATAATAGTATTTAGTAATGTACAAAGTAATGTCTATGAGTTATTTGAATCAAAATTTTCAAATATTTTATAAATTACCGAAGGTTGTGTATTTAGCTAGTGGGAAACATCACACGTTAGAAAGTTCAAAGTGTGAGTTTAACAGCTTCTTTTATTTTTGTGAAGTTATTACCCTCGATGACGATGCTAAATATTTAAATAATATAGTATTTAACAAGTCATTAGCAAATTGCCACAAAATTCAGGGAACTATTTAGGCGAAGTGTTATTTGAATACACACAAGCTGGAGTGATATATTCATCACTAAAAGAGGGATATAGAACTAAATTAAAAAATCATCAAGGAATAACATCATCTAAATTGGAATATGGAAATAAGCGATCCTATTTTGTAAATTTTAAGGATTTTTATCCAATAATCATTGGTGAGTTGGCAATACCTACTAAACAAATTATTTACGTAAAAGATAAAGATGCAAATTTAATAGAGAACTGGTCGGAGAAACAATGAAATTTTTCATTACACACACAAGAGCTTCATACAGTAAGCAAAAATTTGTTAAAATTAAAAGTCGAGACTACAGTACTACAATAATAATAGTAATAATAACAATAATAATATTAACATAAATGCATCAGAGGGATAAAATTGGTTGATATATTGCTGAAAAAGAATAAAAAATTATTAGAAAAGTAAAATAGAACATATCCAGGTACTTACCTAGCAGCAAGAAACAGGTTGTCTAAGGGGGTATCGATCCTAGGACAGCAAGTCAACGAGCGTACCCGGTTGAGAAATGAACGGTAGAAAATCGGAAAATGATTGTTGAAAATCAAGTATGAATAAAAGAAAATAGCTAAGAATGGTTAAAAATAAACAATAGATAACCATAACAAGGATAGACAACGAAGTACCACGATAAGGATAGAAAGAGAGAAAGGAAAACTAGAGAAAATAGAAGATCGAAAGAGAAAAGCGATAAGAGATACATACAAGATCTAAGGTTAATGATTTTAGATACACCTAGAAAATAGATAATGAAATAAAGATAGATACTATGGAGTATTAGTAATGAAGACTGAATAGTATAGATTCAGTGATAGGATACTTATATAAGTGTTAGGAAACATTGTGTTCACGAGAAAAATAATTTAAAGTAATTTTTGTACTAACTAGTATTACAGAGAGAAAGTAGAAAAGGAAAATATTAATAGAAGAATAGAATTGTAGATTTTTTAAGTACGTATATTTTAGGTTAGTATAAGAAGTCATTTAATTTCAATAAAAATAAAATAGGAAATTAGGACGTTTTAAATGCATTGAGTGTTGAAAGCATGTGTTGTTTTGAGCGAATCTTGTTGGATGCGAGAACGAGTGTGTTATCTAGTCACTCGCTGGAAGTCACCGGAGGAACGAGTGAAGCGGGCCGGTGACGTAAGACGACAAAATGGCTGAAGGCTTTAGCCACCCCTACTGGCAGAGAGCGGAGAGGCAGCCAGAACAATACGATGCGGTTAATGATGCATTTGTTGCGTGCAATGTTAAAATTAAAAGACATGATGAAAATGGTCTAAATGATGTAAAATGGATAATTACAGTTAAGATACAGTATTAGATACCTAAATGCAAGTTGAAATAAAAAATATTTAGGGATATAACAACAGGAATTTAGTGTTATGAGAAGGTTGAAAGAAACGACAGGTAGAAAAGAGAGGAAAATAAATATGTAATTAACGGAAATATTTTAGTACCATTAGAGATTGCATATAACCTAAGAACGTTAGAAAAAGCGTTGCATCTAGGAAGCAAAGTTATGCAAAAGAAAATGCAATGAGAATTTAGAACACACGCGCCTACCATGTGAATAACGGGAGTGTAGAATACAATCAAAAATGAGTTGGTAGACAAAAATAAAATATAATATAAGTATTATTATTAGTATTTTAGAGTAATTGACATTACCATCAAGTCAAGAAAAATGAAGGTTATAGGTTTTCCTCTGTTTATTACAAATTATCGTGAATGATGGATAACAACAAATTATACTTTTATCTTACGATTCTAGTACTGATTGTACTACCAATTATAGTTAGCGTAATTACGGGTTATATCCTATTTAAAATAAGAAAGTTAGATGGAAAGAATGTACGATTGTTTATACTAGAAGTGAAATTAACTCTGAAAGAATTTATTAGCACCCAATTATAGGCCTACCAACAGTATCCAGTAAGCATTATTTATCAGTGCCGATATATGCGAAGGTTAATAAGAATACTAAAAACTTAACACAAAACTTAAGCACACATGTAAATACACGATCACACATTACTTTCACAGACACTTGTGTTAATAAAAATAGCACAGATCACAAATCAATAAAGGCAATTATTTCACATAATAACGAGTTTTCAGATAGTAAGCCACAGAACACAGAGAAGGAAAGCTCTACTGAACTTTTGAAGAGTGCACGTCCAACAGGTTCAATGAACACGTCGGAACACGCCGATTTTGACCATTCACGAACAGAGAACACGGTGAAAACACGGTCAACAAAAAAGACATAAAAAGAAATAAAGATGATTTCATTTCCTGTCAGATTATAGTATTATAACTATAAAATTATCGAAATTTGGTGGACACTCGAATTATGGGACTGTTTCACAGCTAAAGAGTGACGCGTTCTGAGAGCGGAAATCTCTAATTGAATTCGTTCAAGGGCAAGTTTGGAATTTTGAAGATTCAGCAAGTTTGCGGAAGTAGCAGCGTTGCTAGATGCATGGGAATGGATTATCTTAGCTTTAATGATAATTATGGTTTTATGAAATTGCGTGATAATTAAAACGATAGAATACCAGTGTTTTTTGAATAACTGTGAAGTGTGTTTGTTTGAGTGATAGTGCAAGCGTGTGAAATTAATTCGCGATGATGTGTTTAGTATATTTTACAGTGATGTGATGTGAAAGAAAACTTACAGATCAGAAAAAATATATAGGGTGGAGACCATGGAAACAGACGAGCGAGATAAATTTTTCATGAAGGAATCTGCAAATTAAAATATATGTATATATAAATGAAGAGCATGATTGATTCATGTACTCTGAAATTAACCGAGTGTTTGTAGTACATTAATAATGATAATAGATGGCAGGAAAATGATCCTGTGGACGTTTGACAACAGTATTCATGTTGACATATTCAAGCGCGAAGATGTAAATACAGAAACTTTGTTTAATTTCCTGATGTAAATATATATTTTGATTCCACATTATTGCGATATGTATGTTAATTTTGAAGTGATGATAATGAAAAAAAGGAAAAAGGTATATATATATATTATTGTTGTATGTATTTTTATAAGATATTTTCTTTCCAATTCCATACATCGATTAGGATCAGCTGCGAGGCACCTTCGAGTTTCAAAAGGGGTCGTCAAGAGGACTTAGGTTAAAATAAAATTATAATTCTAAAATATATTAAAATTGATTAAAATAAAGACAAGAAAATGTTAAAGAATTAAAGACAAGGAATTACAAAATTAAAATTAAGTAAAAGAAAGACATTAATAAGTTATTTCAAGTTTGTGATGAGATCGTACTGTTGTCAAAGTCATCGTTTTTGTTTTTATGTAAGTTAGTAAACTCAGACATGTGGATTTGTAATGCTGTGATGACAAAGGACAACAAACAATCAAGTTGCACTGTAAGAGTTATTGTAAGATTTGTTGTAAGATTTTTTTAACATCAATACAATTTTGGGATATTACAAAACTGTCAGATTACGGAGATAGAAGTCTGGAGATTTTGTCTATTTGGTGATCATTGCAGAAATGTGAATTTCGGCAATGGGATAAGCAAACACGTGTAGTGACCTGAATCTAGGTAGCAGTTTAGAAATGAACATTGTCCAAATAATTATCCTACCAAGGATGGAACTGAGATCAGAAGGGAACTGAGATCAGAAAAGATCGGACCAAATTAGAAAGCGAGCAGACAGAGAGAAGAAGATAGACAGCAGTAATTTACGAGTCATGTTGGACTATTATCAGTTATCAAGATTTACAATCATTTAAAGTTCTAACTCCAAGTAGTTTCATCGACACAAGCCTTCGGAGTTTTACTGAGCTGCACCTTGCTTCAGGATGGCGACCAACATGTTCCATTTAAGACGTATGTGTTTGCTATCTGATCATCGTTATTAATTGGGGAAATAATCAGGCTTTGTGAGTTGTGATCTGGTAATATTTTGCCTATCCCGTACACACCATACAATTATACATCAATGACAAGCAATTTAATGAAAATACAGATTTTGAATAATGAAATTTGGCATTGTATTTGTTTTCCTTGAGACAAGTTTTCTAAATATGTCCTGGACATTTTAGTGAATGTTCAGAGGACAATCTCTCTACTTTCAGAGCTACGCTATTGCTATAAAAGGCACAACTAGTGGGGTAGACAGTATGTATCTTCTGGAGGCATTTCTATCTTACAGCTTCGTTAGTAGAACAATGTCTTCCATGTTTATCTAATGCATCCTGTGAGTAAAATTATAACAACCATCTATCACATAAGTATTTTCGAACCCTACACTTATTTGACTACTAACTAATTTACTTAGGTCTTTAATCCAACAAAAGTTTTAGTTTCATCTTTTACGTATAATAGATTTACTTGAGTGTCTCTTTCGTTTTTAGTATGATATAAAACGTTCACCATATATTTTCTGTTGTATGTATAAATATTTTGGGGATGTCACTTAGTTTTAAAAAACAATCAATATCTTTTAATATTTCTTCCAAGTCTTTAATAGCAGGATTGTACTTTAATGGTCGTTGGGGATGTTCTTCAAGAGGATGTAATGCAGAAGCTATTGAATATAAGAAACATTTTTTATCTTTGTTCTTTACATTGACATCAGCCTTTTTTCTTTTAATTTTATTTGGTAGTTCTATGTATTATGATTCTTTATACTCTGCATATTTATTAACAGCTAACTCTACGTAGTTTATATTTATGTGATCCAATCCAGAACCTCTAGTTTGGAAATCATCCATTCTTGTTTATAATATTTCTTTAGCAGGAATTTTGAAATCTTTTAGTTTGATTGATTGGAATATTTCTTTGTTATTAGTGTTGAATAATTATTTTTTAATTCTTTACTTTCCTTATATTCACAGTTTATCAAGGAGTTAGCCTTTAGCGAACCATGTTTCTCTAAACTGATTTTCAGATTATTTATTAAAGCCTTTGATATTGAAGCAATGTATTGTTCTTGAGGATCATGTTCTCTATAATCTGTTTTGAATCTCCATGTCTTTAATCTTAACTTAAATGCTGAATCTTAGAGCTTTACGCTAAAAGTAGTGATCAGGTTTCACTGTTGGTTCTTTAATTACTTCTTCTTCAAATGGAAATAATTCTAAAGCTTTCTTTCTATCTAGGCTTTTAGGTTTCGTTTATTCAATGACTTTTTCAAATGGGAATAGCGTTAAAACTTTCTTTCTATCTACTCTTTTAGGTTTCAGTTGTCCAAACATACCTTCCTCAAATGGGAATACCTTCTGTCTTCTTAAAATGCTTCAAAATCATCTTTCTCTAGTAAGTAAATAGTTGAACTTTTCGTAGTCGGGAGTAACCTCTACGACCTCTTTCTCTGCAGAGCTGCTTCCACTAAACGGCACTGCGTCCTTATTACTAATCTTATTTTTTAGAACAAGTGAATTTGTCTCAAGTTTCATTTTTGTTATCCATTTTGCCATCTATCCGTGACTGCTTATTCACTATATTCACAGCTAACCCCTATATCAAGAAGCCTTCGCTCTATCCGCAACCTGAGGACGCGCATGGTGTGGTGACAGGAACCCATATTTCACAGCTCATATCATAAAAGTGTTCATATTATTAATCGATGAACGACACACTGTTATTCAGTTTTACTAAGTCTAATAATGTTTGAAAAGCTACATACCTAATCTACTTTGTACGTTTTGATTCGAAGATAAGTATTCGTTTTGTAAATCCATTACTAAACTTCTTTAAACCTCCGTAGTGCATAAATATTATCATCTTGTGCACATCACTCTGTACTCTCTCGGTGTCTTCGTAGTGTCTATCTGATAATATAGTTTCAAGGGTATAATCTAAGTGTACTAATACTTTTGAACCATTCCTCGTTAGGTTAAGATGCCAAGCTGTGATTTCTTAGAAGTTAGACTTATCTAGATCTTCAAGTTTAACATTCTGCAGCTTCTTCTGCTTAGATTTTTCAGGTATGTAATAGATCTACATCTTTTAACTGGATACTACACATCTTATAAGGTTTATTTTTGACAATTTCATTTTTTTCATATTCTAGTTCTTCGTCTTTGTCGTCGTCTCCTTCTTCTTCGTCTATTTGTATTTGTATTTTGATTCTCTACGCAGTCATGTTCACTTTCAGGCTAATTTTCTGTTTCCGTTTCGAAGATGTTACACATTGCCGTACAAGTTTTAACTCCATCATAAAACTCCATATCATCGTAAAGTATATCACTATGTTGAGTGATTTCAGGATGCATTCTAAAACTTCTTATACACAATGAATAGTTAACATTTAAACACACAAACTTTTTCAAACATCTCTCATAAAAGATATGTTTCGATATGATCTTAACTTTGTAAATACAATTGCAAAGACAAATAGAACAATTGCTGTCTTCAACTATCTATATTTCATTATAAGATCCATTGATAATTTAAAATTTAAAATCAGAAGTGAGTTTTTATATCTTACAATCTCACACCAAAAAACTTTATCCCAAAACTCTAAAATAAAATATTCAGATAACACTTAGTCACGTGATGCGATGAAACAAGAAAATTATCTTTAAATCTCTAATAAACTTCCCACAACTTACGTTTAACTACCAAAATGTTGCAACAATGTCTTTAAATATATCACAAAATTATCTATTGAATCCCTCTGATATCTTCTGAAGAACCATCAACTATGACCTTAGATTACCATTGAACTTATACTCAAATTCTCTTATAAAGTATTCTGATAATGTTTCTTCACTAGCAATGTAACGAAAATGTACGTTGTGCTTAAATTTTCTTATAACGTCTGATGATAATTTTTGTCTATATGAAACTTCATCCAATAATCTCAATTTTCAAACTCTCTCATGAAGTCTTCCCATAATATTTGATTATATGACATTTATTTCTAATTCACCTTACGTTTGAATTCTCTTTAACAATCTGATAACTTTTGTATTTGCTTACATTATCCTAATTCACTTTCTTAACTTGCAAAAGACTAGTGATATATTGTCTCAAATATAAATCTCCATACATTTTGATTATCTCTTGCAATGGAACTTTCTCAAACAGCTTATTTACCATAGATTTGTAGCTTTTGTAGTCTTCACTAAGTTGTTGTGACTTATATTCTATTCATATTACTTTTTCTATCAGATTATCTTTTTTCTATCAAGTTAAACGTTTCATTTGTGATGTAGTTTTCATGGTTTCCGAAAAAGCTTCTATACTTTAAAAAATATTTCATTTTTGTAGAGCTTTAAAAAATTAACTTATTCAATTTATATACATAAGTTGTAACCATAGATATCGCTTACTAAAGAAGTATTATCTCTTACACATGTATTCAATCGTGTGTGCTATTACTTAGACGAAGAAGATGATAATATCTTAATGAATGTGGTGTATTAAACAGATGACATTTATTGTAACCCAGATGAATATGATAATCTAAATGATCATTGTGATGATGATGAAAGAGGTATCCTAATTTGATTGCTTTGCTATTGATATGTTGATCATTTATTTAGATAGGATGTTAAGGAAGATAACGAACGCCTTATACGAAATATTATTCAGAAGTATATTGTGAACTTGCCAGATAAAACATTAGATACACTAACAGATAAACTATGTTCTTATATTTGTTTTAGTGACTATGTTATAAAAGATTTTACACGTAAATACAAAGATAGGATCAATTAGGAAGACTTAAGATATAATGACTTCTCTGAAGCCTTCATAATAGAGTTTACAGATAGAGTCAACTTGTTGACTATAACGTAATGAATTATCAGAAGATTTCATACAAGGGTTTGCTGATAAGGTTGATTGAGGGATTATATCAAACAGAAAATTATCTCAAGGTTTTGTAAGAAAGTTTGCTGATGAGATTAATTGGGACGAAGTTAGCTCATGTTCCCTTTTATCAGAATGAATTAGAGACTCTGCTGATAGAGTATGTTGGATAGGGATTTCAACGAGACGTTTATCAAAAGCTTTCGTTTTAGAATTTAGAGATAAGATGCCAAATGAGCTTCTATTTACATATATCCACTATTCCGATTAGATCCTGATGATCCGAAACCTCCAGAACCTCTTTTCCTTTCGTTACCAAATGCTGTAACTACCTCAACTGTTAATGATTCATGTTTTCTTAAAACTTACTGTGCAATCCTCTGAAATCTTTGAAGAACAGTTTCACCATAAGGACAGAGTCTAAAATATCTAAGCGTTGCGTTAAATCCAAATAGATCACAAATACACCATATTATCGACGTTCTTTTCTTATTTATTACCATAACTTCTCCATTATATCCACTGTCTGTAACACCTGCCCATACATCTATATCTTCTTTTAAACTCAAACTTGCTCTAAGAAAGATTTTCCAAAAGTATCCTTTCGGTATGGCTATCTTAACTCCAGTTTTAAGTAGATGAGTATGTCCAGCTGCTATTCTTACAGTTTAAGAAGAATAGAGATCATAGTCAGCAGATTCGTTTAACATAAGTCTAGAAACAACACTGTATTCATTTAGACAAACAACTTTGACACACATAATATGATACTTAGTTTTACAAGGAAATTCATAAAATATTTAATTTTCATTATGGCTATCGACGAAAAATTTTGCTCGGTACTTTTAGAGTTAGCTAATTTTTATAGAAGCACAAAATAACCAATCATAAAAATAGTATTTTTAAAACTAGGTTCTCTTATGATAGTGGTTTCCAAAACTCATTGAATTTACCTTTACGGATATCTAGTTTTTGTTGCATTAGGTTAAACAGCTTAACATTGTTAAGGTCTCTAAACTTTTCTTAAATGATTTCAAGGTTTGGATATTTTTATATCTGATATCATAATAAGGGAAATTATCATCTAGTTTCTTTTTTCTTGTATATGATTAGGCAATTATTTTTTAAACTGTCATTACTATATGGTGCTGCTACTTCTTCTAAATCATTGTTTTGATTCCTCAAATTTTCATTGATTGTTCGATTTTTTCTACTATTAATTCTAATTGTTCCATGTAATCATGGCATTGCTTAAAACCCTGGGTAAAGTAATCGATAACGTTACTAGACGTATCATAAAATTAAACGAGAATCACGAACCTATGTTGAAAATTATTCTTTTTTATACATATGTTCCAGAAATTAAATTATTTATTTCATTACCTGCAAGCCTCACTTCATATGTTGCATGTTTAAAGTAAAGCAGATCTGCTTTACTTGGTTTTTTGTTATAATATTGTAGAATATTCTCCGAACTAATCAACCTTATCCAATCTTTAAATAGTTTTCCTCCAAGCTCACATAACTTAGTAGCGTTAAGGAATCCAGTACTCTGGTCTATAACCAGCTTGAAATCAACACACAAACCATACCAATAGTTATCTTTAATCTATTCGTAACAGATTGCATTTAAACCTTGAGACCCATTCATAGTACTCATATTTTACATGAAGAAAACAGTTTTACTTCATTTTTATGGAGTCTTCAAATTAGTTTTTGCAGCCTCCTTGAATCACAGGAAGCTAACACTCTAACAACTCCTGTGATTTTTTATACTCAAACCAATTATCATGACATATATACTCTTGTTTGTGTTATAATTGTGCTTTCTGCATCTTTTATTATTATGTATATAGAGCAGTCTCCACCGCTTTCCCATCATCCACTTAGAAGGGGATCAGCTACTTTTACTAAATATGTTGAAGTGGCCGGAATCCTGGGCAGTAGGGTGGTGGACGGAATTCCGCCCATCGGTTTTATTACCATTCCTCCATCTATTACCTTTTTAATAGTTCCATCGCGTGCGATTCTTGCTCTGGAAATATGAGTCATTAGCTCCTTTAATTCATGATTTCCATATTCCGTTTTCCGCTAACCTACCAAGTTGACATATATTTTATTTCCCTTCTCACGCAATACCTTTTTAATAAGGTACTAATCTTTATAACTAGCTCTCAATAATCCTTCCTCATAGAAGCTTCCCTGTGCATCTTCGTTATCTAAACCTTTTATTCTGTATGTTGGTGAATGGAATAAACTCTGTAATAACAAATACTTCTATTGACCAATTAGGTGTATATCCTTTCTCAAACAAGCTTTTAGATTTAATTATACGAACGTAATCATTAATTTGTTTATTTAAATATAACACGATTATATTCTCTCTTATAGATTTTCTCTAATAGTATTTGCTCATTCTTTTCATTAACTACTACAGGCTTCATACAATTGTTCTATGCACTATATTAGTGTATTCGCTAACTAATGTTTGTAATATCTCTGTTCACTGATAATTTCCTTGCATAGAAAATTTTTCCTACATGTTCTGCTTAAGAGTTCTGTTGAAGTGTTCTACAATGGAAGCCTTTTTACCACTATAAGTTGAGTAATGAATCATATTATATTCCTTCATCAACTCTATATAGTGTTTGTAGTAAAATTATTAACCTTTATCAGTTTATAAGTTATTAGATTTTATTATCTTTAATACTGATTCAAACACTTCTGTAACATTCTTACCGGTCTTACCTTTAACAGGAATAGCAAACTCATATTTCGAGAACATGTCAATAGTCGTTAGTAAATATTTATAGCTTTTGTTTAATTTGTAAACACCTTTCAATACGCCACTATTCTTCTCTACAAGATCAGGTTGCCAAAAATCATTTGGATCTTTTGTTACAACACTTACCTTAAGATCTAATAACTCTAATAGTTTTTCGCTTCATGTTTATGAATTTCTTTCATAATGTCTTCTGTAACACCTTTAACTTCTTCTAGTCAATCTTTCTTTTTAATAAATTGAGATTATCTATTAACACCTAATGCAGAACAAACACGTTCATTCTGTGTTCTCCCTATTCTAATGGCATTTTTCTTTGTACCTTTTGATTTCTTATACCTGACACAATACATCCTATTTACAAAAAATCATTTTAGTTGTCTTTCTATGTGCATAATAACAAATAGCAATTCTAATTCTTCGAAAGCAGAATTTTTTCTCTTTCAGACGTATTTACATCACCCTTTTTGACGTCCAAAGGAAAAGTTTCTACCAGATTTTTTTTAAAAAATTATGTATATAGTATCTATCACGACTTTATTCCATATGCATTATTTTTCCATTGTTGAGGAACATACATTTGATACATTAGATATTCTAAAGATTGGGTCTAACATTTTCAGTTCTCAATTGACATAACAGATTTATAGTGTCGTTCTTCATAATGGACAAAGTTGCTTCTTTGTTTGATGTTTGGAAAACTTTTGGATCAAATTTATATAACGGTGACTTAAGTTGACGTAACGTTACATGATGAGAATCTAGAATTGCGGCACCGAAAAGAAATATTTGTGTATTTCCGATATGTATATAATTATTACTTATATCAATATTCAATTTTAATATTTATTTTCTTATATCTAATTCATCTATCTTGATGTGTGTATCTTGAAATGCTTTAATACATCTTGAAAGTTCTTTCTATCATTTTGTAATTGATTATTTAGTGGCGAAAGTTTACTACATCTCGCTGACCATTTGCAATAGCTACAATAACAAGTCTTTTGTTCTTAAATCAACCCATGTTGTATCATTTGATGTAATAACTCCATCTAAATCACTAAGGCTTTTCAGCTCTACTTTCGTACTTAAATTCTGTAATTGTCCTATGTGCATGTCACTGATGTTAATATCTCAAGTCTTACTTTCAGTATTGCCAGCGATATCCGTATTTATTATATATAAAATTTCAAATATTTAACAGCAAGAAAAACAGTCATATAAGCTTCACCAAAATCAATAAAATCATCATTCTCATTTCGAATTGAAATTTTGATACTGTTAAATTAATTATAGTGTATCCCGAAAAAAATCTTCCCTTTAGGCTCATATATGATTGATTCTCTAAATACTACATTTGTTCTAAATGTTGTGATTAAATCTGCGCCAGTGCGTGTTTTGTCATGTTTTATAATTCTACCTTCTACTAAATCACAGTGAATATTTATAGTATCAAATGGATGAAACTTTGGTAGCTTATCTGCAACATATTGTGTTCTGCCAGTTAATTTCTTCTCAATAAAACTTATAGTATCAAACAGTATTAATAAAATCTGAGGTTATGTCAATAACTTTCGCTTAATACTTTTACTCTATTTTACTTTATGTCTTCAGTAAATTTTACATTATTTCCTAATGAGATATTGAACTGCAATCAAATTGCAATATAGTCATTTAATCCTTTAAAACTATATTGACCAGGTGGAGCTGTAATTTGCTTTTCAAAATCTCCCTCTCTACAAACTGTTAAATTATTTTTTTTTGTAATATTAGGAGTTAGGTATATTGTGTAATATCCTACAAGAGCTATTTATAAAGTGTTTTCAAATGGATAGTTCAAAGGTATGCTAAGTATAGATGCGTAACCATTTAAATTAAATGGTTCCATTTATTATATAATAAAATAGAATGGACATTTGGTATATTAAGGTAAGGTTGACAGAACAAGCAACGAAGAGATAGAGGAATGGTGTATTACTTCCCGATGATACAAGATTTTTAATAGTGAGATTCTGTGGGTGCGGAAAAATAACGTTGATGATTGACAATTTCTTGTTGGCACTTAAAAGGTTAAACTATGCAAAAGTTTATATCTATTCTAAAAATCTGAATCAACCTAAACACCAACAACTAATAGAATTTTTTTGAGATATAGAATGTGATGTTAAAGATACAGTAGCAGTAGTGACAGGAAACTACGAGGAGATTATTCCACTACATGAGTGTGAAAATGATTCTGTGGTAGAGTTTGATGATTTCATTTTAGAAGAACAAAACAATGTAAGAGAATATTTTTCTCAAGGTCGTCATAAAGGATTAAACAGTTTCTATCTCGAAGAAATCTATTCTAAAGTTCTCAAAGAATTAATGATAGACAACTTAAACTTTGTTTGTATGTTTACACAGGACAATGTGAATCTAAAACACATATATGCTGAACTTGTTGGGTCTGATATTTCTTTCGAAAAATTACAATCTTTATGCAATAAGTGCTGAGCAGTAGAGCATAGTTTCTTAACAATAGATATGACTAGAAAAATTAATAATTGTAATTATAGAAATAAAATTAGTTTCTAAAACTGTAAGTCGAACATAGATAAACGAGGGTGAAGGTGTATGTTACGTTACTTTGTGTTGTTTTATTTTGTCTTACTTTATACAAAAATAAAATTAAAATTTATATTGTAATATCACATGTGAAGTTGTTTACAAACAAATCCACACATCAAGTGTTTATAAACACTCCCACGTGCTTCATCAGGAGTAACGTCCACCAGAGGGACCTGCAATCACTTGCAGACGACATGTAGCACCTTCCACGGAGCAGAAGACGAAATTGAAGCAGCAGCGCCACCATCACCCAAGGGACGCTATAAATTGGACAGAAGAATCCAGCTCAGTACCAGTTTTCTGGTGACCCTCCTTTAATCTGCTACGGGACTCTTGAGTAATCTAACCCCAGGTCTCTAGTCTGCTACGGGACTACGCCTATTCTATCTCCTGGCTTAGCCTGCTACGGGCCCCTGTCTCGGAATCCCAACCTCAGTCGCTTAGCCTGCTACGGGGCTCTGTTGGCAACTTAACCTACCTCTGCTTGCTACGGAGCATTGGTTCCTTAATTCCACTCCTCTTAGCATCCTACGGGGCTCTGTTGGAGATCCTGTCTGCGACCACTGGGCCAAAGACTACCTTTTATTTACCTTTTGAAATTGAGATCAGATTGTATAGTATTTTGTACAAATACTCTTATAATGGATTTTATAATAAAACTGGTAGTGGGAGTTCGATTACGGAAGCTCTTTTTATTACAGCTCTACCTCTTTCTTATATATGAGACAAAATACACAAAGTTTTACAATATATAGGTGACTGTAGATGAACGTTGGTGAACCTGTGTTGTGTTACGTTTATGTACGTTGTGTTATGTTTCTTATTTTTTATTTATGTAACAAGTTGATATTAATAAAGCTAAGAATTATATAAAATTAAGAGAATAACTTTTTAAAAGATTTAAGGAAACTAAACAGGATATTAGAAATAAATATAAAAATATATAGAACAAGATCAGCCTGTTATCGATGGAATTAAAAAATTAGGAAAAGATATATCAAAAGAAGCAGAGGAAAACAAAAACCTAATTCAACAGTTATTTCCAGTTGTAGGTAAAAGAGCGAGAGTAGTATCAACATTATTACTGACACATCCTATGTGTGATAGTACTACCAGTGAAAGAGATTTACTTATTGCAGAAAAAATAAAACAAATGAAAAGCAAATTAACTATAAAGTGGGAGGAGAGTCTTTAGCAACTACTCAATTTGATAAGACTGCCTCAAGATATTATGCAACTAGAGATGATAAAATATGTGGAACACAACCATATGATAAAGATAGGAAAATCATGCATATGATAGGGAATTCAGAACTTAAAATTCATGGTGATGATTTATTCATTAATAATCAGTATGACAAAGGCACCAAAGTTTTATGTAATTACTAACAAAACATAATGCAACAGACTATAATGATGATGACGTAAAAATATAGTAATATTCGTCGATTCTAATGTTTCATTTCATAACAATTATCCACATACAAGAAAACAACCATCTAGTAAAAACGAAAAGTACAAAGAAATTAACAAACCTATTTGAGGTAAATATATAAAACCAACTTTTCCTTCGACAGGAACAAAAAGAAGAAAGTAAAAGGAAGCAAGATATATAATAAATTACCAAAGAATACATATGGATAGATGATATGAGAAAAACCAATTGATCGAATAAATGTTATAGATGATGAAGAAAAACTCGAAATAATAACTTTTGTAATGAGAAAATAGGTATTATGAATATGATTAATTCTAAACCCTCACAAGTTATTCCTAATGATTCAAAGAATATAGGCTAATTGTTAAGAAAATGAATACTCTGCCACCAAACTTTTTGGAATAATGAGAAGTACGGAAAGGATTACTAAATGATTTGACTAATAAACTTCCATTTGAATTACATATTCCTTGACATAATTACTGTTGCCCGGGATCAAGCTACAAGAAAAATAAGAAAGATTAGATAAAAGTATTAACTAACTAGATAAAGTTTCCAGAGAACATGATATCTACTACAGAAGTAACCTTCTATACTTATTGCAGACAGTGAATTAGAAAATAAATATTGGGAAATAGTTTTTTTTTCTAGATGCAAACTTGATAACGGAACGTTTACCAGCTTTAGGTACTGCATTAGCGATGAATATAAAAGTAAGGTTCGGTTTAGGTTTATGAGTATCTACTGTCCTTAGGTTAAGTTGTAAGTAGGTATGGTGTTTAATATTCATTTGTGTTTAATATTCGTGGAAATATTTTCTTGCTTTTATAATAAATGTAAGTATGAAGTTGAGTAATTTCTCATTTACTATTCCTAACCAGGAACTTAAGGAATTAAACATTGATCATATTATAAACTATAAAACAATCAAACAGAAACAAACGATATTAAGTAAAGGTGAATGTATGTCTTTAACTCTTCGTACCCTACGAGTTAAAAAGATAAACAAAGAAGTGAAGACAAATGATAAGAAATTTCATTATGGTGATTTTATATTTACTATTCCAACCATTTTAGCTTTAATAAGCGCTCTTGTTTCTGTTGCTACCGGAGCTGCTGCTATAGCCTAAACGGTATACGATGTGAAAAAGATTGAAAAGGAAAGAGGAAAGGAAAGAAGACATAAGATAGCAATGGAAGAGAGACAAGGTGATGAGCTTCCAAATGCGTAAAGCCCAAAAGATTAAAGAAAGGAAACAAATTAAACATTTAAGTAACTTATCTAATAGATCTTGTCAAGCGGCCTAAGATAATAGACTTTAGAAGTACATTTATGAGTGGATAATTTCCTAAAGAGCCAAAGAAGAATGAGTGTGGTATTGTTAATTTTGATACGTCTAAAATGTAGGAACTCTTTGGGTTTGTTAATGGAAAGAAGGAAATAGAAAATATGATTGAATCATTCGGAAGTAATCCACCACAAACTCATAAAATATCTTAGTCATAAAAATATAGATTACAGTAGCGATCGTATACAACATTTTAGCGAGGTAGTCTGTGGATATTTATGTTTTACAGTGTTAAAATGTTTACCGATATGTATAGTTTTCTACATATAATTAGCGAATTTAAAAATACAAAGATGTTTGGTTAGTATATTTAACTTCTAGTATAATTCCGAAATTATTATTTTCTTTATAATAAAAATGGATAAAATAGTCGTATGAATCACAATCAAATCCTAATCAAAAGACAGTAGAAAATTAACATAAACCAAACACAATCTATTGAGTTTGATGTTGATGTCGGAGAAGGTTTATACATCCTTATTATGCTGATATGTATGTAACTCTTGAAATACGTGGGAGGAGCCATATCATGAGTACAGTGGTAAACCAAATAGAGTTATTAATAATTTCTTTCCGCATTTGTTTTGCCAAATACAAGTTAGTAAGCATGGGTAGGTATTTGATACTATAGATTATCTTGGTTTAACTTCGTCAGCTGTAATCAAAAGTAAGTTTTCATAGCCTGAAGCTAATCATTATGATGAAAGTGGATTGGAAGGAATTACTTGGCAAAGAACACACGAGGAAATAGTGTTTTTGCTAAGGCTTTTTCCAGGATTTTGTTCTGTTTATAAAGGCATTATGTGAAACGGTGGATTAAAATATACATTTAAGAGAAGTGGTTCTGTTGATAATGCATTTGTTATTTGGAAAACGAAGAAACAAGATCGAACATATGAGAATAAGCAACCACATTCAGGTAAAGTTAAGAATACAAATATGGAGTTGAGAACGCCTCTTGTTAATTACCAACTTAACTATGCTACCTTGTTAAGATCTAACGTATTAAAAGAGGGTAAGATTCCTATTTCCTTCAATACATAGGAATGTTTACGGAAGGCTCTTACAGGCAAATGTTTAGAATTCGATCCAACCACACAATTTAACTCAACTGAATTTGATATGTCTAATTTCGTAATTGCCTTTTTTCAAAGTGATAGAAATGGTACCCAAGAAAGAGATTCAGGCTATTTTGATCATTATAAAGTCCGGAATATCAATTTTAGTAATTTTAGAAATGAAGTTTTATCTTTAGAGACTTTGAACTTCGATTTTGAAAAATATAAATATTTCAAACCTTACGAAATATATAACATTTATAGAAGAGTTACAATTAGAAACAATGCGATGTATTACCATCCATTTTTAAGTAGACCAAGGTTTTTAATTAATACAACCATACTTAAAGCAGTAATTGTAAGTGATAGAAGTATTGAAATTGACTGCTAATTTTGAAAGCAATGTTTTAGATAAAACGATTTGTTAAGTTGGTATGATTGGTAAGAAAAACGTTGAAAACTACTGTATGTACAGAAATAAAAAATGACAAAGAAAATGTAGTCAACTGTATGCCATTAGATTTGTTTTGTTTGCACTTTTCAGAGAAAATTGATAAGAAAATCAAAAATTTGTTCACGTATGCAAGATATCAGCGTTGGTTGTAGCCTTATCTTATTCCTACTACCGCTGAACTTAATGACTTGAATTCGACTCCTGACGGAAGCTCATGTGGTTTGGTTTCCAAGTAAAGCTTTGTATCCATGTCTCATATTACTTCGGAGATAATGTCACTTTTAGAATAGAATGATTTTAACGAAATATTTACTTAAATATACTGCTTGAATTCGATTATGTATTATGTTGGTTTTAATATTGGGATGAATTTCTTGTTGTTTGACAGTGCGTAATGGAAAATACTTACTAGTACTTTCATAGTTTAATAATATTTATTATGATTATTTATTTCAACGTTTTTTTTAAATTTTGCTTTCGAACCGTAATGGAAACTTACTTTATTACTATACTTAGTTTTTTCCTTAATACTATTGATATTGATATTAATTATTTCATTTGTTTTTAAATCTTTTTTTAATGAATGTACAGCCTCTGCTGGGAAGAAACTTGAGTTTGTTTCTTGGTGGTAGCTCATGTAGTTCGGATTCCACGTTAATCTGTAGATTCACGTCTCATATCTTCGCCTGGTCCTTCTAGATTAGATTTTGAGAAGAAATGATAATGAAATAAGGCATTTGGTCACGTATGCAAGATATAAGCATTGGTTTTAGCATTATCGTACTCCTATTAACGTTGAATTTAAGGACTTGAGCTAGACCTTTTGACAGAAGCTCATGAGGTTCGGATTCCACGTTGAGCTGTAGATCCATGTCTCATAGAGTCTCGAAGATAACCTGATTTTTCAAGAGTAGAATGATTTTTATGTAATATTTACTAGAATATACTGCGTAGCATAGTATTATATACTATTTGGTTTAATATTATCGTAGTTTTCATAGCTATTTATTTAATTATTACTGTTAGTATGTGTAGGGACTAATTTTCTGCTCTTTAACAACACGTAGTTTAACCATTTTATTAGTACCGTATTTTCTAAGTTTCAAAGTGTTGAATTTGGTTATTTCAATGTTTTTTTTTTAAATATTATTTTCTTAAAGGTAATTAAAACTTATTTTATTTACTATTGTTAGTTATTTCTTTCATATTATTGGAGTTGGTATTAGTTATTTCATTTGTTTTTTATCTCATATTTTCGCGAATGTGCGTGCCTTTGTTAGGGAAACTTGAGTTCGTTTTTTGGTGGTTTCTATGTGGAGAACTTGAGTTCTATTCTTGAGGGAAGATCATAGGTTTCGGGTTCCACATTAAGATTTAGTTTTACATCTGATATAGCATTGGGGATACTATAGAATAGAATGATTTTATTGTAATATTTAATTGAATATACTACGTAGCATTGTATTGTGTGTTATTTTGTTTTTTTTAATATCATATATTTCATAGCTAATTATTTAGTTCATTATTTTGCTTAGTATATGTATGGATTTATTTCTTGTTCTTTAACATTACCTAATTAATCCTTTACATTTTGTGGTTAATCATTTAGGACACATATTTCCTGTGTAGGAAACTTGAATTCAACTCTTGGCGGAAGATCATATAATTTGGATTCCACGTAAAGGTGTAGATCCATGTCACATATAGCCTCGGAGATATTCTGATTCTTATAGATAGAAAGATTTTAATGTAATATTTACTTGAATATAATGCTTTGCATTGTATTATGAGTTATTTTGGTTTTAATATTATCATATATTTGATAGCTAGGTATTTATTTTACTATTACTGATAGTATATGCAGAGATTGTTCTTGTTCTTTGACATTACGTAATTAAACCATTACATTTTCGTGACTAATCATTTAGCACACATACTTTATATGCAGGAAACTTGAGTTCGACACTTGACGGAAGATCATATGCTTTGGATTCCACGTAAAGGTGTAGATCAATGTCTCATATATATATATATATATATATATATATATATATATATATATATATATATATATATATATATATATATATATATATATATATTGATATTCTTATAGAATAGAAAGATTTTAATGTAATATTTATCTGAATGTACTAATTTACATTGCATTATATGTGCTATTTTTGTTTAATGTTATCACTTATTTTCATAAATACTTCTTTACTTTACTATTATTGTTAGTGTATGTAGAGAATTATTTCTTGTTCTTTCTCATTACGTAATCAAACCATTTTAATAGTATTGGTTTCGGTTAATATTTCAGTGTCTTTTAAAATCTTGTTTTCGAAGGGCAATTGAAACCCTTTTTATAATTGTAGTTACCAGGGAGGTCTAAAATTGATGTTAGGGATTATGTTAGGATGTTAGGGATTGATGTTAGGAAATTTCCCGACATTTTGTTAATTTTCCCTTTTCAATTATGTTATGGTCATCAACATATAACACCTCTGAAAGCTTGTTTTATTCTGAGGAGAAAGAGTTATTAACCGTGATTTTTATTACTCTATTGACTTAGGTTTTAAATAGTATGTTATTGGTATTAGTAATTCGTTTTTTTTTTAAATAAATCTCGTTTTAGTAAATATACGTGCTTTCGGTATTGGAAACTTGAGTTAGATGCTTGACGAAAGCACATGTCATTCGGATTCCACATTAAGCTTTATATCCATGTCTTATATAGCTTTGGAGATATTCTGATTTTTTAGAATAGAATGATTTTAATGTACTATATACTTGAATGTACTGCATAGCATTGCATTATGTGTTATTTGCTTTTATTATTAACATATATTTCATAACAAGGTTATTAGTTTACTATTACTGTCAGTATATGTAGAGATTTGTTTCTGTTTTTTGACATTGAGTAATGAATTCATTTTATTAGTATAGTATTTTCATAGTTTAATAGTATTGGTTTTGATTATTATTTCAATTTTTTAAATCTTTTTCCATAATGTAATGAAAGCTTTTTCATTACTGTGTGTCAGTTATATCTTTAATAGTATTGGTATTGGAGTTAGCTATTTCATTTGCTTCTTTAAATCTTGTTTTCGTTTATATACGGGCCTTTGGTGTGGGAAACTTCATTTCGATTCTTGGAGGTAGATCATGTAGTTCATATTTGACGTTAAGGTGTAGATTCAAGTCTCATATAGATTTGCCTAATTCTTCTAGACTAGGTTTCTCAGATTGAAATTTATAATGAAATCAGAAATTTTTACATGTATGCAAGTTATCGGCTTTGGTTTTAGTTTTATTTTACAAGTATTAGCATTGAATTCAAGGATTTGATAAATTTAGGGAGAAATAGATATTTTTATTTGTAATGTCAGGATTTGTCGAACTCGTTTGCTGTCACGTAATGCAACCCTTTTCGCATTAAGAATACATAATTTTCTTTATCTGTGAAATTTTCCGTGATGTGGATAATTCAGTAAAATTACAGAAACGATTATCTTTGTCAACATCTTGGACTTATTGTTACCATGTTCAGAACATTGTAAAATGCATCTCGTATTATATCAGTGAATAAAACATTGTTAGGTCTTGCTGTTTCCTCAGAGTTGATCAGGTAACGTAAAGCATGGTTATTTCATTCAGTGCTGTGTAATTATTCTGAGTTATTCTGACTGTAAAGTTTCTTGAATATTGTTATTACATATGGGAAAAAAGACTGTTTCTTTCTTTAAAAGTAGATTATCTTTTATTGGTTAGCATTACGTCATTTGGTGTGAGAACATAACATTTCATGTTTTTCGTTTTTCAATTTTGTTGGTGTTTGCCTTCACAAGTGATTTAATATTTATCTTGCAACGTTTGTAGATAATAGTTTAAATTCTAAACTTCCGGTATTTAAAGATTATATTTTCAAACTTTTAATGAAATCATTCGATTCTTTTCATGTTAGATTTTCGGTTTGAAACTAATTACTTTTCATCAGGGCGTGAGGAACGCTGTTGTACTCTATAAAACTCCTCAAGAAGCCATTCCAACCTTGAGGAAACGCAAGGTAGTTTATTTACTTTTGAAAAAAATAATTACTTTTAAAAGCCCTTTTGTGCTTTCCTCTTTTATTTCTTCGCTATATTTCAAGGTTATTATTTATCTAAGAGTTTTGAAATTTACTTTTCATTTCATTATTTCACTGTACTTCAATGCAGCACTTAGACATTCCCCTATCCTTTACCTATATATATATAAAGAACAAGAAGAAATGGAAACATCATTCTCTTGCTTTTAAACTTGTGAGAAGATGAGCTGATCAAAGGACTGTGACACAATTATCTTCTATGAATAGGCAAGATTTATATCTTCCTTTCAGATAAAAATATATATAAATATTTTTCTCTTGGATGTGTGATAAGATTAATAATTAGTTAGCTTTCTTTCAGGAAACAAATTCATGTCCATTATGTAACGGTTCCTTCTTTTTCTTTACAGGACACAATAAAAAAGGATACGTCTTCAAAAGACGATGACAAACTGTTCTTTACATTACTGAACTATAGCAGTAAGTGTAGCAGAAGACGAATAAGAAAATTTACGCAAAGCTTCCCTATATTTAAACCTGTCAAAAGAATTGACGAAACGATTTTGACGCATCTGTCTGTAAGAATAGACAAGTTTTATATCTTAACAGCAAACAACAACAAAGATCAATAACAAAAATCAATAACTTTTTCGTCTTTTTACAATATGTGTTATGAGATTAATAATTACTTATTTCTTTCAGGTAAAACAAATCCATGTCCATCATGTAAAGTAATGCTAGCTTCTTTTTTCTTTACGGATTACACCTTTAAAGGATACACCTATATGGTAATAAAAATGAGAGCTCAAGGAACCATACCTTGTAGTAATCCATTTAGGAATAAATGCTATTTTAAAGACAAAATGGTAACACGCGGTGAAAGAACATATTATTATTTATCAAGTGTATATTCCTTTGTGAAGATAACCAAAAATGGCACATATGTTAAAATTGTGTACATAAAAAATTGTTACGTAGGTATACACTGACAAAAAAAGAGAGAAACAGTGAAAGATGAAGAGATAATAGGTATAAAATGGGACGAGTATATTTACCTGAAAAATAAAACGATAAGAACAATGTACATGTAGCAAAGGTGAAAGAAGAAGAAGAGGAAAAGTATGTGAAAGAGAAATGTGAAATTATTTTAGGTATGTGAAAATAAAAAGAAAAGAAGAAAGAAATATATAAATATACCTAAGTATATATATTTGCAAATAAACTATTATTTTGTGATGATTGAGAAAAGGATGTTTCTTAGTTGTTTCTTCCTCTTTTAATGTTTTCGGTTTCATTTACATTTTAATTTCATGTGATTAATGTATTTATTTTTATTAACGTGTATTACAATTTCGTGTTTGCTTGTTATTGTTTAATAATGTTAAAGCATCTATACAAGATTATAAAGAATGCTCTAAGAGTAAACTAAGTAGAAAGAGAGAGATAGGGATAGAAATAGATAGATAGAAAGATAGATAGATAGATAGAGATAGAGATAGAGAGAGAGAAAATTTACTCGTAGAATTCTTTTGAAAGCCATTTATAAAAGATTGTGTAGAACGGACTCTAATTATCATTGTATTTTTAAAAAAATTGTATTGGACAAAGAGGAATTTTAATTTTTTTAATTTTATGACGTAATAAATCTTCCTTCAAATGAAATAATTAGTTTTAGATTCCACGTTTATATACTCTAGGCTAAACGTGTGTGATTATAAAAGAATTGATGAAATACATAAAATGTGAAAGGAAACAGGAGACTCCCCAGAAACTCCACAGACACAATATTGTTATTCATTAATAAATCATTAATAAGGACAAGGAAATAGAAGTTTCAATTAGTATCATCTCTGTAAAGAATATATGAAGGAATATTCTCCTCAATAGTTTTGGCTTCAGTCAACTTAATATTAAATGTGGTCAGCATGTCTCATACAAAAGCTATTATATTACTATCACATAATATACTCAGTTAGACACTCTACGGAAAAACTGAGTTGTTTGCATTAATCTGATCATATTATGCTTCGAACGAAGAGAAACGGCTATCATTAGATAGTTGATTATAATGAAAAGAAGAATAAAGTAATAGAAAACGGAAGAATCTTGAAAACAAACTCATATATACTTCTTTCACATAATCACTCATATACAGTTTTTGTTTACAATCACCTTAATTCAACTCTGGTTAATAAGGTCCCTGACTTGATTCCAGGAGAATGTGTGAGTAAATGGGAGTATTCCAGAAAACTTATGAACATGATATTGTCCATCACAAACTTCATTCAACTCTTTTTGTGAGGTCCTTGATTCGATTCCAGCTCCCAGCAAGTGCCCTAACAGCATAATTACATAGCAGCCTTACGCCTATCATGTTCCCTCTGGTACATGGGAATGTGTCCGGTATGTGCCTTATGTACCTTTGAGAAAGAAATCACGTAGATGCCAAGTGATGGTCAAACTCTGTCCGCCCCTAGGCACATGCCTGGCAAGTACCTGGGAAACATGAGTAATATGTTCTATGTATGTTCCGCATGAGTACGCGTCAATGAACCACAAAATTACTCCTCCAAAATATGTTAATTCGCTTAATTGCGTAATGTGTTTACATTAAGCTGAATCTAAAAACATTTTAGACAAGGAAAAAAGTACCCCAGGGTGGGCTCAAACCACCAACCTTTGGATTACTAGCTGTGTGCTTTTCCGACTTGGCCACGGAAATAATGAAGAGAACGTCGCTGTTAGAGGGATAAATTGTTGAGCTCTTTTGAATTTGGCCAATCAGAGTGCTCCTTTAACCACATATATTTTACAATAGCGGTTAAGGATTATATAAAATTTGCTCTCCATGTAATTGTATAAAAAATGACGAGTGTCTACTTACTTTACTTCATCGTTCTTCCATATTCAGTTTCAAATGGTCGGCGACAGTTGTCATCTAATAAAGTTGATCCGTTTGTTGCTTCTAATACACAATTGCTTAGAAAAAATAGAAACAAATGTATCAAATGTAGGAGATGAATTTAGAGCACAAAATGTCGCATGCCGAGCACATCTTGTAATTTTAAGGTATCTGAAACAGTATGTATTATCTGTCAGGAAAATATACACCTGTTTTTCGAGTCTGGCATTCCTGCGCTCCATCCGCGGAGAGTATGAGAATTAAATCATTCAAAGGTTAACTGAGGGGCAAAAAGAAAACTCTAATCTGAATAAGACATTGTGGAGGGGCACAAGCTGTGAACACGAATAGTGCATAGTGTAAATAAAGGACGACACCAAAGGAGACAGCCAGAAACAGCTGTTACACGGAGAAAAAGAGTAAAAATGGTTGAAGTAGGAACATAAAACACAAATACAACAAATACGCCGAGAACTAAACCTTCAACACGTAAGGATCTTGGTGTAGTATTAAAGGTGCTGGCTTACAAATGCAAAGCACGCGAGTTCGAATCCCCTGCAAGGACGTTTTTTAAAACTTTGTTAATAATACATACAGCTCATGAGAGATGGAAAAAGAGGTCTATTTAGTCTTTCGTAGCAACTATTATTGGTAATGTTTAGTACTGATAATACATTTTGTCTTTGCGTATTGCTTTTATTCTTTCCATCATTTGGAAAGAGAAGAATATCCGAACAAATGCCACCAAAATTCCTCTTATTTTGAATGTAAACGTCATTTGCAATTAGTAAAGAATAAAAATTGAACGTAGTTTTGAATTCCTTATGAAGAGTTAGGGTAATTTTATTTCATAAAATGTTTGGTCCAAAAAGTAAAAAGAAAAACATTGAAGTGGAGGGGTTCGAATCCATACTCATGGTTATTAAAAATACAATTTCTACATGCCTTATACCTCTCGCCCACGTTTCTACGTTAGCAAGTAAGAGGCTTGTGTTTAGGTTAGGCTGGTCAATACATTTTGCAAAGACGCCCATTTTATCTCTGACGCAGCACACGTGCGAAAAGGGAGAAGGGAGTAAAACACTTTTTCTCTCTCCCTCTCTGTGTCTATTTATCTATCTATCTGTATATTTATATAACGTTAATTGTGAATACCATAACCACTCTAATTTTTAGCGGATTGAGACGAAGCTTGGCACAAACATTAATTGTTGAATTATCATGATCAGTTCGTTAACCAGAATAATCAGATGAAAATGTTCAAAGTGGCGGAACTTCAAACTCTTAAAAAGTTTCTAGCGAACGAAATTTAGCCCATAAATTGGTATTCAGAAAGTTTGAGTAACTTTTCCTCTTTTCCTGAAATATTTGTGTGCAGGGGCTTATTGAAATATTGAAATATTGGACCCGATTAATCGCCTAAAGAAGGTTCACGCCCTTTCGCAACGGTCAGGTTTTTTTTGCGAAAGGGGGGTTATTTTCCTATCGGAACAAGATGATTATTAGTGAAGATATGAAATTACACATTAAAAGTGAATTAAGTTGGGAAACGTGTTATTTGAAAGAATATTTTAATAAATGTGCCTTTCCCTAAATACAGAGAACTGAAAATAATGTATTCCGAGTTCGGGAGCGTGAATGGCGAGGAGTGTTATTTGATTTGCTTTTTACTAACACATTGCATTGCAAATAAAGGTAGGCAAGAGTAGTGGTAAGTAAAACAAGAACAACAACAACAACAACAACAACAACAATAATAATAATAATAATAATAATAATAATAATAATAATAATAATAATAATAATAATATGTGTTGTTTGTGGCAAAGCAATGTCTTCCTCAATTCTTCTTCAAACGTAATGATTGTAACGCCACAGCTCCCTTACAAACAGAATATTAGCAATTTAAATCAAGAGAACGGGAAGTTGTAGAGTGATGGGAGCAATGTTGGACAGTATGCACTCATAGTACTCAGAAAAATAAGCGATTTCAATGCAAAATGAACGAAGTGTCATTGTCATGGGGAGTCATGGGGCCACGGCAGAGCCCTCTTTAGGCAAAATGTAGATAACATATATCGAGAGAACACGAGGTCATAGTTTGATGGGAAAAACGTTGGACACCGTGGACCAATAAGGCGCTTCGGAAAACTTAGGGGGGGCGTCAAACAGCCTTACTTATTTCCCCATAATATAAAATTATGTTGTCGAATTACACACACGAGTTAGCTAGTAATATTTCTTATTATTATTATTATTACTATTACTATTATTATTATTATTATTATTATTATTATTATTGTTATTATCAATAGCGTCTTTTCATTACATGTGCATATTTGACGAGAAACCAAAGAGAAGATCCATCATTCGTAGAAAGAATAAGAATAGCCAATTACTTTAACTGTGAAGAACGGCGAAAAATACGAAAAGAGTGAATACCTGTAGCAAAAAGAAACAATACTTTCACTCAAATAGACAAAAAAATACAAGCCGAGATAGATTCGAACTCGCATGAACGGCGCGAAAGGCCAGTGCTTTGTCCATTTTTTTAACTGACTCACCGAACGTGTTTCAGTAACTTACTTATTGCTTATTTTACTTACTTTATTCGTTTAACTTGCTCTTTCTAATAACTTATAACGACAGGCACACGAACACAGAAACATCCAGGACAGTTAAAAATCATAAATGCTTTCCTCCCGGGAATCGAACCCGGGATACCATACACCAAAGTCCCATGTGCTAGCCACTAGACCAGCGGAGAGGGCACCGCTTGCACCGTGTGTCGTTAGGGATTACGACCACTGTATTACCAGCTATCACTTCTGTGGGTTGTATACTATGATCACATGTTTCTTCTTTGCTGGAAGAGTAAAACCTACATTCTATGTAATACATGAGGTATTTAGACTTACATGCTCTTCATATAATGTAATAAAAGGGTCATGCTGGGAATAAGAGAAAGAACATTCCTTGGGCAAAACGGAAACTATTGGCATCAGAAATATTTATCTATGAGACATGCGCTGTAGTATATTTCAGAACAGTCACTGTTTAGTTCAGTAAACGAAGAAAGGGGTATAAAAAGCAAATATGTCGCGTCAACAAGATCGACTAGAGTTGACAGAGGCGGAAGCAGATGTGTAGTTATACAACAACTTGGTTAAATTGATAATTGATTCTTTATCCTGTAGTAGATCGTATCACAATTTTACGGGAGAGCAGAGAAAGACTTACTAACGCTATCATATAGTAAGCTTTACTAAACGATCGTATAGACACAAATGGATGTAACTTTGAGTAGTACAACTTGGATTTAACGAAAGCCGTTTAGATATTCAGTGGTTCGCAGGGTTGTATAAGACACGAAAAGATAAGACACAATAAAATTCTTCATATCTCAGCTTGCAATAGCTAGATAATGCAATTTATCGTTAGATATTGAAACTGCTGTCGGATTTTAATACATGACGTATTGGAGGATACAAAATGATTTGCATTACTGTTTGTTTGTAGACAGCTACTAGCTTAGTGTTCTGAAAGGCTGTGTATAAACTAGGGATGGCCAATTCCGGAATTATTACTTTCCGGACTACCGAAAGTAAAACCGGACAAATTCCGGAATTCGGAAAATACCGATTTTGGAATAATTCCGGAATTCGGAAAAATAAGAAATTTTGAAACTTCTGATTTCGTTAACATTCCAGAATTCTGAAAAAATCCGGATTTTTTCAAAATCCAAAGGTTTCTCAATTCCGGAATTTTCTAAATTAGGGATTCATTCCGAGCACCGGAATTCTTCTGAATTCGGGAGTATAACTGAATTCCATAGTTTTCCAAAATCGGGAAAGTGAAAGTTCCGCTTCGGAAAAATTAATTTATTTTGGTTAATATGAATCGTACCGGAAATAAGTCTTTAACCAGGTAATGGCGACTGCATTGAAAGAAATGGAGAGTATGAGAATTCAATCTGTCATATTTGTAGTTTCGTGTGGGGAAAAATCAAACTTGTGAACCAACGGTTTAAGAACAACTCAAGTTATTAATGTAAACTTTGCCGACATCATAAAAGAAATACGAAAGACATTTTGAATCGAAGAAATATAACATACAAGTTTTCAAACGGAGACAAAAAAACTAACGTAACCAGACTAAAGACGAATCGTTTATCGCGTAGCGATCGCGGTTCAGTGTTCAATGTACTTGTCTGAATGCACGTCGCATTTTTTTCTGTAGGATTTATGATGGCGATTGATCGGCGATGACATACGTTTTATTTGTATTCAGATATTTGAATACTCAGAAGTTTCAATACTTGAACTATGAAATCTTTACGAATAATAATAGTAATAATAATAAACTAATAATGATCATTATTATCTCGTAGAGGATTAAAAGCTAGGAGCTAATTATCGCTCAGGTCATACCATTACAAGCAGAAACGTTACATTTGGAAAGAATATTTCGGTTTGGTTTAATGTTGCCCACGAGAAGAGGAATTTCTCATCTCGGTTCTAAAACAAACAAAACAACATGAGAATTAACATTTTACATTCGAGACGGGACAAGGCTAAATCAAAATTTTCGTCTCGCTTTGGAGAAGAGAATCGAGACGAGACGAATGGTTCCGTAAACATTTCCCGTTTTGTCTCGATTCTCGAAATAGTATATGTCCATTCTTTAAGTAACAATTGCTCTATAGACTGAATGTCATAGGCTATTTCGCTACATTGTCTTTCAGAGCTCATTGAATTATGCTCTGTGTAGGTATTTTGTAGCAAAGCTTTTATATTTACCTCTGTATATCCTAAAAATTAGTTTCTTATATGCCTTACTGTTGCGCGATATTCAGTAATTTTTATAACAGGTATTTTCCTTAAAACATATAGTAAAATACTTTCTACATGAAACTTCAATGGAACGTCCTAGTTTAAAATGTTGTAGTTTCTGAGGTGTCTTGAAGGTACGGAACCTTTTCCCCGAAATCTCTACTTTTAAGAAAGTTTTGCCAAATTTTAGGGCAAGTTTAAATCTTTTATTATTATTATTATTATTATTATTATTATTATTATTATTATTATTATTATTATTATTATTATTATTGGATCACTATAATCTTTAAAATATATGCTGTTTGTATCTGAATAGTAAAAGCTAATTGACTGTCGATCTCGGTCTTCGATAAGTCTTCAGTAGGCAAGGACATCAGTCACGTTCTGGGTTTGAGTTCCGAAGGGGCAAGTCTTTGGGCTCGAGCCAAAAATTATTAAAAGTTATAGGCTTCACCCAAACATGATCAATACAGCTGGGACCAGGTTTAGGTTTCTCAACGGCTCGAGCGGCTCGGCTTACAGCTCATTCAGTACCGAACCGAACCGAGAAGTGAGCCGAGCCAACAGCTCATCCAACCGAGCCGATTTGAGCCATCGGCTTAGTTCAGCCGAGTCGATGGCTCGTTCCAACTGAGCCGGCTCAGATCATCGGCTCAATTGGGCCGAGCCGACGGCTCATCCCAAGAGCTGTTCGACCAGTTGATACGAGCCGAGCCGGTTGATATCACTACCAAGGTTGGTCTTCCTCTAGGGCTCAAGAATTCGACTGTGCAGGTCTCAGCCTCGATTTTAAGAACTAAAGTATATACTTATATTTGTGATTACGACATTTGATGCTGTCTCGTAATAATAATAATAATAAAACTCTTGTCTTCTCGTTATCTAGACGAGACGAGATACACTAAAATTGCCCCACGAGATGCATTAAAATTACGAGACGAGATGCACCCCTGTCGTGATCAACACTAAAAGTATTCCATATTAATGCTTACATTTTTTATGGCTTTCGCTTTCAAGTCTAATCGGGGCATTATTTCAAAACGAGTTAAAACGAGCTGAACGACCGAGCGATCCATTATCAAACTCAACTCAACTCGAAGCTCGACCGCGAAAACAGTGACTTGACTCGGAAATCAACTCAAGAAAATTACCCTTCACTCAATTAGAATTGAAGTCGAGTCGAGTCGAATTTTGGCTCGACTCGTGCTCATCCCTATTCGTATTTGTATTTTATGTTTCCATTTAAACAATTTCTACTCTTTTTTTTGTATACCTGCTGTTTATGGATGTCTCTTTCGGTGTCGTCCTTTATTTACACCATGCACTATTCTTATTCCCAGATTGTGACCCGCTTCAATGTCTTATTCTGTTTAGTCTTTTCTCTTTACCTTGACTACAAATGTGATGGATTTAATTTTCACTTTCCGTGCAGGACAGATGAAAAATTATTATTATTATTATTTTAGTTCTTCAAATGAATCAGTTCAAAATTCATTCCTAACCTGGTTAAAATAGAAGTTTAAAAAAAGAAGGGCGAGCTTGTCAGACATAAGGGTGGATCTCACCCCTCTGTCCGACAGGCGTCGGCTCTCTGACTTGATATTTTTTCATGTAAGTCTCTATGGGGATTTTATTCTGGGGAAATTTTTTCTTTAAAAGTTTCTCACAGAAATATTATGAAATTTGTTCCGTTTATTAGTAAATATGTAACTAGGTCTTCTATATATAAAAGTATAGAAAAAACTAATAACTTTTATCCCGTTCTAGATTTGATTCATAAGATATTCAAGAAGGTGCGTGAACTATTTTTTTTATTTTTTTAGATAAATTATGAAATGTCTTAACGTCTTTAGGCTTGCAACTAATTCTCTTAATTCGGTTTTACATTCTTCTAAATATTGTATGGATTTGTTTTATATATTTTTTTGTTTTTTTTAATTCAAAATTGAAAGAATTTTTAATATTTCTTATTTTTATTATATTTCTGGATGTCATTCAGTAAAGTTTGTTGGTGCCATTTGAAAGATTCTTTTTATTTTTTGTTAGGTTTTATTATTGTTCTCTCGTCTTCGTTCTTTTATCATCTTTTCTTTTCTTCTATGTTTAATTCCTTCTTTACAACGTATATTGTATTAAATAATAATAATAATAAAAATAAATTTTATCATCGATTTTGTAAATGTGTCATACGATTTTTTATGCTTATTTTTTCGTCATTACTAATATTAGCCTTGTTAATCTGTGTATTTTATCGAAGCGTTCAACTTAGAAATATTTATTTTCATATTGTATTAACAGCTACAAAGTGTATTTTTGATTATTTTCTTTTATTATTTTGTAAACAATGACAACTACATGGTTAATAATAATCTAATTTTGAATTTTACTTTGTATACTAATCCTATATGCTATACCTTGTTTTATATATGCATGTAAATCATACTTCTTTGTTCACTATTGTTTTGCTTGTATTTCCAGTTTGTAACAGATACTGCATGTTATTTTTTATTTTTTTCAATAAATATTTTATCTTTTTTATTGATTTTTGTATAATCAATTGTATAATGTTATTCTATTTGCATGCGCCCTATGTGAAACTTTTTCTTTCTTTCTTGTCAGGGGCACTTCTGGCTGTATTGCTGTTTGCTTCTAATAAACATATTTCTAATTATTATTTTTATTATTATTATTATTATTATACTATAGAACTTGCACTGCGAAATTACTGTATATTACTATATAATTTCTGGAATTTTACTCCATTGTATGGTATTTATTATATCAATGGGCACTAAATTGTCTCCATATCATCGAATAAATTAACTTCGGCATGCACTTTGGTGGAAATATCATTACAGGAACATGTTTGGAACGAACCGGTAATGTTCCTGTAATGATATTTCCACAAAAGTGCATGCCAAAGTTAATTTATTTGATGATCTGGAGACCTAAATAACATACAATGGAGTAAAATTACAGTAATGATATCTTATTATACAGTAATTTCGCAGTGCAAGTTCAATAGTAAAATAAAGATAATAATAATAATAATAATAATAATAATAATAATAATAATAATAATAATAATAATAATAATAATAATAATAATAATAATGGGATTAAAAGGTTTAAACTTGTCCTAAAATTTGGCCAAACTTTCTTAAAAGTAGAGATTTTGGGGAAAGGGATCCGTATCTTCAAGAGACACCTCTGCAACTACCAACATTTTAAACTAGAGCGTTCGATTGAAGTTTCATGTAGAAAGTATTCTACTGTACTTTTTAAAGAAAATAACTGTAATAAATATAACTGAATATCACTCAACACTAAGGCATATAGTAAACTAATTTTTAGGATAGGCAGAGGTAAATATAAAAGCTTTGCTACAAAAATACCTACGAAGACATAATTGAATGAGCTCTGAAATACAAAGTAACAAATAGCCCATAACATTATGTCTACATAGCAATTGTTACTTAGAGAATGGTCATGCACTATTTCGAGAATCGACACAAGACGGGAAATGTTTACGATACTTTTCGTCTCGTCTCGATTCTCATCTCCAGAGCGAGACGAAAATTTTGAGTTAGCCTTGTCCTATCTCGAATGTAAAATGTTAATTCTCATGTTATTTTGTTTAGTTTAGAACCGAGATAAGAAATTCCTCTTCTCGTGGGCAACATTAAACCAAACCGAAATATTCTTTTCAAATGTCACGTTTTGCTTGTAATGGTATGACCTGAGCGATAATTAGCTCCTAGCTTATAATCTTCTACAAGATAATAATAATTATTATTAGTTTATTACATTTCATAGTTCAAGTATTGAAACTTCTGAGTATTCAAATATCTGAATACATATAAAACGTATGTCATCGCCGATCAATCGCCATCAAAAATCCTAAAGTAAAAAAAAATAATGACGTGCATTCGCACAAGCACCTTGACCACAGAACCGTGATCGCTACGCGGTGAACGATTCGTCTTTCGTCTGGTTACGTTAGTTTTTTGTCTCTGTTTGCAAACTTGTATGTTATATTTCTTCGATTCAAAATGTCTTTCGTATTTCTTTATGATGTCGGCAAAGTTTACATTAATAACTTGAGTTGTTCTTAAACCGTTGGTTCACAAGTTTGTTTTTTCCACACACGAAACTACAAATATGACAGATTGAATTCTCATACTCTCCATTTCTTTCAATGCAGTCGCCATTACCTGGTTAAAGACTTATTTCCGCCACGATTTATATTAACCAAAAAAAAATTCATTTTTCGGAAGCGGAAGTTTCACTTTCCGGATTTCGGAAAATTATAGAATTCAGTTATACTCCCAAATTCAGAAGAATTCCGGAACTCGTAGATAAATATTTCTGATGCCAATAGTTTCCGTTTTGCCCAAGGAATGTTCTTTCTCTTATTCCCAGCATGACCCTTTTATTGCATTATATGAAGAGCATGTAGGTCTAAATACCTCATGTATTACATAGAATGTAGGTTTAACTCTTCCAGCAAAGAAGGAACATGTGATCGTAGTACACAACCCACAGAAGTGATAGCTGGTAATACAGTGGTCGTAATCCCTATCGACACACGGTGCAAGCGGTGTCCTCCCCGCTGGTCTAGTGGCTAGCACATGAGACTTTAGTGTATGGTGTCCGTGTGTGATTCCCGGGGAGAGCATTTATGATTTTTAACTGTCCTGGATGTTTCTGTGTTCGTGTGCCTGTCGTTATAAGTTATTAGAAAAAGCAAGTTAAACGAGTAAAGTAAGTAAAATAAGCAATAAGTAAGTTACTGAAACACGTTCGGTGAGTCAGTTAAAAAAATGGACAAAGCACTGGCCTTTCGCGCTGTTCATGCGAGTTCGAATCTATCTCGGCTTGTATTTTTTTGTCTATATGAGTGAAAGTATTGTTTCTTTTTGCTACAGGTATTCACTCTTTTCGTATTTTTCGCCGTTCTTCACAGTTAAAGTAACTGGCTATTCTTATTCTTTCTACGAATGATGGATCTTCTCTTTGGTTTCTCGTCAAATATGCACATGTAATGAAAAGACGCTATTGATAATAACAATAATAATAATAATAATAATAATAATAATAATATGAAATATTACTAGCTAACTCGTGTGTGTATTTCGACAAGATAATTTGATATTATTATGTGGAAATAAGTAAGGCTGTTTGTCGCCCCCCTAATTTTTCCGAAGCGCCTTATGGGTCCACGGTGTCCAACGTTTGTCCCATCCCACTATCACCTCCTGTTCTCTCGATATAAGTTATCGACATTTTGCCTAGAGAAGTCTCTGCCGTGGCCCCATGACTCCCCATGGCAATGACTCTTCGTTCATTTTGCATTGACATCGCTTATTTTTCTGAGTACTATGAGTGCATACTGTCCAACATTGCTCCCATCACTCTACAATTTCCCGTTCTCTTGATATAAATTGCTAATATCTTGTTTGTAAGGGAGCTATGGCGTTACAATCTTTACTTTGAAGAAGAATTGAGGAAGACATTGCTTTGCCACAAACAACATATATTATTATTATTATTATTATTATTATTATTATTATTATCATTATTATTATTATTATTATTATTGTTCTTGTTTTACTTACCACTGATGTTGCCTACCTTTATTTGCATTGTAATGTGTTAGTAAAAAGCAAATCAAATAACACTCCTCGCCATTGACGCTCCCGAACTCGGAATACACGATTTACAGTTCTCTGTGTTAGGGGAAAGCACATTTATTATATTATTCTTTCAAATAGCACGTTTCACAAGTTAATTCACTTTCAATGTTTAATTTCATATCATCATTAACAATCATCTTGTTCCAATATTAAAATAGCCCCCCTCCTGCAAAAAAAGCCTGGCTGTAACGAAAGTGCGTGAACTTCTTCAGGCGATTAGACGGGTCTAATATTTCAATAAAAGAGGATAAGTCTCTGCACACAAATATTTCAATAAAAGAGGAAAAGTTACTCAAACTTTCTGAATGCCTATTTATGGGGAAATTTGGTTCACTTGCAACTTTTTAAGAGCTTGAAGGGCCGCCATTTTGAACATTTTCATCTGATAATTCTGGTTAACGAACTTATCAAGATATTTCAACAATTAATGTTGTGCCAAGTTTCGTCTCAATCCGCTGAAAATTAGGGTGGTTATGGCATTCACAAATAGCGTCATATATATATATACAGATAGATAGATAAATAGACACAAAGAGGGAGAGAGAAAAAGTGTTTTGCTCCATTCGCCCTTTTCGCACCTGTGCTGCGTCAGAGCTAAAACGGGCCTCTTTGCAAAATGTATTGACCATCCTAACCTAAACACAAGCCTCTTACTTGCTAACGTACAAACGTGGGCGAGAGGTATAAGGTATATAGAAATTGTATTTTTAATAGCCATGAGTATGGATTCGAACCCCTCCACTTCCGCGTTTTTCTTTTTGCTTTTAGGAGCTACGTCGCAACGTTCAATCTTTATTCTTCACTAATTGCAAATGGCGTTTACATTCAAAATAAGAGGAATTTTGGTGGCATTTGTTCGGATATTATTCTCTTTCGAAATGAAGAGAAGAATAAAAGCAATACGCAAAGACAAAATGTATTATCAGTATTACACATTACCAATAATAGTTGCTACGAAAGACTAAATACTACCTGTTTTACCATCTCTTATGAGCTGTATGTATTATTAACAATTTTTTTTGAAACATCCTTGCCGGGGATTTGAAGTCGCGTGCCTTGCATTTGTAAGCCAGCACCTTAAGCACTACACCAAGATCATGGTGTATAGAATGTTTGGTTGTCGGCGTATTTGTTATATTTGTGTTTTATGTTCCTACTTTAACAGTTTTTACTCTTTCGTCTCCGTTTAAGAGCTGTTTCTGACTTTTTCTTTCATTGTCGTTCTTTATTTACACTATGATCTATTCGTATTCACAGCTTTTCCCCTCTGCAATGTCTTATTTATATTAGACTTTTCTTTTTGCCCCTCAGTAAACATTTGATTGATTTAATTCCCAAAATCTCCGCAGATGGAGCTTAGGAATGCCAGACTCGAAAAACAGGTGGATATTTAATTTCCTGACAGATAATACCTAAAGGACATACCTAGAACATGACAGATATATATCCAAATGACTGTTACAGTGCGAAACTAAACCAGGTATATAAATCTTACATTTCTGGTACATAGTTGCAAACATCTATTACGTATAACAAGTACCTAAAACTGCAGGTAGCTGAAGAACCAAATTTCTCAAAAATAAATCCCCACGTTAAGCGGGTTTGCATATCCAGGCTCCTAACTATGAAAACATTTACGATCACTACAACCCCAATCATTTCACAGATTCAACCTGTTGTATGTAAGGTATTAGGACGTAAAATTCAACATAATTTTAACGAAAGAGACTTTTATGCATTGCAAGACCTGTAACTGCCAAATATTCATCACAAATCTATAGTCGTATCGAAATAAACAAAAAGAAGTGTGGAGCAGGAAACTACTTTACCCAAAAGTCAAAAGAGACTCACTGAGGACATACGAGCTGGTCTAGCGGTTTGGGTCACTAGTCTATCAATTAGAAGTTTATGTGTTCAAACCCTGAAGGGAGTATTTGTTTCTTGTTTTTCTTTAAAGTGTGTTCCTATTTTTATCAGAGGACTGAGAACATTTCTTGAAATAAATCTTTGACAACTACTTTTCTCTCAAATTCCTTTAGAAGGGAACATTATATGAATTGCAAATCTAAAATCCACAGCTGAGAAGAAAATATTATGTTCAATATTTCATTATTATCCTTTGATTTGTAATGAAAAACTAATTATAATCATTGACGATTTCAGAAGATTCTCCCCCTGTAATGGTCAATATATGAATGAGAGAAAACTGATAAAACATTATTAGTCCACTTTGAGCATGATCGAAGATAACTTATGGCCACGAAGGGGGAAATTTATGTCGACAGAGTCTCAAATTCTTCCACAGGTCATGCCCTGAAATCATCTGTAGGAAAGGTTTCCTTAACAAATAGAATATTACATTTATTTCTCGCTCTACGTTTTGAAATAGAAAAATCATAATTTTAAAGTGAATTATAATACGATAAGCATAAAGATTTATAGAACTAATGAAGTAAATACTCTTGTGTAAGTTAACGATTTCTAATCAGATTAAAACTCAAATATTCGTTTGCATCGCACTTTAAAGTAAATCCTCTCTATTTATAATTCTTACTGGAAAGTACATTTAGCTCCAATTACTTAATCAATATTTTTAATAATATATTTTTATTGTAATATTTGTACTATTCAATGTTGTATACAATTCATTTCCCAAAGCAAAACCTCGCAAATGTGTAGTGGACTACTGAATATTATCAAATAAATTATCATTTTGTTTACGCAAATACTCCATCGCCCCATTTGAAACTTCGTAGTTTAAATAATAATAATAATAATAATAATAATAATAATAATAATAATAATAATAATAATAAAATCATAGCTATACCTTTATCAGAATTTCAGGCTTAGTCAATAAATGAATTCAACGTTGTCTCTATTCGAAGTTCTATTTAATCGAATCCAATAGAAATACAAAGAGAAACTTCGAGAACAAGTAAAACAAAAATGTTACTTTGGTGGGATTGGATGTAACTTTTAGGAGTTCTTTACAATTTACAAACAAAAGCCTTAGACAGTTTTTTTCTGTTCTTTAAGTTAACTGATTCACCGAACGTATCTGAGTAACTTGTCTCTCTTTTCTACTCGGTTATATACGTTTTACAATCATTTCCGTTAATCTTGAACGCCAGAAACACGAGTACAAAAACATCTAAGATAATTAAAATTCCAAACTCCCCCACTTGGAATCGAACCCGGGACCCCGTACACCTTAGGCACAGGTGCTAGCCAGTAGACTAGCGGAAAAGCAACTGAAATGCATTTTGTAGTATCTGAAAATTACACCTATTTCATCCTGCTGTAATAATGTTTACCGTATTTTTTACTTTGAGGAATGATGTATGTTATTCATATAGGTTCTATTACATATTCATTCATAAATATTATACAGAAGGTCGATCCGCGTATATGTGTCCAATTTTGAAATAGCACAAACCTTATGAAAATCCATGGGACCACCATCGGTTGGCCTCAATGTGATGGCCATGTGTTCTGGCAAAAGCCCTGCACCGTAACTTCCACTGTAAAAGACTACGACGAAGTACAGAAAGTGGAATATTGTCCCATTCCTCCCGCAGGCTTTCCACAGGCCCCCGATTGTAGTGACACGACAAGAAGAAACTGCCTTTTTCAGTAGACCAAACCCGCAGAAATCCGTCGGACTGGCATCTGATGATTTCACTGGTATATCATGAAATGGAATAGCACGAATATCAGTGTCTATCTCCATCTGCTTCAGAAAGTTCTGGGTAGAGCGAGATGTATGTGAGGAGGCCTTATCCATATGCACAGACACTTGCTTTATGGCATGCCCATACAAACGAGGCAGATCTTCTGTATAAATTGGGATCAGTATATGTTGCTGAGAGAATGCAGAGTTGATTTTACAGTTTTTAGGGACCTGACGAATTGTTAACTTGCCCTCATAAGAGTAACCGGCGACAACCATAAATCCTTTAGAGTAAGTTGCTTTGCAATGACGGATAAACGCAGGACGGCTTTTTGCATCTCGCGAAGTGTAAGTTATCGAGCGAATTTTTCCACAATCTGATAGATACACACATGCTCCATCTAGTGTGGCCACAAACTTCCACTTTTCCCCAGACAGATGGCATTCATAGAGGCGCCTGCTGTTGGTCTTTCTCTCATGGCGATGGGCCGCACTTAGGTATTGCCCATGACCTTTAAAGACCCTCCGGAGATTTATTTTCCCACTCAGGGCGCGGTTAACAGTTGACTGTGGTATGTGGAGTCGAGCTGCCATCACACGTTGCGGAGGGGGATTTTCTTGTAAGGCCATTTGCGGCAACTTCTGAGCTACTTGCGGAGTCACTGTGGTACACGCTCGCTTCCTCGACCCCTTAATGGGTGAATGCTTACCTGGTATGTCTTCTTTTTTATACTGCTTGATTATGTTCTTGATAATCGTCGAACCCAATGAACAACCATTTTCTTTGCACTGCTTTTGAATTTTAGAAACCGAATATTTGGCGTGGAAAAGTCAAATTACGTAGCCCTTCGAAAAACGGTTCACCTTTAGAGCCATGATGTACACAGTTTCGCTTGGCAGACGATAGAATGGACCTCCAGATATAGCACACGCGTTTAACCACTTGGTTCGGTCGCTTCTGTGGTCAGGGGTACGGTTGTAAAATTGGGCACATATACACGGATCGACCTTCTGTATAAATTATCAGAATTATTCATGATCTTCCATTGAAATCCACTGGTCCATGCGCAGTAGAAACAGAAGAATGCAGTTTACTGATATTAGTCAGAATGCAAATTTCTAACAGGCTATCAGAATTCCTTAATGGAAAGTAGTGGTTCCCAACCTGGGGACCTCTTGAGTAAGCATGAAGTGGGAGTAAGGGGGCGAATGCTACTGGCAGAAATGAATTGTGAAATAAATTATTATTATTATTATTATTATTATTATTATTATTATTATTATTATTATTATTTTTCAAACCGCTAAATCAATTTTTTCACTGCTTTCTCGTCACAGCTCAAAACCCAAGCGATCTGAATGAGAGTTTGTTCCACTTTTACTCTACTATAATTTCTCCTCGCAGACTAACAGATAGTTCTCTACAGCCTTTAGAGCTAGGCATTTTGACAACTTGCAGAAATTTGCATTGTGATATGTATTAGCCACGACAGTAAAGTGGATCTTTCTGTTTCTACTGTGCACCATCAGCATCATTATATCAGAAGTATTCCGCCATTACCAGCGGGTCACTTACCGCAGCTGAGAAGCTGCCATGCTCCACAATCTTCTGTAAACCTCTCCACCTTCACATACGATTTTTCTGTTTTGATATCGCCAATAGCCTAATTATGTTTCTATATAGTCTAATTCGTCCCATCCCTCTCTTTCCAGTCAGCATACCCTCTAGCACATCCCTCATGATACAGTTTCTTCTTAACCAATATTCCAACCAGTTTCTCTTCCTCTTCTTAATAATATTTTTCTCCTTCCATTTCCAACCCTCTCATTCGTTTTCCTCTCGACCCAGCTATTTCTATCCATTCTTCTCGATGCACATATTTCGAAAGCCTCCAATTGTTTCTCATCATTTCTGCGTAATGTCCATGTTTCTGTCCTATAAATACAGTAAAATACAGTACACAAAGCAGTCTTTTTTTCAACTCCAAGGCCCTACAAAATAATATTTTCTTCATCCTAAAGGCTTCTTTCGCCATTTCTATCCTTGCTTTTATTTCACGTTCGTATGTCATATCACTAATAATACTACTCAGACATCAAAAACTAGTCACCTGTTTTTTTTCCCGCTCCTACTTCTATATTTGAGAGCGATCGCTTCGTTTCAATCAACATGGACTTTGTCTTTCTAACATTTATTTTCATCCCATATTTTTCAGAAGCCTTTCTCAAGTTTACTACACCTTATTAATTTTCTTTTTAGTTTCTGCAACAACAATCATATCAACCCCAAACCGTATACACCTCATCATTCTATCTCCTACCGAAATTCCATCTTCATTATGAAAACTTATTTTTGCTATCTCTTCTATAGCTATTAAATAATGTCACCGAAATATATAATATCTGTTAAACTCACCTTTCAATTCCACTGTCTGTCTACTGTGCATGCGCCAGTGAATTTCCATGGAAGATCATGAATAATTCTGATAATTTATATAATATTATGAACGAATATGTAATAGAACCTATATGAATAACATATATCATTCCTCAAACTAACGAATACGGTATGCATTATTACAGCAGGATGAAATAAGTGTAAACTTCAGATACTACAAAATGCACTTCACTTGCTTTCTCCGCTGGTCTAGTGGCTAGCACGTGTGCTTAAGGTGTATGGGTTCCCGGGTTTGATTCCCGGTGGAGGAGTTTAGAATTTTAATTCTCTTAGATATTTTTGTATTCGTGTTCCTGTCGTTCAAGATTAACGGAAATGATTATAAAACGTATATAACCGAGTAGAAAATAGAGACAAGTTACTCAGAATCGTTAACTCAAAGAAAAGAAACAAAGTGCCTAAGGCATTTGTCTGTAAATTGAAAGGAACTCTTAAAGTTTAGTTCCAGACCCACCAAGGTAACATTTTTCTCTTACCTGTTCTCGAAGTTTCTCTTTGTATTTCTATCGGATTCGATTAAATAGAACTTCAAATAGAGACCACGTTGATTTCATTTATTGACTAAGCCTGAAATTCTGATAAATGTATAGCTATGATTTTATTATTATTGTTATTATTGTTATTATCATTATTATTGTTATTTTTATTATTATTATTATTTAAACTACGAAGTTTCAAATGGGGCGATGGAGTATTTGCGTAAACAAAATGATAATTTATTTGATAATATTCACTAGTCCACTATACATTTGCGAGGTTTTGCTTTGGGAAATGAATTGTATACAACATTGAATAGTACAAGTATTACAATAAAAATATATTATTAAAAATATTGATTACGTAATTGGAGTTAAACATACTTCCCAGTAAAAATTATATAGAGAGAGGATTTACTTTAAAGTGCGATGCAAACGATTATTCGAGTTTTAATCTAATTAGAAATCGATAACTTACACAAGAATATTTACTTCATTAGTTCTATAAATCTTTATGCTTATCGTATTATAATTCACTTTAAAATTATGATTTTTCTATTTCAAAACGTAGAACGAGAGATAAATGTAATATTCTATTTGTCAAGGAACCCTTTCAAACTGATGATTTCAGGGCATGACCTGTGGAAGAATTTGAGGCTCTGTCGACATAAATTCTCCCCTTCGTGGCCATAAGTTATCTTCGATCATGCTCAAAGTGGACTAATAATGTTTTATCAGTTTTCTCTCATTCATATATTGACCATTACAGGGGGAGAATCTTCTGAAATCGTCAATGATTATAATTAGTTTTTCATTACAAATCAAAGGATAATAATGAAATATTGAACATAATATTTTGTTCTCAGCTGTGGATTTTAGATTTGCAATTCATATAATGTTCCCTTCTAAAGGAATTTGAGAGAAAAGTAGTTGTCAAAGATTTATTTCAAGAAATGTTCTCAGTCCCCTGATAAAAATAGGAACACACTTTAAAGAAAAACAAGAAACAAATACTCCCTTCAGGGTTTGAACATATAAAGTTCTAATTGATAGACTAGTGACCCAAATCGCTCGACAGTTCGTATGTCTTCAGTGAGCCTCTTTTGACTTTTGGGTAAAGTAGTTTCCTGCTCCACACTTCTTTTTGTTTATGTCGATACGACTATAAGTTTATGGTGAATATTTGGCAGTTACAGGTCTTGCAATGCATAAGTCTTTTTCGTATAAATTATATTCAATTTTACGTCCTAATAACTTATCTACAACAGGTTGAATCTGTGAAATGATTGGGGTTGTAGTGATCGTAAATGTTTTCATAGTTAGGAGCCTGGATATGCAAACCCGCTCAGAGTGGGGATTTAGTTTTGAGAAATTTGGTACATACGTAGCACATGAATATCAAATGTGCCAAATGTCAGATACGTAAAAAGTAGCTGGAACACCTAATTGAGTCGTACCTAGCTCATCTGTGTTGTTAGTTTGGCTTTTGTGGTGACCAAGAATACATTTTGTTTGAAACCAACATGCAGAAAAAAACTTCACACTATTATGTTTCGAGAAAATCTATGAACACGATATTGTCACCATAAACTCAAGTTAACTTTGGTTCTTGTGGTCCCTAATTTGAACCCAGGAGAAGGTGTGAGGAAACGAAAGTATCCAATGGTTTAAGAATTGGATGTAGTTGTAAGACACGATCTTATTACTTAAACATAATAATAAAACTTTCGAAATGCATTATATCATGAAGAGTTTTAGACGGATTCGATTCTCGGCGAGACAGCATTGAACATTTGAAGACTTCCAAAGCTTTTTCCTAGGAAGGTGAACTTCACTATGATGATAATGAACTCTAACCAGGGAATGGAGGAACACGGTGGCTCACTCGCTCTCTCGGTTTGGTATTAATAGTCTTGAAATTAAAATATATGAGTTTTATCATAATACATCATAAACTTATCTCTGCTTCTTTAAAGTTCAATGTTGACTATAGTAGATGAAATATTTTTATGTAGTTAAGTTGCTAACAAACGTATTTTCTATGGATTTGTTAGTTGGTTCAAACTTGGCTCAAACTCAAAGCTGATTTGTTAACTGTAGAACGAATGGTATAGTCCTAATTTTTCTTTGTAGTTAAGTCGGTAACAATCGTGTTTTCTGTGCATTTGTTCCTGGGTTCAATACCCATAGGGTGTATTAAACTTTGGATAAAATTATGTGTCTTAGCATACGATCTCTCTACATCATCATCATCATCATATTCTGGTTCCGATTTTGTTCTCCCGATTTAGTATTAATAGTCTCGAAACGTATAGTGAGCAATCAAAATTATATATAAGTTTTGTAAAAATCCAGCACATTTTCTCTATTTTAAAGTTTACAGTTGATTATAGAACTACTGGGTAGTACGAATATTTCCTTGTAGTTAAGTTACTGCATTCTTTTAAAGAGCTATCTTACTTAAGTATATCAGTTTCATCCTCTAAGGATTACCTTAACGGGTGGGACAAAACCAAAAATAATTGGATCACATTTTCTTCATCCTTGGTCCTTATTAAACCAGGAACCGCACCCATCACGTACCACATTTCTTCCGAATGAAATAACTTAAAATCTGTGCTTCAATAATAATAACAGTAATAATAATAATAATAATAACAATAATAATAATAATAATAATAATAATAATAATAATAATTATTATTATTATTATTATTATTATTATTATTATTATTATTATTATTATTATTATTTTAATTCAATACCAAAGCTATATAAAACGTAACCTACACTTTAATCATATTACCTTACCAATCTCTCTCTCTCTCTCTCTCTCTCTCTCTCTCTCTCTCTATCTATCTATCTATCTATATATATATATATCTACCTACCTCTCATTCGATCTCAACAATTCGTTTCTTAAGGTACTTTGATAATTGATAGAATAAATAACCATCCCGAAATAAACATACGAACATGGTGTCTTTCTACATTGTCATACGTGCACCAAAACAAAACAATAGGGGTGTATTCTAGGACCATCTAACCACAATTCTACCGTCAGAATACACAAAAGTCCAAAATTAGGGAACAACGTGTACGTGGATCTTCAAATCACGTCTCTCTCTCTCTCTCTCGCTTTCACTCTACATGTGGTTTGGATTCAATTCTCGGTGATATAAACATTGAAATTTAAAGGCATTATAATGATTTGGATTCCATCCTAAATTGTAAATCCATCTCTCGAAAAGTGAGAATAAACTCAGGTACTATTATGCTTAACGCACACGCTTTAGTAATTACACAAGGTCCAAGCTTGATTCTCAGTGATAGTTCATTGAAAATTTTGGACATTGAGAGTGTTCTGGCTCCATCTCAAACTATGCATTCATCTCTCGAAAAGTGGCAATTACCTCCAGTACTATTCTGGTTACCGCATGAGCCCTTGGTACTTACATGAGTGCTGGTTCGATTTTCCATGAGAGAGCATTGAGTGTTCGAAGGTGCTATGCAATACCAAAGCTATAATCCTGATAATCACCGTCAGAATAGCAATAGGCCCAACTTCGAGAACGATACAACTCTACGGGCTGCAAATAGCCACTACCTATTTTCACCAGAAGAAGAGGAAAATTATAACTGTGGGCGGAGTCAAAAAAAACTACCCAGTACACGGAATTACCAATTTTCGCAAGAAGAGGAAGATAAAAAAATGATGTTTTATCTTTTTTGAGCATCACGAACTATTCACTCACGGCGTGACAAATGCCAATTTTCACGAGACGAAGAGGATTGTCATGTTCCATCTTGTTTATACAGGCGTCCAAGAGAGTGCATATAGTCATAACACGTTATTCTCACGTAGCAAGTACCCACCAAGCGCCCTGGGAATGTATAATGGGCGAAAAGTGTCCCGCTGTGATGAATGCATGGAATTGTACTCTTCTGTACTTGATGGACACAAATATCCTTATTTCTAACATACCAATTGAACACACAACAACCAAACAACAACTACTTTTCCCATTATTAACATGGATTTGTAAGGTTTTGCCCTCTTTGTTACTATGTTTCGTCTAATGAAATACTGACTCATGATATTAGCCAGACTAGAACAAATTACAAATAATGCATTTAAGATTTTCTGCTTATACCTTAAGAAATGTATACCTAATCCACAGCCAACTTTCCTAAGAAAATTGTTTCTAGGTAACCTCACTTCATTCTTTAAATTAAAACAACATAATTTGGGAAAGATTTTTCGAGTTCAGTTTGTGATCATGTAAGGATTGCTTTTGTCACTCCACCATTATTTTATCGTGCGACATATTCATCAACTTCTAAGTCAATGTCTTTATACAAAAACAAAATCTTATCAACTTGTCACCTTTGACATACAAGTAGTTAATTTTCGTAATTTTAAGAGTAATTTTGGTAGAATTCTACACATCCAGTTTTGTGATGTGTAAACTGCTCTGTTTGGTTTTGTTGGCGTTAAAATCTCTGATTTAAACGCCAAAATGGAAATTGTTTACAATTGAACATAATATGAGGCATTGATATGATATTTTTAATTATGTTATTATAAGGTATGAAAAATTTTGGAGCATTTTTCCTGGCATCTGAAAATAATTAATGTCAATTACGTAAATAGTTCTCAAATTTCTATTTATTCTTTTTATATTTTGTAATGCAAGTATATGTTTATTTCTCTTACGCAAAACACATCAACATAATACTATACTATAGTAATGCGTTTTGTTCGAGTATTACGAAAGACAAAGAAACACCTAAAAATACAAATAATTCCGTCTCCTAAAATTAAAAGCATTTTCTATATATTAATGTATGAGCAAATAAGTTGGATGTTCGTGCTTGCTTTTCTCAGAATATTTAAACGCCACAGTTGTTACCGTCAAATGGGGTGAATAGAAACACATTTTTGGCTATATGAGAACATAAGTCTGGTAATGTTAAAGATTTCGCGTATCAGATTATTCCAAAAGAAAGGTCTTAATATGCTAATGAATTTCAGTAAACGTCATATTAATTTATCAACTCCACTTTTCTTCACCTTGATTTTTCTTAATGTTTCTATTCACCCCTACCCATGGGGTGAATAGAAACAATTACTTTATTTTCATTGTTGTTTCTTTTATACTATTGGAAAGGTAAAAAAGAAACAGCGTATTTGTTGAAACGAACGATTTATTTGATACCTGCAAGATATTAGTTCAATAAGACCAGTATTACATAAGTTACGAACTTATAAAACAATACAATGCACAATATAGGTATAAACGACCATATAGTTTTGATGATATTTGAATAAGATTTAAACCACTGAAATCATCAAGGAAACTTATCATGAGTTGAGTTGACTTTGAGGTTTACGTCCCGTTCAGCAGCGAGGCTATATGAGACGTGGACCTACTGATGAACGTAGAATCAGAACTACATGAGCTCCCGCCGAGAATCGAACCCGGGTCTCTCACGCCAAAGGCGCGTACGCTAACCGCTTAGACACGAAGGGGCCCGAAAGTTATCATATACTTAAAATGTGCTGACGAACTCCTAATAAAACCCAACAGTTTCGTTCTGAAAATTTCATTGTTTATGTGCTCTCTTATAAAACACTCCCACATATTCATCATGTTCCCATTTTTGCACTTGGGTGCTGAATAGTCTCATCGAGTTTTAGCTTCTCATTTTACCATAGCAAAATCACCAGCTTTAGAAAACCATCATCTAGTTCGTGATCGTCTGGAATGTTGTCTTCTGGAGTGTTGTCTTTCTCCTCTTCCGACAATACAAAGGTAGGTTGAGTTTCGTTGTGATTTGATGAAAATGTATCATTTTCAGAAAACAAACCAAAACTCTTACCAGAAACATCTATTCGTACTCTCTTCTTCCCTTATTTAATTTTTTCATCTTCTCTCATGCTCCTGGGAAGATCCATAAGGGAACGGTTTACAGTCTGAGATGACTTTTGCTGTTCTGTTTCTTCTCGTTCATTGTCTTTTTTTGGCAACATCCTCAGTTTTTGGTCTCGACAAAGGGGAAAAATTCCACACTTTTCAAATCCAGCCCTGATATTTTCCTCCTTCAGTTTCACACTTTTTTTTTTTTCAGAAGACTTGGAAATTTGTTCTTAGAGATGGTTGATACATTCCTATCAGGTCCTTTTTTCTGCTCCTCAAATATTTTCCACTCCTTGAGGAATTTCAAGAATTTCTCAAGAAGTGTTTCTATTCACCCCACTAATTAAAAATCATAACAATAACCCAGTAAAGTTAAATTTTGATTAAAAATAATTTACAAAAGGAAAACTTTTACTATGAACGTCAGTAAATGAAACAACAAACTACAAAATAGGCATATGCTCAAATGCAACAAATATGAAAATGTCATACTTACCAAGAAAGTTTAAGGAGCGCTAAAATACCGTGTAAGATTTCAGTAACACATTAATGCTACTGCCGTCTACCTCAGTGTTCCCAACTCAGTAAAACATTTTGTCTCTGCCCTGGACACTTTAGCCGTATAAGACTATGTTAAGAAATTTCAGTTTTGTTGATTAATTTATCGTCCAGATAAATCCAAAACTAATGTGGGAGTTTTGTTTCTATTCACCCCCATGTTTCTATTCACCCCATTTGACGGTATATAAAAACGGGAAGCAAAAATATTTCTGACCATTTTGCGAATTTTTATTAATCGTTAATCTAATGAAACGCAAATGAAACTATAATATTGCTTATTAAACACAAATACATGGATGAAATTTTCAATAATTGTTTATTGTTATTCTTTATCACTTAAATGTATTCGTTGTATTGCAAATTTTGACCGGCTCGGAGAAAGACAATGGTGAGTTACATTTTGTAACTTTTGTGAGAAATGGAGAACACAAAGCATTCACCTGCGGTACAGTAGTAGTAAACGTTTTTTTGAATAGGCAAGTAAGTAAAAGTTATACTAGCCTTGGTCCAGGGTCAATGTACTAATTTAATTACTTTTCTTCAAAACGTATGACCTCATTGTGGTTGTTTTGAAATATAAATTATTAAACTTCAACTATGGATGTCTCTGAAAACACTAAATCAAGTATGAAAGGTGAGAGCCCAAAGAAAATTTTCATAATCTTCAAAATTGTTTAGGTTTTTTTCTTTTAAGGTTTTAAAGCATTATAAAATATTATTAAGTATACAAAAAGTAGCCTTATGACCAACATTCAGGTATATTTCGTTAGTACCTGGGAAGTTTGTAATCTTATATTTCTTTTTTGTTATATAATTTTACACATCAGGCTTGAATGTGTATATTCATTCAATCTGCACGAAACATAATTAACTTCTTTGTTTAAAATATGATATGTGTGATATGTTTGGTGTTGAATATTTTAGGTGAATGTTAAGTACAAATAAAATACCGAATCAAGATTCCATCTCCGGATTCCACAAAGGTGAAATTACGGAAATTAGTGAATTTCGCAACGGCAGAAAATACAGTTTATTTAATTAAATATATAGAGATTGAATTAAAATCTTGTCTCCTTGGTAAGGAGCACCTGTATGAATTCACACATTCACAAATTGAGCAATGGAAGTAAATTCAAATATTATCATTCCTATTTGTTGTTTAACTTTTCTAACTCTTACAAAGTATAAGATTTCGAGTTCTTATAAAACAGAGTTCTTATAACAGAGTCTTGAGTTCTTATAAAACAGAGTCTTATGAAACAGAGTTCTTATAACAGAGCCTTGAGTTCTTATAAAACAGACTTTTAGTGCTCATCATCATCACTATCATTATCATAGGTATTCTGAAACTATTGGCAGGTCACTTGATGCAACTGAGAATCTTTCGTGCTTTACGGTCTTCTGCTAACTTCTTCGTTTTCAGGTAGGATTTCTGTGTTTTGATATCGACCATTAATAGTCTCCTTCACATTTCATCCATTATTAGTCGCTTTCCTGCTTCATACACTCTAGAATGTCATACGTGCCTTTGGCACTGGAGACCCGAGTCCCGAGTCCCATTGCCAGTGGAAGCTCATGATTCGAATCCCATGTTAATCAGTATGTCCCCTTTCCATATAGCCTAGCTTCTGAAAGGAACGTTAAATTTCTGAAAGGAACGTAAAAATATATGTACAAAATGTATATATATTTTGTACATAGTAGATATGATTTTAAATTATTATTAAAATGGCGGTATTCGTAGGTTTCTTTATCGTTAAGTTAAATTTCATTGTGTCAGCGTAAGTTAGCACAGGGACTCTCACTTATTCCTAAATAGACCAAAGCTTCAAACAGAAATGGGTTGAATGATTTTTTTGTTAGGGTTATTTTCCTTTCAGGAAAGGGACCCTTACCATTAGTAATAATAATAATAATAATAATAATAATAATAATAATAATAATAATAATTTATTTGTACTTTACACCCAAAGGCAACTACAAAGTACAAAGTTTATACATCATTATCGAAGGATATGCAACCCAACTCCAAATATGGAACTAACATTGGTAACACGAAATAGTACTATAAATCTTTTTTTCTTTCCATATGTTGTACAAAAATATTTTACAATTTATGATTTAGTAACTGAAAACACTTTCGCTTAAAGGTCTTAAATTCATACTGAAATAAATCCAATCCCATAGACTCAATTTTGTTACCTGCATCACACGATTTACACAGTGGTGAATTCCTGTTTACATTTATTCTGTTTTCAGGCATATAAAAAACCTGTCTACTTCTCAGATTTTGCCCAGGACAATAAAAAGGTAATCTGCTTAATAAGAATGCATTATTTTCCTTGTTATCGATTAATTTTTTAAGATATAGTACTCCCTGTATAAATCTCCTATTTTCATGTGACAATAATTTGATTTTTTTTAAAAGTTCATCATAAAGAATATAACGAGTTTGAATACCATATATTTTATACGCAGTATATCTCAATAACTTATTTTCAACTTTTTCTATTTGCTGTTTCCTACACTGATAAAATGGATATCAAACAATAGATGCATATTCTAGTTCGATCGAACATATGCATTATACAACGATAAAATAGTCCCCTGATTTTTAAAATAACGACTTGACCTCTTAATAAAACCCAGCATTTTAAAAGCTTGGTTAGTTACTATATTTATATGATGTTTAGATTTCAAATTAATATCAAACCAAACACCCAAATCTCTTATAATTTCCTTTCTTTCTAACGTCTGATTTCCAATAGTATATTCAAATATTGTGCGTGCTTTATTAAGAGTAAAAGTCATTACATAACATTTTGAAATATTCAACTGAAATTTATTTCTGCTACACCACTCATTAAGCCTATTAACATCTGTTTGTAATTTAATACAATCACTTTCCGTGCGGATTTCTTTGCACAATTTGGTATCATCTGCAAATATCAAGCATGAACTATATTGAAACATTTTGGGTAGATCATTTATCATAATAAGAAAGAATAAAGGACCCAAATTTGATCCTTGAGGTACCCCAGAATGCACTTTGAATTCCTTAGATTTAATATTATTAAAAATAGCATATTGAATTCTTTCATTTAAATACGAAAGAAACAATTTGACCAGTTCTTGCGATATATCAAACGTTTCCAGTTTACCAAGAAGTACCCCATGATTAACCAAATCAAAAGCACGTTTAAAATCTGTATATACTACATCTACTTGAGACCTTTTATTAAAAGAATCATTAATTACTTGATTTATAGTCAGCAAATTTGAAATAGTTGATCTATTGCGTCTGAAGCCATATTGAGAATCCGATAAATTAGTAGATACGTGATTAAACATATGTTTATAAATGATTGCTTCGAATATTTTAGCAGGAGATGAAAATAGATTTATTGGTCTGTGATCTTGTATTAATCTTACTGGATTAACCTTAGGAACTGGGCAAACAGCTGATATTTTAAATTTCGCAGGAAATTTACATTGAGTCAAAGACAAGTTAAACAAATAAGTCAATGGTTTAGTAAAATATTCTTTACAACCCTTAAAAATATAGGACGGTATATTATCATGGCTAAACAATCTTTTACTTTTGATTTTGTCTATTGCTTCTCCAACTTCAGCTTCGCGGATCTTGTCTAAAACCATTATATCTACAGTTGAAGGAATTTCAATAGAACATATTTCATGTAGATCTATATTAGATGGTTTACAATTATAAACAGATTGAAAGTGTGTAGCAAAAGCCTCACATTTTAACTTAGTATCAATATTTTTTCATTGTTATATTCAAGAACAGATTGATTCATTTTAACTTTTGAGCATCTTCTATTATTTATGTAATTCCAAAATTCCTTAGGTTCATTAGCAATATTCGCTTCTACCTGATAATTATAATTTTGAAAAGCTAATTCAGTGCTACACTTAATTTGTTTCCTAATATCTACAAAGTGCATGTAATCAGAGTAACGCTTAGATTTTTTAAATTTACGTCTAATGCGATCCTTTTTCTTTAAAATTTTTATTATTTCAACAGTGAACCATGGCGGATAGGAACGTTTACTCTTAACCTTTTTTGTTGCACATTCATCAAGTACCTTGTACAATTCAGAATAAAAATAATTAACACCTTCATCTACATCATTAATTACGTACAAGGAATCCCAATTTTTTTCTTTAAGAAGCTGATACAGCTTCAGAAAATCACATTTGTTAAAATTATAAACTGCGTCACCAAGTTCGTTATAGGTTTTACAGTGTTTTAGAAACTGAATACTAATACTCAAACTCGGGTGATGTCTATCTTCTTGGACAAAGCAAACGTCTGATTTGGCAACTTCAATATTAGGTATGTTAGTTAAAACTGCATCTAAAATTCTATTGTTTACGTTTCTAACAGTATTTAATTGCGAAAAATTCAAAAAGCTCAATTTGTGTAAAACATTAGTTTCCCATTTAGACAAAGTTAAGAAATAATTACCATTCATATATTCTGTTAAGAGCCCAAGATTGAGATCACCGATAATGAGAACATTATGGAACAATGATAGTTCTTTGAATCTTTCAATATTTCTAAAAAAAAAATGTAAATAATACTCTTCTTTGCTATAGGGAGGGAAATATATTACACAAACGAATATAAAAGTTGAATTAGATAACTCAATTCTGACCCACAAATCTTCATAGTTCGGTAATTCAAATTCATTTAATCTCTCTGAAGTATAATTATTGTTAACAGCTAAGAGCACACCACCCCCATCATGCATTTCGCAACGTTGCAGATCTCTATCCTTCCTAAAAACTTGATACTTGTTATCAAACAGTTCAGTACTAAATATTTCAGCTTGTAACCATGACTCAGTAATAGCCACACAGTAGTTTCAATATGGCCTTTCTGGGGCATTCATAGCATTTCTGTAATTGGAGAACTTTGATTTAAATAGTAGAAGGGCCGTTGGGTTCTGATTATTCCGTTTTTTTTTTCTCAGTTTATAGAAGCGATTTAAGATTGTGAGATTTAGTGATCTCTTTAATTCACGTATATCTGAGTTGTGTAATATTATGGATTAATATGTGTAGTGATATATTTTAATATTTGTTTTCTTAGTTATAGGGGGTGGAGTATCCGTGTGTGTGAAATTTTAGTATTTTGACCGTGGTGATATGTGAGGGGAAAATGCGATTATTTCCCTATGAGAAGTGTATTTTTAATTAGCCATCTCTTGTAGTCAATTGAAATGGATAAACCAATTCGTAATTCCAATTCATAGTAATAATGTACCTTAATTACTCATTAGATTGCTTATATTTATCGATGACAAAAGTTTTATTTACCGGTGCAAAGGTAGTTTTAAACTACTAATGCCATCTCATGCCGAGTTGAGAATTATTCGCCGCAAGGGTTTTGTTACTCCAATGAACTGGTCAATATGAAAATGATTTTTCATTTGCAATAAAGATGAGTAAATAATACTTCTGTCCCATATGAATAGGTACTTAGATAATTTATACTTTAAATTAATGTTCCTGAAAAGCAGTCATTTATATAGTCCAGTAATCAAATTATTAATAATTGTAAACTTCACTTTTTCCTTTAACTTGAAGTTTTTCTATATGGCATTATTTTTTGTCAGGCTGGAGTTTCGAATTTTCTCTTTCCGTTGCTTACTGTGAATAATCGCATTGTTGACATTTTGAGTTGAGTTGAGTTGATTTTGAGTTTAACGGCCCTCTTCAGCAGCGATTCTATATGTCCTACTGATTAACGTGAAACCCAAACCACATGAGCTCCCGCCGATAATCGAACTGGGACCTCACATGTTGACACTTTCGGACATATATAATTGCATGTAGTTAAGATTATCGAGTTTTCATTGCGTACGAGATAATTCGAAACCGTAAAGTGGAATATACTACGATTTGTCTTTTTAAAAAATCTGATGTCAGTTCATACAAGTTCACGCGTGTTGGTTAACGTACTAGAATAATGTGTTGATTTTAGTATATATCATAGGACTGCTTTGAATAGTCTTGGGCGTAATGATAGAGTATAGGGTGACTTTAAATAAATCGACGTCATAGAAAATGAATAAATATATAAATAAATAAGTGAATAATGATAATATAACTGATATATATATATATATATATATATATATATATATATATATATATATATATATATATATATATATATATTGTAGTGAGTATGATTAAATAATAGGACCCTCGTAGATATATATGCCCCGTTGTGAATTTTACTACGATGTATTGATTGTATTTATATAATGATAAATATTTGGTACATTAATAATTACAACAGGACATTTGTTTGAGGATAGTGTGTTGTGGGAAAATGACGGATTGTATTTTCACTTTGTGGCTTGATATTTGACAGTAAACTTACGTACTATCTGATCAACCGGCCTGACAATACGAATAATGGTTATATAGCAAACGATTCCGGATATTTTCCAGTTAATCAGAGAATAATAACCACTTGCAGGATTGCTATAATTTAATTATACGCGCTCAGTTTATATTTGCGATACTAGTCTGCAACTTTACATTTTTTCCACGTCATGATTAAACTAAGTTTACTAATGTAAGCAGAGGTGATGAAGTGCATAGGATCAAATAATATAGAAAATTTAATACAGTGGAAACTCGTTATTTTTTACTTTATTTTCCTTTGCTTTAAGATAGGTACCGATTCAAATTAAATGACACCTTAAAGTTGGCGCCCTTATGGATGTGGGAGTTACTAGTAGGATTTCGCACATAGCTTACTAGTACAAAATTCATTTTATTTATTTTTAGCTTGGTAAATCCTACTTAGAATTTTCTCTATTATAGCTACCTTATCATAGTTTCCATACTTTGCTTGGAACACTTCTCAGTATTTTGAGGGATCGGATATCCTTTTATTTAGAAATTCTAAATTAAGAGAATACACCATCCTTCTGGTCTTAAGCTGAGCGAATTTCGTACCGGAAACGGTTAATATTCAATGATTCCACAGGGCTTACTCCTTGCGAGATGGTTACCTTGAAGGCCCGGACTCGTACTTATGCGCTCAGAGATCCCGTTGACCAGCCATTTTCGGCATATGAAAGTGTATTTGGATGTGGATTGTTGTATATCTAAATTCGACCACTTATCTTTGTAGTTTTAACGTCCTAGCTTAATCCTTTGGCTCTGCTTGTTTTCCTTCTCTTCTCTACCTATCCCACTATTCTCTTCTTGAAGATTTTTTTTGAGTTTTCAACCTTCCGCGCCAGTTTTGCACTTGCAAATAGCAACAGTTTAGCATATATCTTTTGAACTTGAATTACCAACTGAGATGTCGTTAGAAGCGATTCGTGGAGGTATTCGTTGATGTGCTATTTCAAGGGAACGTTTACTATCATATTTCGACCCACTCTAATATCAAGCGATAGTTCAGTACGCGATTAGTTGTTACTTTTTTCTATTATTCGTTCGAAATTTCCCTTCGGGTTATCAGTATTTTCCACTATTGTTCCCATTGGGAACCATAAAAGTAAATGTTGTTGTAGTTGTTTTGGGCCAAAAGATAGTGTTAACATTTTAGAACAATATCTTTATACATATTCTGGGTTTAGGCGCCTGCCAAGCGAAGTAAATGTCTATCAGTTTAACAAAATGCTTGAGAGTACCAGTTTTATCATCATGTGTGGTAAGGTAGGTAAATTTGGCGATATCTTTCCAGTTCTTTTACGTGAAGTGTTGCAAAGTAAAAATTAAATTTGTCGGAGTTATTAATTTGAAATTTAAATACATATATGTATATGTATATACGTATATGTATATTAAGATATAAACATGTGTGGAATATTAACATGATATTAGAATAAATAATACAATGGTGAATTGAATACGCAAATATATGTAAAGTGTCTTGGTATCTACCAAGATGGTTCTTGGTTGCCATACTTCCGAAATATCCGATAAACGTGAAATTTAAATGTTAGAAAATATTGCCGCGTATTAGATATTCTCTCTAACCTTTGTAATATTTTGAAATAATCTATGTAACAGTTAACATCATGTATATTACACTAACTGCATGTAGCATGGGATTAAGGCAGGTGATAATCGTAACCTATTGTATCATTAAATCTAAACTCAATTTATAAACTGACATCCTTGTGTGAAACTATATTTCGATTCCAACCCTCCCATACGAATCCTCAATCTTGACCAGAGTTTCGATCTCAGTAGTCGTGTTCTCAATACAAACGAAAGATCTTTCTGAACCTGGAAAGTTCTCGTTCCTTTGTACGTTGTGTGAATCTAAGTATAAATGTGTGCACCTGATAATACAAGGTGATATTGAATGTAAAATAGTCAGTGAATAGAATAGTAAGTGGAATGACAGAATACGTAACATAGTCACCTTTGCTTTAGTGACAAAATTTTGCTCCCTTAACTCCAGAAATGGGAGAAATATATCGATGAATACTTCGACGGACAGAATATTTGTCAGTTAGAATGAGTAAACATAATCTTATATTCGTGTATAAGAAATGGAATAAAGTGAAATACATGAACACCAGAAAGAGTGCTTCGATAATACGTATGATATTATAGCTCGTCTGTAATTATAGGAGAGGACACGGATAATCACTTTAACAACGTACATATATGAGGTAAACACTCATTTATAACCTTAATCTCAGATGTTTTTTCACTCATGTTATAGAGTGAAATTTTTCAAGAACTTATATCATATTTACCAAAACTTTTTTCCAAATATATTTTTCTTTCTTTCCGTTAATTTGTCTGTTAAAAATATATGTATCCTTGGATTGCCATTGGTCAATCTCGTGTATGGTTCAACATACTTATATGTTTGTTTATTGAATGCTTATACAATTCCGTGTTTAATTTCTCAGTAGATATAATTAATATTCACCGAATTGTAGTTAGATTGTTTCTTAAAACTATTTTCACCCATGTCGATACGCTGTCCTGTATGTATGTGTGAATGAATGATAAATTTAGTTTTAAATGGTAGAATTTAATATTGATTTACTATAAAAGTGTTTATAATAAGTGTATAATAGCGTGTTATATGTATTAGTGTAAGACGGATGTCATGAAAGATAACTAATTCTAAAGTAGCCTATACCAGCTGTGGGAGGAAAGCCAAAATAACAGAATGAGCGTCAATAGCGATAATCTTTAAAGAAATCTCAAAACTTTTATTTGTGGAAAATATATATATTACTTTAGATTTTTTTGGCTGATTCAAATGTGTGTTCGATCTCCATTATAAAAATTGAAACACTGGATACAGGATACTTAAAATCTCAGAATAATAGACAAACAATTAAATTAAAATTTCTCGTCACCTGGGCAGAGTTAGGGTAACTCTTACTTGTGCAGTTGCCTGGATCCAGGTCGGGATAGTAAGAGGAAGCATGTGTGTTCTGGATTACTTGAGAATTGATCCTCAAGTAATAACCTTCGAAGATGAATCACCTTTTAATAATTATTCAAGTTCCTTCACCATATTTCTAAAATTATCAAGTAATCCTTTATCTCTAGTTCCTTCTTCCTTTCTCCCTTTCCTCTTTCTCTTTTCCTCCTCGTACGTCCTTCTCTTCTTTCTAACTCTTTCTTCCCTCTTTCTAATAAAACTGAAGATGGGTCGCAACTGGGAGTTGTAGCAATAGTCATGATCATTAAATTGCTTTGATATTTCTTTTAAGAAATCAGATATGAAGTGGATAAGCCTAAAACATACATGTGAAGCAAAACAATCCAACATTCATTGATTTATTTTTTACATCATATTTGTCCAAATTATCAAATTTACGATTCAGTTCAAGTCAGCGACTCCCGTTTGCTGCTCACGGTTATTTCTTCTTTTCCATTCACTCTTTTTAGTTACATTGGTCAAAAATATGATACGGTTAATACTACGGTTAATACGAAAAACATATTTACAAAAAATATACGTGTCCCTAAATATGTTTATTTCTAATTGGAATAGGAAAACCCATATCCTGCCCATGAGCCTGCTGCATGTATTATTCTTTTCAATTTTCTCGGCTAGGATTTTGTAAGTTGGCCAAAAGTCTATCTCCTTTTCGTACTTCCAGCGACACTTCGGAAACAAGAGACTGCAAATCATTGCTAGCTCTTGATGAATCTGCCTCTACACAATTGATCCCTAGAGTATATTTAAACTATGCACACATGTATTGCAAGGGATTGAGGTCTACTCGACATGCCAGGCAGTAGGTTAAATTAATATCAGGCTGCCTAATGAAATATTCCTGAAGCATACGGGAATAATATATTCAAAACACGATTTGCAACTGTCCTAAACTATGACGTTGAAGTACTTGTACTGATGGAACTGTGATGTTGCTTAGAGTTTGAAAAAAATGAGCGCTGTATTTAATAATCTTATGTCTTCCCCCTAGTTAGACAATTCAGAAGGATTTATAGGAGTTCCACTCTGATATGCAGTACCATGTTGGAGAATCGCGGCTTGTAGCGGTCAAGATTCATCCGTCTGCTAGCTGTAATTGCAGTATATATATAGGTTTCCCATAAGGTCTAACAACTCCCATAACAACTGAACGTCTAACCAGAACCATTTTTCACTGACCTGCGAGCAATATTGTAGGAAGTAACAGCTGACAACTGATATATATATATATATATATATATATATATATATATATATTTAATTTTCACGACATATTCATTGTTGTGAATATTTGATCAATAATTGTAATCGCGGAATGAGAACTACTTTTCAGAGATACAATTATAGTATTAGTTTTCATTAGGAAAATTTCATTTGTAAGCAAGCTGTGCAACAAAAGGGATATTTACTCTGTAATCATACGTATAAATGTTTTACTTCTGGCTTTAAATCAAGGGAAAATATCTACAAGTTTGTTCTCTCACTAATCTAACTTAACACATTTATTTTCCTTATATGAAATTCCTAATGCTTAATAAAATGGTCTACTTCGCATCAATTAATCAATTAGTATTTAAAAAGAAAAAACTTTTGTCATATGTATTTCGTAGTAAAAAATATCTAAACATTAAAACGTATGCTTTCTAAAGTACAACACACGGGCAAATAAATTTTGGATTCTGGTACAGTTAAGTTTCTTTTTTGTACTGAATGAGACAACATTAACTGCTCCCAAGGAAAAGACAAAATTTTATAATTTCCAAGTAACCAACTTAACTATCTTTGGTACGTATTGACAGTGAGCATGACTTCGAGAAGTTTTGCAAAGAGAAATTTTAATAATAAAAATAGTGAAATATTTTAACAAATGAACAATACTTTTGAACAACACTGGAGTGAATTGTGTTCTTTCTGATGCTAAGTAACACAATTATAACATTGTGTTAGCACAGACAAAATTAGATAAGATATAGTATAATTGCCGTTTGAATCTCTTATATATGTAGTTTGATAAAATAACAGACAAATTCTGACCAAAGCATATATTAACTAATAAATAATAGCGTTACAGTTTCGGCAAATTAACTTTGCCTTCATCAGACACATTATGAAATACAATTTCTAAGATTACAGCTTATATACTTCTTAAAGTGAGAGGAGGTATTCCATGAACCAATCATATTCGTCCTTTCCTTTAACAATTTTTAATTAATACAAATGCAACTTTTAATGATCAGCTTTCACTTAAGAGCTAAACTTTTAATTGGCACACCTGTGTATGAATAACTTTCACTTTTGAAAAACATAAACTTTTAATTGTCTATCCGTTGTTCAACACACCTGTTTTAATCTCTTCTTTCTTCTCTGTTTTATCCAATATCTTTCTCCATACCTCATGTATATTTAGTCCGCTATTCCAATTCATAAGTTTCTCGTTTCCTTCCTTTCTTATCCATTCTGCCTCTTTCCATTTTCTTATAATGCTTCTTTTCTCCTTTTCCAGCCCCTCTACGCCTTCCCAGTCTATTTCATGTCCTGTCTCCCTTACATGTTTATATATAGCGTTACTATCTCTCTTCAATCGAACGTCGTCCTTGTGCTGTTTAATCCTTTCTTGTAACCTCTTTCCTGTTTCTCCTACATAACTCATATCACATTCTTTGCATTTAATTCTATATACAACCCCTTCATCACTTATTTGAATCTCTGTCACCTTCCTTTTCCTCGTTCGCAATGCATCTAACATTCTTCTGCTACCTTTTCTGTACGTTCTTACTCCTCCTTTTCTCAATAAGTTTTTTAAGACTTCCGTTTTTTCTCCTATGCTCTCTATCCCGAACCATCTTTTCTTCTTCTCTATCTTCTCTCACTTCCTTCTGCCTTCTGCCCTCTTCTTTCTTGCTATTCTTCTTCAATATATCCTCACTATATCCATTCTGCATTAATAAACTGAGGCGATTCGTGGAGGTATTCGTTGCTGTGCTATTTCAAGGGAACGTTTACTATCATATTTCGACCCACTCTAATATCAAGCGATAGTTCAGTACGCGATTAGTTGTTACTTTTTTCTATTATTCGTTCGAAATTTCCCTTCGGGTTATCAGTATTTTCCACTATTGTTCCCATTGGGAACCATAAAAGTAAATGTTGTTGTAGTTGTTTTGGGCCAAAAGATAGTGTTAACATTTTAGAACAATATCTTTATACATATTCTGGGTTTAGGAGCCTGCCAAGCGAAGTAAATGTCTATCAGTTTAATAAAATGCTTGAGAGTACCAGTTTTATCATCATGTGTGGTAAGTTAGGTAAATTTGGCGATATCTTTCCAGTTCTTTTACGTGAAGTGTTGCAAAGTAAAAATTAAATTTGTCGGAGTTATTAATTTGAAATTTAAATACATATATGTATATGTATATACGTATATGTATATTAAGATATAAACATGTGTGGAATATTAACATGATATTAGAATAAATAATACAATGGTGAATTAAATACGCAAATATATGTAAAGTTGTTGAGTTGATTTTAGTTTAGCGTCCCTTTCAGCAGCGAGGCTATATGAGACGTGGACCTACTGATTAACGTGGAATCCGAACCACATGATATATGTAAAGTGTCTTGGTATCTACCAAGATGGTTCTTGGTTGCCATACTTCCGAAATATCCGATAAACGTGAAATTTAAATGTTAGAAAATATTGCCGCGTATTAGATATTCCCTCTAACCTTTGTAATATTTTGAAATAATCTATGTAACAGTTAACATCATGTATATTACACTAACTGCATGTAGCATGGGATTAAGGCAGGTGATAATCGTAACCTATTGTATCATTAAATCTAAACTCAATTTATAAACTGACATCCTTGTGTGAAACTATATTTCGATTCCAACCCTCCCATACGAATCCTCAATCTTGACCAGAGTTTCGATCTCAGTAGTCGTGTTCTCAATACAAACGAAAGATCTTTCTGAACCTGGAAAGTTCTCGTTCCTTTGTACGTTGTGTGAATCTAAGTATAAATGTGTGCACCTGATAATACAAGGTGATATTGAATGTAAAATGGTCAGTGAATAGAATAGTAAGTGGAATGACAGAATACGTAACATAGTCACCTTTGCTTTAGTGACAAAATTTTGCTCCCTTAACTCCAGAAATGGGAGAAATATATCGATGAATACTTCGACGGACAGAATATTTGTCAGTTAGAATGAGTAAACATAATCTTATATTCGTGTATAAGAAATGGAATAAAGTGAAATACATGAACACCAGAAAGAGTGCTTCGATAATACGTATGATATTATAGCTCGTCTGTAATTATAGGAGAGGACACGGATAATCACTTTAACAACGTACATATATGAGGTAAACACTCATTTATAACCTTAATCTCAGATGTTTTTTCACTCATGTTATAGAGTGAAATTTTTCAAGAACTTATATCATATTTACCAAAACTTTTTTCCAAATATATTTTTCTTTCTTTCCGTTAATTTGTCTGTTAAAAATATATGTATCCTTGGATTGCCATTGGTCAATCTCGTGTATGGTTCAACATACTTATATGTTTGTTTATTGAATGCTTATACAATTCCGTGTTTAATTTCTCAGTAGATATAATTAATATTCACCGAATTGTAGTTAGATTGTTTCTTAAAACTATTTTCACCCATGTCGATACGCTGTCCTGTATGTATGTGTGAATGAATGATAAATTTAGTTTTAAATGGTAGAATTTAATATTGATTTACTATAAAAGTGTTTATAATAAGTGTATAATAGCGTGTTATATGTATTAGTGTAAGACGGATGTCATGAAAGATAACTAATTCTAAAGTAGCCTATACCAGCTGTGGGAGGAAAGCCAAAATAACAGAATGAGCGTCAATAGCGATAATCTTTAAAGAAATCTCAAAACTTTTATTTGTGGAAAATATATATATTACTTTAGATTTTTTTGGCTGATTCAAATGTGTGTTCGATCTCCATTATAAAAATTGAAATACTGGATACAGGATACTTAAAATCTCAGAATAATAGACAAACAATTAAATTAAAATTTCTCGTCACCTGGGCAGAGTTAGGGTAACTCTTACTTGTGCAGTTGCCTGGATCCAGGTCGGGATAGTAAGAGGAAGCATGTGTGTTCTGGATTACTTGAGAATTGATCCTCAAGTAATAACCTTCGAAGATGAATCACCTTTTAATAATTATTCAAGTTCCTTCACCATATTTCTAAAATTATCAAGTAATCCTTTATCTCTAGTTCCTTCTTCCTTTCTCCCTTTCCTCTTTCTCTTTTCCTCCTCGTACATCCTTCTCTTCTTTCTAACTCTTTCTTCCCTCTTTCTAATAAAACTGAAGATGGGTCGCAACTGGGAGTTGTAGCAATAGTCATGATCATTAAATTGCTTTGATATTTCTTTTAAGAAATCAGATATGAAGTGGATAAGCCTAAAACATACATGTGAAGCAAAACAATCCAACATTCATTGATTTATTTTTTACATCATATTTGTCCAAATTATCAAATTTACGATTCAGTTCAAGTCAGCGACTCCCGTTTGCTGCTCACGGTTATTTCTTCTTTTCCATTCACTCTTTTTAGTTACATTGGTCAAAAATATGATACGGTTAATACTACGGTTAATACGAAAACATATTTACAAAAAATATACGTGTCCCTAAATATGTTTATTTCTAATTGGAATAGGAAAACCCATATCCTGCCCATGAGCCTGCTGCATGTATTATTCTTTTCAATTTTCTTGGCTAGGATTTTGTAAGTTGGCCAAAAGTCTATCTCCTTTTCGTACTTCCAGCGACACTTCGGAAACAAGAGACTGCAAATCATTGCTAGCTCTTGATGAATCTGCCTCTACACAATTGATCCCTAGAGTATATTTAAACTATGCACACATGTATTGCAAGGGATTGAGGTCTACTCGACATGCCAGGCAGTAGGTTAAATTAATATCAGGCTGCCTAATGAGATATTCCTGAAGCATACGGGAATAATATATTCAAAAACACGATTTGCAACTGTCCTAAACTATGACGTTGAAGTACTTGTACTGATGGAACTGTGATGTTGCTTAGAGTTTGAAAAAAATGAGCGCTGTATTTAATAATCTTATGTCTTCCCCCTAGTTAGACAATTCAGAAGGATTTATAGGAGTTCCACTCTGATATGCAGTACCATGTTGGAGAATCGCGGCTTGTAGCGGTCAAGATTCATCCGTCTGCTAGCTGTAATTGCAGTATATATATAGGTTTCCCATAAGGTCTAACAACTCCCATAACAACTGAACGTCTAACCAGAACCATTTTTCACTGACCTGCGAGCAATATTGTAGGAAGTAACAGCTGACAACTGATATATATATATATATATATATATATATATATATATATATTTAATTTTCACGACATATTCATTGTTGTGAATATTTGATCAATAATTGTAATCGCGGAATGAGAACTACTTTTCAGAGATACAATTATAGTATTAGTTTTCATTAGGAAAATTTCATTTGTAAGCAAGCTGTGCAACAAAAGGGATATTTACTCTGTAATCATACGTATAAATGTTTTACTTCTGGCTTTAAATCAAGGGAAAATATCTACAAGTTTGTTCTCTCACTAATCTAACTTAACACATTTATTTTCCTTATATGAAATTCCTAATGCTTAATAAAATGGTCTACTTCGCATCAATTAATCAATTAGTATTTAAAAAGAAAAAACTTTTGTCATATGTATTTCGTAGTAAAAAATATCTAAACATTAAAACGTATGCTTTCTAAAGTACAACACACGGGCAAATAAATTTTGGATTCTGGTACAGTTAAGTTTCTTTTTTGTACTGAATGAGACAACATTAACTGCTCCCAAGGAAAAGACAAAATTTTATAATTTCCAAGTAACCAACTTAACTATCTTTGGTACGTATTGACAGTGAGCATGACTTCGAGAAGTTTTGCAAAGAGAAATTTTAATAATAAAAATAGTGAAATATTTTAACAAATGAACAATACTTTTGAACAACACTGGAGTGAATTGTGTTCTTTCTGATGCTAAGTAACACAATTATAACATTGTGTTAGCACAGACAAAATTAGATAAGATATAGTATAATTGCCGTTTGAATCTCTTATATATGTAGTTTGATAAAATAACAGACAAATTCTGACCAAAGCATATATTAACTAATAAATAATAGCGTTACAGTTTCGGCAAATTAACTTTGCCTTCATCAGACACATTATGAAATACAATTTCTAAGATTACAGCTTATATACTTCTTAAAGTGAGAGGAGGTATTCCATGAACCAATCATATTCGTCCTTTCCTTTAACAATTTTTAATTAATACAAATGCAACTTTTAATGATCAGCTTTCACTTAAGAGCTAAACTTTTAATTGGCACACCTGTGTATGAATAACTTTCACTTTTGAAAAACATAAACTTTTAGTTGTCTATCCGTTGTTCAACACACCTGTTTTAATCTCTTCTTTCTTCTCTGTTTTATCCAATATCTTTCTCCATACCTCATGTATATTTAGTCCGCTATTCCAATTCATAAGTTTCTCGCTTCCTTCCTTTCTTATCCATTCTGCCTCTTTCCATTTTCTTATAATGCTTCTTTTCTCCTTTTCCAGCCCCTCTACGCCTTCCCAGTCTATTTCATGTCCTGTCTCCCTTACATGTTTATATATAGCGTTACTATCTCTCTTCAATCGAACGTCGTCCTTGTGCTGTTTAATCCTTTCTTGTAACCTCTTTCCTGTTTCTCCTACATAACTCATATCACATTCTTTGCATTTAATTCTATATACAACCCCTTCATCACTTATTTGAATCTCTGTCACCTTCCTTTTCCTCGTTCGCAATGCATCTAACATTCTTCTGCTACCTTTTCTGTACGTTCTTACTCCTCCTTTTCTCAATAAGTTTTTTAAGACTTCCGTTTTTTCTCCTATGCTCTCTATCCCGAACCATCTTTTCTTCTTCTCTATCTTCTCTCACTTCCTTCTGCCTTCTGCCCTCTTCTTTCTTGCTATTCTTCTTCAATATATCCTCACTATATCCATTCTGCATTAATAAACTGAGGCGATTCGTGGAGGTATTCGTTGCTGTGCTATTTCAAGGGAACGTTTACTATCATATTTCGACCCACTCTAATATCAAGCGATAGTTCAGTACGCGATTAGTTGTTACTTTTTTCTATTATTCGTTCGAAATTTCCCTTCGGGTTATCAGTATTTTCCACTATTGTTCCCATTGGGAACCATAAAAGTAAATGTTGTTGTAGTTGTTTTGGGCCAAAAGATAGTGTTAACATTTTAGAACAATATCTTTATACATATTCTGGGTTTAGGCGCCTGCCAAGCGAAGTAAATGTCTATCAGTTTAATAAAATGCTTGAGAGTACCAGTTTTATCATCATGTGTGGTAAGTTAGGTAAATTTGGCGATATCTTTCCAGTTCTTTTACGTGAAGTGTTGCAAAGTAAAAATTAAATTTGTCGGAGTTATTAATTTGAAATTTAAATACATATATGTATATGTATATACGTATATGTATATTAAGATATAAACATGTGTGGAATATTAACATGATATTAGAATAAATAATACAATGGTGAATTAAATACGCAAATATATGTAAAGTTGTTGAGTTGATTTTAGTTTAGCGTCCCTTTCAGCAGCGAGGCTATATGAGACGTGGACCTACTGATTAACGTGGAATCCGAACCACATGATATATGTAAAGTGTCTTGGTATCTACCAAGATGGTTCTTGGTTGCCATACTTCCGAAATATCCGATAAACGTGAAATTTAAATGTTAGAAAATATTGCCGCGTATTAGATATTCCCTCTAACCTTTGTAATATTTTGAAATAATCTATGTAACAGTTAACATCATGTATATTACACTAACTGCATGTAGCATGGGATTAAGGCAGGTGATAATCGTAACCTATTGTATCATTAAATCTAAACTCAATTTATAAACTGACATCCTTGTGTGAAACTATATTTCGATTCCAACCCTCCCATACGAATCCTCAATCTTGACCAGAGTTTCGATCTCAGTAGTCGTGTTCTCAATACAAACGAAAGATCTTTCTGAACCTGGAAAGTTCTCGTTCCTTTGTACGTTGTGTGAATCTAAGTATAAATGTGTGCACCTGATAATACAAGGTGATATTGAATGTAAAATAGTCAGTGAATAGAATAGTAAGTGGAATGACAGAATACGTAACATAGTCACCTTTGCTTTAGTGACAAAATTTTGCTCCCTTAACTCCAGAAATGGGAGAAATATATCGATGAATACTTCGACGGACAGAATATTTGTCAGTTAGAATGAGTAAACATAATCTTATATTCGTGTATAAGAAATGGAATAAAGAGTGCTTCGATAATACGTATGATATTATAGCTCGTCTGTAATTATAGGAGAGGACACGGATAATCACTTTAACAACGTACATATATGAGGTAAACACTCATTTATAACCTTAATCTCAGATGTTTTTTCACTCATGTTATAGAGTGAAATTTTTCAAGAACTTATATCATATTTACCAAAACTTTTTTCCAAATATATTTTTCTTTCTTTCCGTTAATTTGTCTGTTAAAAATATATGTATCCTTGGATTGCCATTGGTCAATCTCGTGTATGGTTCAACATACTTATATGTTTGTTTATTGAATGCTTATACAATTCCGTGTTTAATTTCTCAGTAGATATAATTAATATTCACCGAATTGTAGTTAGATTGTTTCTTAAAACTATTTTCACCCATGTCGATACGCTGTCCTGTATGTATGTGTGAATGAATGATAAATTTAGTTTTAAATGGTAGAATTTAATATTGATTTACTATAAAAGTGTTTATAATAAGTGTATAATAGCGTGTTATATGTATTAGTGTAAGACGGATGTCATGAAAGATAACTAATTCTAAAGTAGCCTATACCAGCTGTGGGAGGAAAGCCAAAATAGCAGAATGAGCGTCAATAGCGATAATCTTTAAAGAAATCTCAAAACTTTTATTTGTGGAAAATATATATATTACTTTAGATTTTTTTGGCTGATTCAAATGTGTGTTCGATCTCCATTATAAAAATTGAAATACTGGATACAGGATACTTAAAATCTCAGAATAATAGACAAACAATTAAATTAAAATTTCTCGTCACCTGGGCAGAGTTAGGGTAACTCTTACTTGTGCAGTTGCCTGGATCCAGGTCGGGATAGTAAGAGGAAGCATGTGTGTTCTGGATTACTTGAGAATTGATCCTCAAGTAATAACCTTCGAAGATGAATCACCTTTTAATAATTATTCAAGTTCCTTCACCATATTTCTAAAATTATCAAGTAATCCTTTATCTCTAGTTCCTTCTTCCTTTCTCCCTTTCCTCTTTCTCTTTTCCTCCTCGTACGTCCTTCTCTTCTTTCTAACTCTTTCTTCCCTCTTTCTAATAAAACTGAAGATGGGTCGCAACTGGGAGTTGTAGCAATAGTCATGATCATTAAATTGCTTTGATATTTCTTTTAAGAAATCAGATATGAAGTGGATAAGCCTAAAACATACATGTGAAGCAAAACAATCCAACATTCATTGATTTATTTTTTACATCATATTTGTCCAAATTATCAAATTTACGATTCAGTTCAAGTCAGCGACTCCCGTTTGCTGCTCACGGTTATTTCTTCTTTTCCATTCACTCTTTTTAGTTACATTGGTCAAAAATATGATACGGTTAATACTACGGTTAATACGAAAAACATATTTACAAAAAATATACGTGTCCCTAAATATGTTTATTTCTAATTGGAATAGGAAAACCCATATCCTGCCCATGAGCCTTCACAGTTTATTAATGCAGAATGGATATAGTGAGGATATATTGAAGAAGAATAGCAAGAAAGAAGAGGGCAGAAGGCAGAAGGAAGTGAGAGAAGATAGAGAAGAAGAAAAGAAAAGATGGTTCGGGATAGAGAGCATAGGAAAAAAAACGGAAGTCTTAAAAAACTTATTGAGAAAAGGAGGAGTAAGAACGTACAGAAAAGGTAGCAGAAGAATGTTAGATGCATTGTGAACGAGGAAAAGGAAGGTGACAGAGATTCAAATAAGTGATGAAGGGGTTGTATATAGAATTAAATGCAAAGAATGTGATATGAGTTATGTAGGAGAAACAGGAAAGAGGTTACAAGAAAGGATTAAACAGCACAAGGACGACGTTCGATTGAAGAGAGATAGTAACGCTATATATAAACATGTAAGGGAGACAGGACATGAAATAGACTGGGAAGGCGTAGAGGGGCTGGAAAAGGAGAAAAGAAGCATTATAAGAAAATGGAAAGAGGCAGAATGGATAAGAAAGGAAAGAAGCGAGAAACTTATGAATCGGAATAGCGGACTAAATATACATGAGGTATGGAGAAAGATATTGGATAAAACAGAGAAGAAAGAAGAGATTAAAACAGGTGTGTTGAACAACGGATAGACAATTAAAAGTTTATGTTTTTCAAAAGTGAAAGTTATTCATACACAGGTGTGCCAATTAAAAGTTTAGCTCTTAAGTGAAAGCTGATCATTAAAAGTTGCATTTGTATTAATTAAAAATTGTTAAAGGAAAGGACGAATATGATTGGTTCATGGAATACCTCCTCTCACTTTAAGAAGTATATAAGCTGTAATCTTAGAAATTGTATTTCATAATGTGTCTGATGAAGGCAAAGTTAATTTGCCGAAACTGTAACGCTATTATTTATTAGTTAATATATGCTTTGGTCAGAATTTGTCTGTTATTTTATAAAAGAAGTTCCAAAGCTAGAATGAGTGGCATTCAAGTAGTTTGAGTTTGAATCGCTGGATCATCGATGAATCTCGGATAAGCTACAACTTGTTTTTTCTAATTGCACTTGTAATAAAATCGTTATATGGCTACGAAATACAAACCTTTTTAAGATGGAGTTATTTGTAGGTATGAGTGCTAGTGTAATACATCAATTGTTCGATTAATGATGGTAAAAAAATGATTATAACTTTCCTTCATATTATCATTTCCTAGTACTTCTCGCACACTTCCTCCTATACTAATTTTTCTCTCTTTGTGTTTAATTTGTTTATGAATACATTAAAAAGAGAACGAAAGAAACAGAGAGGCTAGGAAGGTGTAACTGCTCGTGTTCCTACATGAAAAACTGAAGCTTTCTATCCACAGAAAATGTAAAAATAACCTTTGGTGTGATTCAGGAAATGATAATGTATAAACAAATTGCTAGGAAATAAATATAAAAATTCAATTACAACTTAATGCTTTGTTACTGTATTTTGCTTAAAATGAGGTTTCGTTATCCGTTTTTGATACACGTTTATATCAATTGGTTAATCTAACTTTACTTTATGTTCGAAAATGAGTTGTCATCTCACTATAGTAATTCATTCTATCAGATATACACACCTTCTTTTTGGATATCAAACCATCGGATAAAGAGCAGATATTGCAAAAGAAGGCGTGGAAACATGTTTATACTGAAAAGGACAGAGTAATGCGCAGGAAGTTTAATAAGGGGAATCGTACAACCCAAGGGAGTTTACGAAATAAAATGGGAAGACATAGAAGAATTAGATACAGTGGAAAGTATGAAGAAATGTAGAAGTAGATGAAATATTTGGTACTTCAAAGGAAAAAGGTAGTGTTAAGATGGTAACGGGAAATAATAATGGAAAGATCGTCAGAGAGAGATGTAAAGTCTTAAGGTTGTATCCAACACTGAGAATGCGATAGAATTTAACCATCTAATAAGATGGCATGTTTGTTCCCAAACTATTATGAAGACTATTTATTTTATATAGTTCAAAATTCGGCCAAATATTCGTTAGTAGTAATATTGCATGCTTAATTTAATTTTTTTTTGCTAAGGTACTATTAGAACGCGTTAATTAAAAATTAATTGTCTTCCGTTTAAGAGTTCATGAATTTTTGCGTACATTTTGAAAAGTACAGAACAGCAGATTGGGGGTTAACCAGGTAGGTTTGTTTCATTCTACGCTCCCTCGCTAGGTCACGTGAATGAACTTCGGGTTGTCCCCGGAGAAAAACAAACTGATGCAATGCAGAATGACAGCTCATAAGAGCACAGTCTTTTTCTTTTTCTTCATAGTTCTTAAAAACTTCATTGATTCTAAGTAAATGTCTCCACGAATCTTTAGAGGCATATTACAGCTAACGAATGAAGAAATTTTCAGAAAATCTGTCTATGTTGTTTTCAAGTGAGGGAATTCTGTTCATCTTACAAAATTAGTTTCGAACTGTATAGCGTAGAGCAAACTCGCTTATTTCTTGCATCAACTGATAAAAGTTTACATATAGATCAAAGAGAAGTCTTAGGAAAAACAAACGATATACTAAATGCTGGTGCTTACTGTCTGTTAGGTATAATCGTATTAACAAATCTAGAAATTAATTTTAAAAAAGCGGTCCGTATGATGCTTTTACTACATATATTTTATTTACATATCTGCATTTTGAATACCATCAAGAACCCACTTCTTTTCATTAACAAAAATCAAACGTCACACTACAGAGAGCGTCCCAAACTACTAGTCTTGTAACACAAATATTTTACACTTGTATATACTGTAAAAACTCGGCTAATTAAAGATGTCAGCAATAGTATTAACAAATTAATTAATTTTACTATTATTTTAGTATTTCTACTTCATGATATTTAATGGATTCTCTAAAAAAACATTAAAGGACGAGTAGTTTTGAGACAGAGACCCCTGCTGCGTTAGACACATACAGATAACTGACGAGTAAATTTAAATGTATTAATAAGTTTAGAAAGCGAAATGTCAGATTGAGACGAAAGGCCATTTTATACAGAAATACTAATAACAAAAGCAAGAGAATGTGGAATTCACGCAGATCATATGTGGCAGTACCTCATCCTGGTGATATTCGCCTCGTGCGATAGAGATAGTAGTGGGTAAACATTAATAACATTAATAATAAAATTGCTACTTGATGCCACTTATCAATTTTGCCCTACGGAGCTATGAATTTGGGTTTAATTTGATTTGAGTTTAGCGTGCCGTTTCGCAGCGAGGCTACATGTGACGGGGACCTACAGCTTAACTTGGAATACGAACCACAATAGTTCCCGCTGGGAATCGAACCATAGTGTTCCGCACCAAAGACGCATATTCTATCCACATAGCTCGGAGAGAGCTCTATGGAGCTATGGGGATCAATATTGAAACCGGACTAGTGGAGTTATTTTACTATTTCCGGTTTCATTAGAGATATATACGTGAGGATGATATTTTTCCTAAGATGTTCAATCGATTTTCGAAAACAGTTGGTATTTACTATCAATTAACTTTTATGGCGATCACTGTTAAAGCAGAAAACGGTTCATTTCTACCACTTTTGATTTAAATACATGTTTAACGGAAGAAAGGGGCTCTTTTCTTGAGACGCTGTATGAAAATGTTTTGATCCCTCTGGCAGTTTTTGATCTATGAAAATAATATTAAAACCGGAAATAGTAGTAAATTTCTAACACTTCGTTTTTTAATAGTAAGATAGGTGTAGAGGTGGTATATTATCTTGACACTGAATCGATTCTTGAAATCCCTTTGTTGCTAGCTATTTCATTCTTTGATTTATGGCCATTGATGTTGAAAGTGGTTGTACTTTTAACCACTTACGGATTAAATAAAAGGTTTTTGTAGGTTTATATTTTAGGAACCTATTAATAGGCTACTGAATGGATTCCAGAAAACTTCTTCTCGATATATCTTACCGTCTTTGGTCTATCCTCTAGCGACCCATTAAATGGTGGACGTTTTGTGAAACATGTTAAATCAATTCCTTTATTTAGGAGACCTCAAATAATAACATTTTTGTGGATTTTTTAGGTTATTCCTTTTTATGGGTTGGAGGAGGGGTGTAGCATATATGCTATAATGGGTTTATGCGACAATAAGATACCACATAGAAAGTAAATAGTGTAGTAGATATTGGTGCACAACTTTCTAACTAAATGAGAAATTTAGCCAACTGCGGATTGAGGCTTGTCAGTGCTATATATAAATCAAACATGGCTATTAGTAGAAAAATAAATTTTATTACCTTTAACAAAATAACGATAAAATATAGATTCCTTGTTAATACTAACATTTTAACAATCCTTAATGAAACTTAATTGCGGCTATTGTTGCATCTATAAGTAAATTCATTATGGTTACTTTTTCCACACAATCCAATAAAACCATTACACAAATGAAAATCGAGAGTACTGCCATTCGGTAAGCATACTATGAAGTTCTTCATTTCTGTTTGATTAGATTTTACTTTAACTTATTGTCAATTTTTCAGATTCCGTGCAATATCATTTGTTTATCAAAGCTGGGATTTCGTTTACTGGGATTTTGAATGCAAGCATCTGTTAGTTTCTGAAAATGCGGTCTTACTTTCCGCAATGATTCTCCTTTTCCTTCTTCTGTTTTACTTTTCCAGCACGTCCGAAGTCTAGGGAATCCAATTAACAAATCAATCTTGCTAACACCTCAGAATTTTTAAAAATGGAATGAAATTAAATCTTTTAGTTTTACGTCCCACGTTTTTGCAGGCTAGGCTAAACGAGACGGCGATGATGAAAAACGAATGAAATAGTGGAATGAAGAAAGTAAAAGAAAACAGGGGCTCCATGATGAAAACACCGTATTTGTTCAGCACAAAGTTCACTTGGCGTAAGCTGGGATAAAATCAAGGACCCCATACACTAGAGATGAACGCTCTACCATTGAGTCACCGCGTTCTTTTGACCAGTAAGAATATATATGGATTACATAGAAGATGGTTTCTATACCTTAGGTCAAACGGGATTCGTATCTGGAAATAGTTTTGCAAGTATTCCTATGAGTTTCACCAATCCCCAAAATTCGTTTTTTCAGATAAATAATGGAGCAGAGAATTGGGTATCTAATACATTAAATTCTTATTCTAGTGGTAATAGAAGCAGTTTAGAAAATCCATGTTTTCCCAAACTTAGTCGTGTTGCTCAACCTCAAACTCCAGAACCTTCAGAATATTATAATGAAATTATGAATAGAGATAGCTTCTGGGTTGGAAATTGTGTTCCGAACGTATAACGGCAGGTCGATTTACAGTTATGTCATGAAAGTGCTGAAATAATTTCACAAAATAGAACTTGTCAAATTTTTATTGTCTTTCGGATTATTACAAGCGGGTTTCTGCCATTAAAAATTCAACACATATACGAATATATAGGACTGGAAGGCATTTGTCTCAAGATTATAATTATTATAGTTCAATTCCGATAAATAGGTCAAATACTTGGAATTGTCAATGGAATGTTGCGAATTCTGGAGTTGCGTTGAAATATATGGATAATTATACTTTTCAGAAATTATTAGAATCATTGGAAAACAAGATTAAGGGATTTACCAAAATAAATGGAAGAAATAATAACAATATTTGAAATTTTGAGGGTATTGCAAAAGGTAGTGGAACAGTGTAGTTATGCGGTTGCAGTGTTGTATGGAGTTCTGTTATCTAAGAGTGAGGGCGAATTTCAAGTCGAAGTTCAACATGCTATTAGTGCAAGTATTTCATGGGGGTTTTTCGGAGCAGAATAGTAGATAAGTTTATAACAAATACCGCTAAACATTCACTAATGACCGAGAGAATTTTTAGAAAGAAAAACTTAAATGAAGGGTTTGATATATATATATAGAAAATGTTTATTACTCTTCAGTAGTTTTGAAATTCAGTTGTAGCGAGGCGCAGTTAATTCGAATTATTTTGGATGGGATGAAACCTTCCATAAAGTTTAAATTCGTCTCCAATCAAGTGCCTCAGTCGTTGAGTGAATTGAGAGAAGTTTGTAATTGATATGCGAATCAGTTTAAAGAACAATTAGAATATATAAGAAGATAGTCAGAGCTTAATCAAATGCATCTGTTTCTGTAATGACAAGTCCGTCTTTTAAATGTGAAAATAATAGTTATTTAGGAATTAACAAAAATCAAACTAGTACGAGGGTTAATGAAAATCGAAAGGTAATGAGTACAAGTCGAATGCCATTGGCGATGCCTGAACGTCTTAATAGATCATATAATCGGGTAGTTCCTTCTAAGGCAAGTGACTCTATAGCCTCTTTTGTGGATGGAATAATTAATATAGAAGGGTGATGATCTGTTTGGATAGTGGGTCTTCCTATAACTTGATAACCGAGGAATTTGTTCAGAGATGTGAGCTGGATCATCAACTTGTAGAAACTTTGCCTGAAATGATTCTTGTTTGTTTGGGGTCAGAATATCAAACTAGGAAGGAACTTTGTGTTATGGTAAATTTGTCAGGGTGGTTTGAACTGGTAACCTTTAAGGTAGTGGCCGACCTACCATGCGAATACATACTCGGAATTCCCTTTTTGAGAACAACATTTTCAGTCATTGATTGTTCTAGAAATAAACTTTTCTAAGCAATAACAGGAAATCGGTTATGATTTTTTATGGTGATAAGATGGGAAAACATTTTGACAGGAAGAATGGATGTGTTTCAAGGTTGAGTTCTTGAGATCGTGTTGGCCAGTTTAGTAAAAATCGTGCATTTGATACCAAAGGAGGTGATAAGATGATTTCCTTATTTTTGAAGTGGATTCCTGACAAATCTAGTAAATATGATCGTTCAATTCAATGCGATATTGAAATAAACAATATCGAGAAACAATTATTGGAGATTAATTCTCCTGATGAAGAACAGTTGAGGAAACTCCGGACAATGTATGATAAAACTGTGAAACAAGAATTCGGGTCGACTTATTCTGGAGTTGAATCAGGTGGTCGTTGTGTAGATGGATCTTCTGTAAAGGATAGTTTAGTGGATGTTCCTAAACTGGAATTTTCTTCTGTGAAAACCTTTTCTGATTTGAATGGAGACTGAATATTAGTTAATTCAATTCCAGCGACTAATCTGTACTTGGGATGTGTGTGCAACGAAGATCAAATCGAAGTGGAAGGGGAATATTCGTATGAAGGAAAGGATGGACATTGTTCGGAATTGGAGATTTTTGAAGGATTTAAGAAGAAGAAGAGGAAGAAAAGAAAAAGACAACAATTAGGAACGATCAAAAGGATGATTCAATTTCGTTATCAAAAATATACCTCCTCCTAGAAATAGGAGAGGTGTTATAAAAATTTGTGGTTATTCAATTATTACTCCAAGTTTGTAAGTGGGATGCAGGAAATAATGGTTCCCATAAATGAATTACGTCCGGAGCGTAAACATTTCTGAATGGTCAAGAGAACACCAATATACATGGGATAAATTGAAAAAAATGTTGATAAATACTGTGATATTAAGAACTCCGGATTTGAATAAAACTTTTTTTTTTTGCATTGCGACGGAAGTGGGAAGGCGATTGGAGCTTGCCTGTCACAATAAGATAGTGAGAATCGACTCCTTCCCGTATCGATTTATATAAAAAAAACTAATTGAAGCCAAGAAACACAGGAGTATATATGAAATAGAATTTCTTAGCTTAGTTAGGTCAATAAACATGTTTACACACTACTTTAGTAGGGAGTTTGTAGGTCTTCACAGACAATAAAGCTTTGTCTTGGATATTGGGAAATTCAAAAAAATTGATTAAATATGAACCAGTGGTAGAGACACTCTCTCAATTTTTTTCACCTTTCAACACATTAGGTCGCAAGATGACGTGGTTCCCGATTTTTTGACAAGAGTATATGACCCATTTGAGTTTGTTTAGGTTGATAGACCAGTAGGAATGGCTATAATTAAGAGAAACATGAAGATTGCAAACACTTGCAATTTACTTTTGGTAAACGAGTCTATCGATGCTTTACAAAGAAAGGATCCAGAATTATTGAACAATATAGAGAGAATAGGTTATGTTGAAAATGTGCGTAATTTCATCCTGAACAACAGTACATTAATGAAGAAGAGTAGGGCATTTAACTGTCCATATAAAATATATATTCCAAAGGATTTACAACGGCTAATAATAGAATATTTTCATGATCAAGTTTTGTCGGGTGGACATTCTGGGACATGTCGAACTTTAAAGAAAATCATAAAAAAATACACGTGGGATACTATAGTGGAGGGTGTAAAAGAATATGTTAGATCTTGTCTTCAGTGTCAGAAAGTTAAAGATCATAATAAAAGAAAAATGGGTCCTCTGATATCAAATTATGCAAAAAGAGTTTATCAGAATTACATGATCGATATTATTGGTTCAATGCCTGTTTCTGATGGCTATAAGTTTTTACTTATAGGAGTAGATAACGCGTCTCAATTTGTTTTTTTTTTAGAAAAATTGAGAGTATTGAATTCGCGAATTATTTGTAAGAAGCTATTAGAAGTGTTTAGTGGACTAGGTTTTCCGGAGACCTTGTCTACAGGTAATGCTTCCGTTTTTGTTTCGAAGAATTTCAAATTGTTTTTGTTTAGTCTGGGCATTAAACATATTAGAATTAATCCTTATCATGCGGAAGCAAATATTACGGAAAAGATTATCACGACCCTAAAATATTCATTGAGAGCTTACTGTTCTAATAACCAAACATCTGGTCGAAATATATTTCGGAGGTACAGTTTTCTTTAAATCTCTGTGAGCATTCTGATCTAAAAGCCGTTCCGGGGGAACATTTTTAGGACGTCCGATTAACACCCCTTTGGAAAATCGCTGGCAGCTAAATAGTCCAGAATTGTTTAAATTTGATAAAACTAAAAATTAGGAAAATATGGAAATGGCCTGGATTAACAGAAGCAAAGTACTCTCTAAACTAAGAGGTCTAGTGATGGTTCATTTTGGAGATGAAGTTCTCATAAGATCGCATGGTAAGTCACCGTTGATAGAGAAGACAACAAAGTATTTGACTGATACATGGGATGGACAAATTATTATTCGAAGATTTTTAACACCAAATACTTTTTTAGTGTCGAATCTGGATAATAAAGAGAATTCTTTTAAGAGAGTTCATGTATCAGATCTTAAGAAATTCAAGGCGTCAGAATAATTGAATCTAAGTACAGTTTCATCTGATTTGAATCCATTCATAAAGAAATATTTTTCAAGATCCAGGATTGTTAATTGAGGATTAATTTGAATTTGATCTGTTATTGTTAGTAAATTGAATAACGAAAAATTTTATATCTTTGAGAATTGTAGATTGTACATGTTTTTTTAGAAATTTGAGTATTAGTAAATAAAAATTTATTTGCATAAATTTTAAAGACCACAGTCATAAGAATTCAAAGAAAAATATGATAAGTAAAAGATAAAAGAAATTTTTAATAAATTTTAGGATAGCCTATAATAGACTTAAGTGATATGTATCTGTGCAATGTAATGAAAATTTAAACAAATTTTAATGTGTTTTCCTTTTCTATTGTTGGTTGTGAGTGTTACAGAATGTAGGATTGTTGGTTGGTAGAAAAATTTCCGGAAAATTTTTATCCTTCGGCCAGGGAGGTTTGTGGGTGCCTTGGTGGACACAAGAGGTGGAAATAAGTTTAGATGAAGTTTTGAGAAGAAATTGTTGTATGGACGCAAAATCGTTAGAAACACTGCCGACGCCCATAAATGGGGGTGAACGTTAAAAATAAAAAAGTAAAGAAATAATTCTTTAATGAGATGGACTTTTAAAGGATGTTTTTTTTTCTTTTTAATCATTGTGTGATTTGTTCTCTTTTTATAAAAAAAGAAAAGAAAGTAATGGAAAATAATGAATATGTGGTTATTTAAAACGAATAGAATTGAATGCAATTTGTAATTTTGGTCTGAGCGATAAGCGAAAAGAAAGAAAAGAACACATATGTATGTATTACGTCACCACTCAATGGAGTATCCTTGCGCTTCTGCCTTGTGGCTGAAGCCCGTTGCGTGAAGCTTCAGTTGCAAGCCAGAATTAACGCGGATAGTATGGGTGTCAAACTGAGTCTATTAATGTGACACGACTGTGAAAGTTCGTGAATACTTGTTGGACTTTGATTTCCGTGACAAAGTGTTTGAGTTGAGAGAGAAAATTAAAAGCTATCTTGGAGTTATTATTATTATCATCAATAAGAGTGGTTTAAAAGGACAGAACTTTTCTTTGCTGAAGAAGTGTTGTTTGCCTTAGTTTTTGGCTGTTTTTCTATTCGAAGTACCCATTTGTTGAGTGTTATAACTGAAGCTAGAGAAAGGGATTCTTTGGGAGCAGTATACGGTAAGTGTAATTAAGTCAAACCTACAGAAAAATCATTTGCCTTTATCTAATTTATATGTGTGTGGTCGACTAATTGAAGTCTCAATTTTGGCTGCTGATCAAAGTCCGATTTGTTCAGCTTTTCTTCGTTTCGATTGGTTTCCGGAAAATTTAACGTCCGCCTTTTGTGCATTGATATTGATTTGCAAGATTATGATAACACAGCTTGTAGATGATAACAATTAACGAAAAAGTAGTTGAATTTGACTCAGATTAATTAAATTAAATGAAACAAATACGACTTTGAAGCTTTTTCTGAAGTGTGAATTGCTTAACGCGATTAAATTTAAAGATTATTCTTATTTGATTTATTGGAAAATTTTCCATAGATTCGCTATTCTAAAGTAAATTTGAGTAACCATTGAAGGCTGCCTTTTGGTTGTTTTTGGTTGATAAATTGAATAAAATTGTGGAAAAAGGAAACTTAATCTTAATAGGTTATTCTATTTCGAATAGGATGAGAATAATTAATCGAAAATTTTTTTGAAAGTGTAAATTTTTAACTTGTTGAGCTCTTTTTGTTAAAAGGAAATTCGAGTTACTTATGAAATTAGAATTTTGCTCGTTAATGAAACTCTGATTTGTTGTTATTGTTGAAATTCTATTGAAAGTTATTAAAAATAAAATTATAGAATTGTTTATGTGAGTTTAGTATTCGACTTTTCAACCATATATTCTGTTCTTTTGCTTCACCTGATAATTTTGAATTAAAGATGTCCCGTTAATGTTATGGTTAAATGCGAAAGAAAGGTAAGAAAAATAATTGGTGTTTCTTAGGTATGTTTTACCCCTTTAGAAGCCGCCCGCTGTGTTGGATCTACAATGCTTCAGTTTAATTTGTGCCATTATAGATAGGCTAGCAGTTGTTACATTGCGGATTCCAAATAAGTGTGGTTGCGTTGCTAAATCAGCATCTTCAAACATCCATGGGGTTTAAACCTACTGCCGGTCATTCGCAGAGTGACTATTTTCAATCAGTCATTTAAATTATTGATTTATATTCATGTAATATTTTCAATCAGGAGAAATTTTTACTGAATGGTGTGCAATTACGTATTAAATTAATTAGAGATAAATTTACATTTTTTACTGGGTGAAGCAAATGCAGATGTAAAATTTGTAATTACAGATGGAACATTGCCTGCAAAAGGAGTTGATGTATCACCCGCGGTTTAAATAGCACAAAATAGATTATTACAAAATCGTAAACTTAGAATGAAATATTCTATAATAAATGTGCCGGTGAAGACAGAAACCTTACCACAAGGAATTATGGACAGTACACTTCCAAATCTGTTTTCCGGCATCCTGGTTAGGTAGATTGTTATCGGATTTTTTACTAATATAGTTTTCAATGCTACTTATCAGACAAATCCTTTCAATTTTAAGCATTTTTATATCATTCTTTACATTGAATATTGACGGAACTCCTGTACCAACCAACCACTACAAGCAGAATTTAAAATGAGCTAAATAAACAAGAATATTCTTGGTTATTTACATGTTCTAGTTTTTATTATTCTACTCAACGTGACGATATGTCACTTTCAGAATATTTTAATTATTATACTTTACTTGTGTTTCATTTAACTCACGATTCTAGTGCTACTGTAGCATTTCATACTAGTTCACAACGATAAGGAAGTATACGAATAGAGGTTCATTATAACTGCAATCTCATGTAACTGCTACTATTTACGGTGAATTCTCCTGAGAACTAGAAATTGATTTCCAAGCAAAAATTATATTAATTAAAATGCTAAATATGTTTACAACAAAATTTGCCTAAAATTCATTTCATAAGTTTGCATGCTGCAGATAAGTTACCTCAGTTTATTCATACATTTTCTGCTGCCATTATTACATATACTTATTATAGTTATAAGACTGGTGAACATTGCATTGCAATGTATATAACTAATATGCGTGTCGAAGAGTATTTCGATAGGTATGGTATACCACCCTTTATACAATATCATATACGATTTTTTAAACGAAACTTTCTGTATTATACATTGAATAATACACGTCTGCAATGTGACTTATATCAATTTTCTGGACATTACTCTATTCTTTATTTAGCATGTCATTCGTCTGGCTATTCAGTACAGGATTTCTTAAATAAATTTTCAATTGCCACCAATCATGATAATGAAATAATGTTTTATTTGTTTATGAGTATCTGACTCTTGCTGGAGCAAGATTAAGCGTGTGTGCTATGTTAAATGGTGATGTTAATTTTTTAATCTCTGGGTTAAAGTATATGCCGTAGCGGTCGAAAAAGAGAATGAGTACCAATTGTTATCTGCTACATGTGCAGAGTTTATAGCTCTTTTGCTCTTATTTGAGGAGAGAAAAGGTGACTATAATATTTTATTAGATCATATACATAGGGTGTGTGTGTTACATAGAGGTGTGTGTGTGTGTTACATAGGGGGATTGCGAAAATATGTGTTCCTAATCTCTGCTATGTTCATAGTCTTATGTAACTTTTGCTATGTCAAAAAAGGTGTCGTAGAAGAAAGCGAATACAACCCAGAAAAGGGGTCATAAATGAGAACTAATTTTCTGGGTGTTCGATGTTCGTCGGGTGTTGATACTGAAACATTGAGTGCTTGGTATTGGCTTCCCTGGAAAATAGAAGATTTTTATGGTATTGTGAACTAAGTACCTCCCATCTACTTGCATCAAATAGTAAGTATAATAAAATTAGTAAATGCCAGGTGTGTTCAGAGGCAACTACAGCTTTAAGAAATTTTATTGTATTGCCAAGGCCCGTGGTTCACTCATTGTTGTGCTCTGCAGATAATAGCTATGTATCCGAAATCATAACTCAAAACCACACTTGTAATTTGATTTCAGTCTTTTATCAAATACCTAGAATTTTATACAAAGACCTAGAATTTTATACATATGTCTTAACAAAAAAATTAGAATGAAATCACAATCACTGAAATATTTTTAACAGACTGTCACAGTGATCGGGGATTCTTTGATAAAAGATCAAGATCAAGTTTCTCGTAAAGAAAAAGACCTTGAACTATTAAATAATTGTAAGAGGGTGTAATTATAGCAGTACATCAAAATTACAATATATGTTATATACACTCTTGTGATCTAAATTTTCAATGTTTAATTCTCAAGCTCTCCACTAACTCACGAAAAATGTTTATTTGTGCAATACGCATTCCACTGGATTCAATTGAAACGACATATGAATTGCTTTATGAATTTATTATGCTTAATGGTAAAATAGGAAACACCGTTCTTTGCATAGGAAACTGTAGTAAAAATCAAATAACACGTAACTCTGACCTACGTTCAACAAATAAATGTAAAGACTTAAATAACTTCGTGTACCTGTATGACTTAGTGTAGTAATGGACGAACCTCAGACTCAAGTATTAATGACGTTTCTGTAATAAAATAGTGTTCTCTTGTTAATAATGAAGTTAGGCATCACACAGCTTTACTTATCTCTTTCCCATTTAAACACCTCCAGAATCATAACAAAGAAGTTAATTTATCCAGTTTTAACTTTAGAAAAGAGATTTCCAAAATACGTGCATAGAAGTCTGTAAAGTAAATTGGGATTGCCTTCGCGAAAGTTCTGTTTCCAGTGGAATCGGATGTACAATGTTGTTAAATCTCATTAAAGAATAATGTTGCCTATTCTCACTATTGAAAATTAAACTTTGTAAGAAAGAACTATAACTAAAATTTACCCGAAATAGTACAAAATTAGAAAACAGAAATATACCCACATCCTCAGAAAACAAAAGTTGAATCACTAATCTGCCACACAGAAAATTCATGGATAGTACAATTTGACATGAGATAGGTTATGATACTAACGTATAAAATATCATATGTAGAATGTTTTAAGATTCTATGTGTCTGGAGAGCAGTCAAGGAAGCAGGATTAGCCACTAGGTGGACCTCGCCCACTTGCCGGCCATCTGGCATCGTCACTGTTCTAGACTATAGAGTTGAGACAAATACTCATAAAAAGATTCGTGCTGAATATTGTAGTGTACATAAAAGCTAAGAGGTTAGCGGAAGACTGTGAAACGTGAAAGCTTTTCAGTTCCGGCAGGTGACCTGTCACTAATGTTGGAATAATTGTAAGGATTATTACTGCACTCTACGAATGTAAGGGAACACATCATCCAACATTTTACATTACTACCTTTTTCTGTTCCTAGCACACTTTTCTGCTCATGTTATTTTATGAACAATTGTATAAGTGTCACAGTAGTTTAAACTCATAATAGCAATATGTATGCTTTGTTTGGCAATTTTTGGTAAAAAAAAAGAAAGATGTGTACATAATCGTGTTTTATTGTTTCAGGTAAAAAAAATTACCAAATTTGTGTATTTACAGAATAGGTATTTTTAGCATAGCCGATTGCACACACATTACATCAATGTATAAAATACTTTAGCAAGAGCCAGTTTTTTTATATTTGATTATGTGTTCTAATATTAAACGAACATCAATCCTTTTTACGTTTTCGGTTGTACTTAATAATGTAATATCAAAATATGTTATTACAATTTTGAATCATATAGATTTGCTCTCTGCTTATAATTTTCCCATGAAGTTACTCTGTACACATTATATGTCAACATTGTCATGACAAGTCATAAATTCCATACCATGAATTACAGAATACATGAAATTACTAAAAAACTATTGCTAAATCACTAATAGCGTTTTTTATTACATTTTCTTGAGTAAAAATCTTGTAAAAAGGCTTATTTTCTTGGAATACTTGCATCATTCAATCTATATCGCATACTAATATATATAGTGATCCTTAGCACAGTGATCAACTCACGGTAATGAGACTTCCTTTAGTGATAATCATGGGTGTCCTTCATGTTAGATGGATGTAACATCACTTATTTTGATTTTGTGCAAATGAATATTTTATAATGACAAACCTTATAACAATGACACTCTTGCAAGGCTAGAAATACAACTGAATGTTGCTCTTTAGATTCTTTTTAGATATGTAAACAAATTAATTATATAGTTTGTGGATTACGAGTAAACAAATAGAATCTTAGTTAACAAGATATGTACATTTTATGTGATTACATATATAATTTGAAAAGTAAATTTAGATTTTTGATTTACATTTTTATGCCATTGAATTTGAAGTATCACTAGAAGTATCTTTCCTTTTATGGTTGCGTTTCTATTTAGGATTTTACGGGTATGTTGTATAAGAGGAAGAGTTAGCTCACGTCACGCTAATAGCTCCTAAATATTGTTATATATTCTGTCACATGATCAACACAAATAGTGTACTTATTTATATTGTGTTCTAACATTAAACAAACTGACTTATTACAAAACAGTCCATATTCTCAATAATATTTTGTATCTTTAGTAGATATTTTTCTTTACCAAACATTTCTCTCTTATGCTCTTTAAGGTGAGATGACACAAGATATATCTCCAAATTAATACACGTTGTGGGTGCTGCAAAAACGTATACTGTATCGCCAATAGCACAACAAAATTTCCTAAATACTATATTACTCGTATTTTAGCAGTAGGAGAGCATTGCACTTCTAAAAGTAGAGCAGATTTAACAATATATATTTTTATTTTCAGTTCCACCTGAAGTCGCAAGTAGGTATTATCCAGTTTCACGCTGGACTTTTTCATTTAAATCTCATTACTTACAATAAACGTTTGATACAATATCGAATGTGATTACGCCTAAGTCCCTGAACTATCAAGTATCGAATTCACAAACTATTATTATTATTATTATTAATAATAATAATAATAATAATAATAATAATAATAATAATAATAATAATAATAATATACGTAAGTATACGATATTTATGGGCGACTTCCTTGTGAAGAGCATCGATCGATTTCGTGTATAGTTCTCTTGAAACTAAATTATTCACAACTTCAAATCTGGACTCATCGTAATGTCTGAGTGTATTGAAAAGTATTACTTATCATTTGATCTAACTGTACAAGAACAGTCTTTATAACATTTCGGAGAGACGAATACAGGTTCATGTTATTTTATCTCTGTGTCAAGAATATTGTACAGGTATTCTTTTAAATTTTTGCTTTTCATTGAGTTTACCCAGTTCCTTTCTATTTTATGTAAATTAATCTTATTGAAGAAAAGCATCCTTTTAGTTCAAACTTTGAAAGCGAATTGAATGATTCTATCCCTTAAATTCTCAATCACATTATGCAAGTTAACGATACACAGTTGAAGTTAAGAATATATTCTTCAATTGAATTGTAAACTAAGTAAAAATGTATGTATTTTTCAAGAAGGTAACTGTCAAATATTCAAGTTATCTAGTTTATGCTGAAATGCTGTTTATAAAGGTGAAGGCAATCTATTCCCGTTATTTTTGCATCAAGAATACAGTATGGTTTCACATTTTTGTATTGACAATCATGAGTTCCAATGAAATAAATAATTTATTTAGATATTACCCAATGATGTTATTTGCTCTCATATATAGATTACACAGAAATGCTATGGCTTCTGATTCGCAAAATCAACGTTCTATCACAAGTTCCTGTCTATAATCTTTTAGCATTTGTAGTTTAGGTGTTGGCTAAGCTTTCAGTTGGAGTGTTAACGTTATTTAATGCAAATGTGGTTAGATCTGTTACATGCACAACGCCACTACATTCAGTTAGTCGTACTTCACATCAATTACATAATTTTATGTTAGATTAATTTGCAATATCAACTATGAGCATGTAAACTTAAAAACTATAACCAATTTGTATGCTAAAAATGAATAGTTATCATTCATAGATACTCTTAGTTTACCACTGTGCATTGAAATATTCACAAGTTGGTAACATCACAAGCTACTAAGTTCTAACCCCTTCTTAAACAATATATTGTAAAATATGAAACTCCATATCAATTAATAAAAATGACGAATAACTCATATTTGTTTTATATTAAAGCTTTTTATGGACTAACCGTATCTCGTGCATGTGTATTTCATGCAAATGTGAATAAGATGTGCACGTGTGCTAGACTTATAAGCAATCTCACATGTCGATTGCATACTTTATTTTGCTACTTAGCACGATTTACAATTTAAGTAGAATTGTTGCTCATTCACCGAAGATATTCATATTAAATTAATTTTAAAGTCACTCTTATTTACCACGTCAACAATGTTCATCACCTTTTTATAAGCAGTAAAAAGTGCAGACATTGGATTCTTCTTACATAAATATATCGGCAAAACATAACTGGCAATAAGGAAATGAAATTCATAATGAATAGCTTATTGGTAAAATTCACAAAATTATTCAAACGTTAATCACGGCTTTGCAGTAGTGTGTAAATGTACTTTCTGCTCCAGCCCTCCTACCATCCCTGTCTGCCTATAATTACTGGACTAACCTCTGACCACCCATAACTTCTAGCACATCCGTCTCTAGCCAATATGATTTACCGCAGTACTCTTAGTTAAATTATAGATAATCGACTTTCCATACCGCCACCCCAAACTGACCAGTGAGATTATCCAAATACACCACTGATATTCCTCACTGGTAGCTAGCACAGAAGGAAAGCATTTATATAATTACAAATGCTAAAGTGCTCTTAATAAAGCACTATAGTTATCTTTTAAGAAGCTTTAATGATCTTTAGATAAGATACAATTCAACATTTATTTCGAGGAAGATATTTTAATATATTTTTGGTGAATTTCGCCCTAACCCCGTGATAATCTGTGAGCACAATCCATTCTGTTGTGTCCCCCTACTTCAAAAAATAACGATATGTATAGAATAGAAGCTGGATAGATGGCTGAGTCAGCAAAAATTTATCTTGTTTTCCTAGAAATCGATCCCAACTCATTGATATTCACTGATCGAAGCTTCCTAATTGATTGGTCGTCGTCTTCTCGTCTTTTATTGGATTGCGATTTTGGATCCCCTTAGCCCTCTCTCGAAGATTATACTTATATATTGAATGACGATAGACCCCCTGTAGTATAGTATATGATATTTATCGTTCGAACCTCTAGGATGCTTCTCATAGCTTTGGGTAGCTATTTTGGACCACCCCCGCCTCTCAGCTCCGAATTTTGTGCAAAGAGCATAAGCGATTTCGCTCCTTGGTCCTATTTCTACGAAACGCCTGTAGGTTATGTGTTAATTAGCATTCAAAGTCACTTTTGCAGATAGGCCAAATATGAAATTACGTTAATCGAACTTAGGAAAGATGTGTTAATGATTGTATGTATAATCAAACGCCTCGAGAGAAAGAAAGAGAGAGAGAGAAACTATGAACACGTTGTTGTTTACCATAAAATTAATCCAACTTGAGGTTAAAGGAACTTGCGCTAACCGCTTATTCACGAGGGAGATCTCCTTTAACTTTATTTAAGGAGACTCAGTGGTAAATCACTTTGTAAACTTCTTTTCAAGTATATAGCACTTCGCATTGATTTTCATTTCACGTCAGAAAAGAAACAATTAACTTTAATGTCTTAAAATATTCAATGCTTTTTCATCGACAATCGAACCCGGTCCCTGAATATGCTTTCATTTTGAAAGCTCTCTCACCGGAATCGAACACAAGACCGGTACTTCACGATTTAGAGTTGAATTAATCCTTGCACGAAAAAAAAAGAATTTCACGTATACAGCACTTCGCATTGATTTTCGATTCCCGACAAAAAGGAACGAATTAACTTAATGTCTTAAAATATTCAATGCTTTCTCATCGAGAATCGAACCCGGACACCAAGGGTCGTAGTTCTTCGTAAGTATATGGGACATGAATAAACAATTTCCATTGACTAGCACATCAGCATAACCGATCAATCCAAGGCCTCCAGGTAGAGAAGGGGCAACCAATCTGATCAAAACCTCAGCTGTCTATCTTAAAAGATCATGAAGATAGAATTATAATTATATTATATTATATAATAATTATAATTAATTAATTATATTATGTTATAATTATAATTATAATCATTATAAAATAAAATATGACCAAAAATATGAAACATATTCCCTTAACTTTCTTGCTGTACTTTGACAGAAATAGCATTGGGTAGCTATTGAAGCTAAGAACGCAAGCTTCTTATTGCATTGGCTATCTATTTTGAATCCCCTGCCCCTTAGTATTTAGTACGACCTGGGAACTAATTTGATACTTCACAATCAACAGTTGAATTAAGTTTCCCTTAGTCCATTCCACGTTTTCTGTGTCGTACATATGTTGTTTGCCATATGCCATTGGGTGCATGCCGATGATTGGATACTGTAATGATGATGAACATAAAAAATAGTGATATTGTTGGATGAAGATTTGAGTTTCTGTAGCATATGCCTTTGCCTGAAAAAAAGAGTTTCACGTATAAAACACTTCTGATTGATTTTCGTTTTCACGACAGAAATGATCGAATTATCTTAATGTCTTAAAATATTTAATGCTTTCTTACCGAGAATTGAACCGGACCCCCAAGGATCGTTGTCCTTCGTAAGTGTATGGGATATGTATAAAGATGAAACATGATTTCCTCTTCGTCATCCCCTTCCTCATCGTGCATGCGGGGGGCCGCGGTGGCTCAGTGGTAGAGCGTTCACGTCTGGTGTTTGGGGTGTTCAAACCCTGCTCCCGCCAAGTGAACTTTGTGGTGGACAAACACCGTGTGCGTGGGTTTTCTCGGGTTTGTCCCGTTTCCTACCACTTCTTTCATTCCACAATTTCATTCATCTCTCATCATCACCGTCTCCTTTAGCCTAACCTGCATAAACGTGGGACGTAAATCTCGGACGAAATTTCATTTCATTTCATCGTGCATGCGTGCACAGATATCTGTATTCATAAAGTCATTAGTCTCTGTTGATCAGCTACTGAAGTAACATGGCTATGTAAAATTTACTTTATAATACTGACAAACTCTTATTAACTGTAAATATTTGTTTTCATAGATTTCGAACATAGTTGATCATAGAAACGTAAGCAAGATTTCATTTAAGCAGGCGATTAGAAAAATAGTAATTCTGGGAGATTAAGAATGGAACTGCGACCGAATTCTGTATCTGAAAGGATACCATTCCAACGGGTACCAGAATTACCATATATTAGTGCTTATCAATGTTTTTCTCCTCGATATAAACAGTATTGTACAAAGAAGTTACGTTTTAAACATTCGAACATTGGCCTGTTTCATCAAAACAACGTCCGGTACAATTAGGTGATGCTGGATTTTTTTACACGAACAAAAAGGATCAAAGTATATGCATCTATTCTGCTGGAGGATTAAAAGATTGGACTGATAGCAATGATCCATGGATAGAGCATGCGGAATGGTTTCCTAATTGTCCATTTTTCACCTTAAGAAGAGATATGCGTTTGTGAAAAGAATACAGGAACAGTACTCTGATATGCAAGTATTTCGTAGAGCTCCGAATGATGATATATATAAAATGTTAGTAAGAGTTGCAATAAGGAACTTACCTTTCAATATAATACAATTTGAAGTGTAATTTTAATAAAGTTTATTACATACTTTTTCTATGTATGTAACTGTAAAAAACTACATATGCACATTCTAAAGTTATCAAAACAATATGTATTTATACAAATAGTTTGCGTATGTGCCATTATGTATATCCTTCAGGGTTTTTGTTGATAAAGATGCAATAGCATTGTATTTTGATAAATGGAAATATATGTTTGACATATAAAGGAATGAAGATTAACTTATCTGGACGTAACATGCACGATCTTGAATTTACTGAATTCATATCATAATCGTTAGTTTATAGGACATGTATGAACAAGATGAAACATGATTGTTCCTCCTCTTTGTCATATTAAGTGTTGAATATTGTCTTAATTCAATGAAATCCAAATTAATTTGTATTGGATTGTATAGTGGCACATTTGAACAAGTGTTACGTGTTGGTAAAGGTCTTGTGTTTGGAGTGAAGTGAAATTTAACAGATTGGGAAAAAACTTGTTCATTTGATTCCACTAGTTTCGGACTACAAACAAAAAACTCATAAATTCAATTATGGCTGGTTTATTTGATAGTGTACAAACAGAGTTAAGTTTGACGGAAAGCGATACTCTTCCGTTGAAGGGTATCAATCAAGTGGACTTCTGCTCATAAAGAAGAAGGAAATATTTTTTCATATATACTGAACAGGGTGGTACTAAACCTAGTGCATTTAATAATAATAATAATAATAATAATAATAATAATAATAATAATAATAATAATAATAATAGTAACAATAATATAGTGAAATTGAAATATTTTAATTTTTACATAAAATTGGTATTTTGTTATCATTTAAATCATTTAAATATGATAGGATTTTAAAATTATTATACTAATGCTGATATTGCGGTACTTGTCTTTTAGGAAATAAGGAACTTTATTTAGAATGGATAATATGAAAAGAAACCGTACGGACGCCATTTTTCTAAGGAAATGCTGTAAACTTTTTTTGCGGCAGTCTTTAGTTCGATTACAGTATGACGTACGTTTACGATGAAAAACATTCTGATTGTAGATTTTTTGAATTTATCAGAAAGTCCACACGACGTGAGCTGTGATCGAATCAGGGACCAAAAGTACTGGATGTAAACCCTCTACCACTGAGTCACTATATTCCTCAAACCTAAAAATGTAATAGGTTTGAACATCATGTAAAGACCCCCGGAGAAATAATGATCGGATCGGATTAAATATATTCTAGCAGAACTGATTTCTTGGTATCTATTATCAATTTTGCTTTATGGCGATTAACTTTTAAACCAAAATTGCTTCCTATCATTATCAATTTGCAAAGAGGTTTAAGAGAGGTGGTACGACATAAGCTATTCTCGGAACGGTGAGTTGTTTCTAAAGAAACCCGTTCTCGATCTTACCGTTTTGCTCTATGATAATCAGTGTTAAATCATTTCAATTTGAAAAGAATTAAAGACATGATAGAATTTACTTTGGAACGGTGAATTGTTTTCAAAGAAACCAGTTCTCGATCGTACAGTTTTGGGTATTGATTCTCGAAGTGTTCTCAAAAATATTTTGTCATCTCGTCTCGTTTTGAAAATGTAAGTACAAAATGTATGCCCTGATTTTATCAGCATCTCTTTGCTTTAATAATATGACACCCGTGCTAATCAATAAAGCATCAAAATTTCAGTCAGTCAATTAGACGGATAGACATAGCCCTTTCATGTGGCTTTCCTTTGCATTGCATAGTCTGGAAGTCAATCTTCATATTACATTGGTGTGAAAAAAAGACAAGCATACAATGCAAAATTACGAAGAGGTTTGTACGTTAATTCCTTTTTTTTATCACAGTGAATGAAGAAAGAGAGAAAGTGTGTATGTGTGTTAGAAGAAGGAGGATGCAATGTCCTAACATTTGCGGCTTCGAACGAGTAGAAAAAGATATCTCGTTTCTTAGAAATGTGATTATAATAATCTGTATTCGTTCACAGAGGGTGACGATGTTACGTAGACCAGCGGGAAAGACTAAAAGAATTCGTCGTCTACAATTCAATTTGTCTACACCATCCTCTTTTTAAAATTGCTAATAATGCCTTAGTAGATCTTCTGGCACCTATTAACATCTCATATTGATGAAACTTTGGTTCATCCTTGGAATGTGCTTAATTATTCAAATTGCCACAGGCCTATTCTTGACAATACACTATGTATCAAGTATTTAATTAACCTTTAATAGAGTAATTCACATTTGCCGAGATGTAAATTTTGGTTGGCTTTTACGTACCCTACATGCTAACGGTGCATGATTCTTCTTTATTTGCCTTAGACACACGTCGGTCGAGGAATATACTATGGTTCTTATCTTTACCTTCACACTTGAAGAGTAGGTGTTGCTATTCTACTTTTAGTGATAGCAACTGCTTTCGTAGGTTATGTCTTACCTTGAGGCCAAATATCTTTCTGAGGTGCAACAGTTATTACAAATTTATTATCAGCTATTCCTTACCTAGGAACAATACTAGTACAATGAATTTGAGGAGGATTCGCCGTAGATAATGCTACCTTAAACCGATTATTTGCCTTCTATTTCCTCTTGCCCTTCAGTGTAGCCGCCATATCAATAGTACATTTCCTATTCCTCCACCAAACAGGATCCAACAACGCTCTTGGTCTTAACAGATATCATGATAAAATTTCTTTCCACTTTTATTTCTCAACTAAGGACACTATTGGATTCTTAATAATAATAACAGCCCTAATATTGCTTACTCTCTGAAATCCTTATATATTAGGAGATCCTGAAAATTTTACTCCAGCAAATCCTTTTGTTACCCCGGTTCACATTCAACCAGAATGATACTTCTTGTTTGCTTATTCCATTCTTCGTTCTATTTCTAACAACCTTGGAGGGGTTATTGACCTAGTAATATCAATCCTCATTTTAATAATTATACCATTTTTCCACACTAGAAAAATACGAGGACTACAATTCTACCCTATTAATCAAATTATATTTTGAATTATAGTTAGCACAGTAATCCTCTTAACTTGAATTGGAGCTCGGCCAGTCGAAGACGCTTACATTTTAACAGGTGAAATTCTCACAGTTATATACTTCACTAATTTCTTATTTGTACCTTACCTCTCCTCCATATGAGACTTCTTATTAAATAAAACCTAGTTCTTTGGCTGAGAATAAGCATATGCTTTGAAAACATACAACAGAGCAAAGCTCTAAGAACTTGTTCTCATTTTAATACACTTAAATTAAAACAGAAATAAAAAGAAGCTTCATACCCCTAAAAATAAAAGATAATTAAGACATAAAGGTAAAAAACACTTCAAAGCAAGGTATATCAGTTTATCATATCGAAACCGCGGTGGCGTCCCTCGTACTCAAATAAACCCAAAAGAAATAAATACTACCTTACAAAAAAACAAAACAGAAAAAATATCATGTCCTAAAAACAAAATACTAAACAAAACTCTTATAAACAAAATACTAGCATACTCAGCTATAAAAATAAGAGCAAACCCTCCTGCTCTATACTCGATATTAAACCCTGAGACAAGCTCTGACTCACCTTCTACAAAATCAGAGGGAGTTCGATTAGTTTCTGCCAAACAAGAAGCAAACCAAACTAATGCAAAAGGAAACGCAATACATAAAAAACACAATTCTTCCTGGTAATGACCAAAATTCAACAATCTATATCTCTCAGCTAAAAATACATAAGACTGCAAAATCAAAGCCAAACTAACTTCATAAAAAATAATCTGCGCAACTGCTCGCAGGCCCCCTAACAAAGAATATGAAGAATTAGAGGATCAACCGGCAATTATTACGGTATACACCCCTATAATAGTACAACATAGAAAAAATAATCACCCCAAAGGAAAAGGCAATATAATGCTTAAATAAGGAATTCTTAATCACACTAACAAAGACAAAAATAAACTAAAAACAGGAGCTAAGTAATAAGAATAATAATTAGATATAGTAGGAAAAACTTGCTCCTTAGTAAACAATTTGATTGCATGAGCAAAAGGTTGAGGTAAACCACAAATACCCACCTTATTACGGCCCCGCCGAATCTGAATATAACCCAAAACCCTTCGTTCTAATAAAGTTAAAAATGCAACTCCAATTAAAACAAAAATTATCAGAATTAAATAAGAAATTACACCTATAATATAATCATAATACACTATTACCCGGACTCACTGCATCCATTATTAGATCCTAAATCTAATGCACTTATCTGCCAAAGAAAATATTAATCATTTTTATTCCTCAACAATGATATTACTAGTACTTGGTTCTTTCGTACTAAAGCACTATTTCTAAATAAGAGATAGAAACCGATCTGGCTCACGTCGATCTGAACTCAGATCATGTAAGATTCTAAAGGTCGAACAGACCTATACACTAAGCTTCTGCACCTAGATAAAATCTTAATCCAACATTTAGTTTGCAATCTCTTTTGTCGATATGAACTCTCAAAAAAATTACGCTGTTATCCCTGAGGTAACTTAGTCTAATAATCATTAATAAAGGATCATAAAAATACTTAAAGTAATCATTTCAAAAAGAGTTGATTTTATCTTCTCGTCGCCCCCACGCAACAATTAAATAGCAAATTTATTCAATGCCAACTACAAAAGTTACTACTTAAATATAGAGACCTACAGGGTCTTATCATCCTCTTAAATCATTTAAGCCTTTTCACTCAAAAGTAAAATTCAACATAACAAATAAAGACAGTCTCCCACTCATCCAACCTTTCATACAAGCCCACAATTAAAGGACTATTTATTATGCTACCTTCGCACGGTCAAGATATCGCGCCCGTTTAAAACCTCACTGGGCAGATGAGACCTTCTATTTCAACAAAAGAACTTGTTTTTGATAAACAGGCGGAGAAAAATTTTGCCGAATTCTTTTACTCATCCTCTACAATTTACTAATAACACCATTACAAATTATCTCAAATAATTTAAGATAAAAGTGCGATAATAAATTAACCCTACAACGGCCAACCTATTTTCCTAACATAAACAGCCAAGGTGAGTCCAATGGACTCACTGTTGATATCGTGTTATCAGACCTTATATTGTGTTATTGAGTGTAATTTCGTATAATATTTTTTTTCCGACGGAACATGCAAGTATAACAACCACGTATTCTTATAGTTTTTACAAGCTCGTCAGTGTTGCCATCTGATGTAAAATTTCCGTGGAAATTAATATTATATTTCTTGTATTGTTTAAAAAGTAGTGTAATTATAAATTTTAGTAGAAACAACTTTGCTAACTACTAGACTTTCAAGAAACGCTTTTCTCAAAATATTGTAAGTTATTAGAAATAATATAAGTAATGCAATTCAAGGGGTGGGTTCCAAATGAGCATAAGTCAATTTTTGACAATTTTGAGGTATTGGTTCTATTAAGTTCCATTTCAGCATCTTCGTATATTGAATATGCTTTCATGCCAAAACTACATAAATCAAATTAGTTGTAGGCAAAAGAAAACTGAGTTATTGTATAAAATGTCCTTAGTCAACAGCATTCTCTGAAGTTATTTTGTGACTCATGCCTACAAACACTTTTAAAACTTTTGCTATATATGATAATTTCACCTTTATCTTACGAAACGTAGAGAATTAAAATTTTCTTTTACGTAGATTAATTTTCTTTCACGGAAATAGAATGATGGAAACTCACAAAATATCGTCTCCTGAAAAGCTTACTTTCTTGACTTAGGCTCTTTTGGAATTGGGCTCTTCAATTGTTGGTTTGAAATGCTCTCGTAATTTCCTAGAACTAGGAACTACTGATGAACAGGCTTCCTTTTACTTGTTTGTTGATTTACTTTTTTGCACTATCTAAAAACAACCGCATCTTCAGGACACACATGCTTTTGGCAGATCCTGCATGTTTGCCTTTGCAATTGTCCTTTTCGCGCATCACACAAGTAAAAATATTTTCTTCTTTCTTTCTCCAACCTTATGTTGGTACCATGCATTAGCTTATATCAATAGTTTTGAACTCGGCAGCCACAGAGTGGATTGATTTGTCAAGACCTACAGCACGTCTATTGCCAATATGTGGCTGGATGAGACTTTCTGCTATTGCAGTAAAATACCCTTTATGGAAGTTTTCAGGATGTAATGAACTCCAGATGAATAGGCTGTAACAACGTATACATCAAGCATATTCATAAAAAATAACGTATTTTGTTTTTCGGTGTTCCCACTAATGTAAGGCCATTGCAAAGCAATGTGTTGGCGAGATCAAACTGTGTGAAATAATTATTGCATGTGATATTTTTACACCCAGACTCCGCCAAGTGCAAGACTAAATTTTGTCCCAAGATTTTTGTTATTTTCTTTCCTAATGTAAAGTGTACCATACAAAAGGATAGTGTGTTTTGGAATCTGCTATTCATAATACCTTCATCCCACACTTACATGGTTTCAACGGCATATATTGCGTAAATAGACATCTATCTGCGAATGGTACAAGCTGTTCGTCAAGATTCAAATTTTTCTCAGGGTCATAGTAGGTTTTCAAGCGTTGGTTCATTCTTTCCCAAACTTCACGTATTGACGCCAGTTTATCTTTATTTCTTCTGTCACTTCTTGTTGTTTTGTCATCAAATTGGATAAATATGCGCAAATACTTGAACCTGTTTCTACTCATCGCACCGCGAAATATTGGTGATCCATACTTTTTCCCATAGCAGTTCTATCTTTGGCTTTGAGACGACCAGTAGTATACAAAAGTCCAAGTAAATACTTCAATTCTCTCTCATTCTGGCTACCACTGATTCTTTATGTTGCTTCTTCATGGATATACCGAACGATAGTCTTCACACATCGTCTTGAATAAATAATAACAGAGCGTCTAAGGGATCTTCGATTATTTTATTTGGAAAAGGAACCTTATTTACTCGCCGCTGATGATGTTCTAAGATTTCGTCTTCTGTGGTCAAGAAGGTTCAGTATATTATGTGGTTCCGTCCTTTACATATAAAACCTTTTCATTACTTTGGCACCGATTTCCAACATCTTCAATCTCAGAATTACTAATCGTATCAGAAACTTCTAATGCTTCACTTTTCCAATCACTTCCACTATCTTCAACTTCACTGCACATAATGTCTTCGTCTTTATCCCCAAGAACTGGCGATTTACTTATACAATATTTGAAGAAACAGCCATATCTGCACTTCCATTAGCACTAATATACACTAACAGTTCCATAATCTGCACCACAACATGAATCAACACAACAAATGTGCCATATAATTAATAATTTAAAGACAGTTACCTATATTACCACTGGGAACCCACATATATGAAGCAATTTAGTAATGAGTCCATTGGACTCATGTTGGCCTTTTGTGTCACGAAATTAGAAATATATTTTTAAAACCTACTATGATCTATATTTTTTCAATTCCAAATTGTATTCACACTTTACATTACCTACCGATAGCATATCTATAAAGAGACATCTATTGAGTAAGAAATAAATTGCAGTTTGATAAAAATTATACGCGATGAGTCCATTGGACACACGTTGGCCGTTTAAGGGTTAAATGTAATAAAATATAATAAATAGCTCAAATTAGTCAGAACAAAATTACAAATGATAGCTAGCCCACATCTTTTATTTAACATTAGATCACATTATAAATAACTAAAGTAAGGAGCAAATCCCCCTTACTCTTACTCACGGTCGAACTATACAAAACTAAATCCACAACAAGTCTAACCGCAGCTGAATTAAATTCAATTCTTGTACAACCAGATATAATGGAAACTGAAAGGCATTTCACCACTAAAATAAAATTAATAAATAATATACTACCTATAATACCACAATATCTTAGCTCTTTCCATTTCGGGAAATAATTATGTAACAATATTATTTAGTGAAATAAATTAAATCTTTGATTTTTACGTCCCACAGTTATGCCGGTTAGGTTAAAGGAGACGGTAATGATGAATAATGAATGAAATGAAGAAAGTGGGAGGAAAAGGGAGAACCCCGAGAAAACCCACGCACACGGTGTTTGTCCACCACAAAGTTCACATGGCGGGGGCTGGGATCGAACCCGGAACCCCAAGCACCAGAGGTGAACGCTCTATCACTGAGCTACCGCAGCCCTCGATATTATTTAGTGTTCCCTGATAGAAAAGGTACAACATCTCGCATTTTCTTCCCCCCAAAAATTTCACTTATTTAAACATTCCCTTACGATAATAATTAACTATAAAATTAACAAATTAATTCTATACCCTATACAATAACATCAATGAAAGTTGATTCACTTTATGTCAATATAGATAATACAATGATTAGTACTTCCTTCAATCAAAATAATCTGAATTGCACAGAAACCTCCTCGATGTAAACGAATAGCTCAACTAAGAAGCTCTATTTTGTAATTAATGCAATCTAGACACACCTCCCGGTACACCCACTATGTTACGACTTACCTAAACAAATGAGAGCGACTGGCGATGTGTACTTATCTTAGAGCCCCACTCATGCTAGCAACATAACTAATATTACATTCAAATCCACCTGCACTTAAATAATTTCATAATAAAATCCGTATAAACATTCTATTGTAACCCATCTCCTCTTACTGATAAGCTGCACCTTGACCTGAAGTACTTCTCAATAAGGATACAGAAGGTCCCTAACCTCTCTCCTAGTACCATCAACTACGGCGGTATACAAACTGCAATACAACAGCAACTAAAATGTATCGTGGAATGTCGATTACGGGACAGATTCCTCTGAACATCCTGAAATACCGTCAAATCCTTTGAGTTTCATGAACATAACTACTATTATCCAGGTATTTCATTTTACATTAAAAATAATAGGGTATCTAATCCTAGTCTAACAAATAATTTCATAGCCTCAAACATAGAACTCATTATTTTAAATAATAATTTCACCTAAAAAAGATAAAGTCCTTTAATTCAAATTTATAACTACACCTTAACCATCTCGCCTCTTCTCTTCGACCCCCGCGTCTCACCGCGGCAGCTGGCACGAATTTCGCTGTGTCTCGCTAAACCTTAACTGCCTCAAACACCAATTAATAAACAAAAGCAACTACTGCGACCAATTAAATCTCATTATTTACCTCAAGATCAACAACAATTACCTCTTGCCCAAAAGGTTACATTTACAACTAGATAAATAAGTGAGGAAAAGCCAGGATAATACTTTACTATTAACTTATAATATTAAAATAAATAACCATTAATTACATCTTTAGCTTTAATTGATAGGAATTAGTATTAAATACATCCTATTTCCCCTTTGTCTAGGATACAATTTTGTTTTTTCCCCCTCCAAACAAAATTTTATCCTATACAAGTATATTTATCCTCTCTCCACACATATGCTGTAAAAACTAGCACATAATGGATACGTTAAGCTTATTAATATGCCTTTAGCCGGTATCTCAGGTTAATTAAGAGGATTTAATAGATTTTCAAGTTTTAATTATTGTTAATATATAGTGTTTCTCAATTTAATCATTGAAACATAATATTGACCCATATAAATTGCGATATACCACTATAAATAATTATTAAATAATAAGATGCCTGATTAAAGGGTTATCGTGATAGGATAAGTCAAGTATTTTAATACTCTTATTACACCTAAAATAATTACACTTTCACCTTTGATATCAAAAATCAACGTGCACCGTACACTAAGGCGTAGAAAGATAAGCTAAGATAAGCTAGTGGGCTCATACCCCGCATATGAAGATTACTCTTCTTTTTCTAGTGCTCACTGATCCTAAAACTCTTTTATTCTCTACAATGCTTGTGCTAGGGACCCTTATGTAGCGTTCTGAGAAGAACGAATGTAGAACAGTAAAAAAGAAGAAGAAGAAAGTTATTACTGTATAGTGGAAGCGGGACTTTTTTGTTTCATGGAACTTCTGTTTTCTAGGAAAATAATGTCTGTCTTGCCTAGAGATTATTGGAATGAGTTTTGGCTATATTAAGAAGATGTATAATAGATATTGTACCAAGTAGTTGAATGTTGAGAATAAATGCATGATCTATCCAACGTGGGAACTGTGTTTTTTTGTTATGAATGTTCGAGATCAAACACAATTAGGGTCTGCACGTGGATTGGAGTCTGGTGGAAAATATAGTTAGGTTGTTGGTAGCAACTATTAGAGTGTAATTGGTGAAATTACAGTAAAGTACTTAAGCTTCGCAATAATTAGATTTAACTTTTTTGGCGCATCAGCGTGGGGCATAGAGTTTCGCATTTTATATATTGCGAAGTGATAGTGTAACTAGTGAAACCACGATGGATAAGTTAATTGCATTACGGAAACCCATTCGTACATTGTATACAAGGACTATCATTAGTGCAAAAGAAGAATTGAAGCAGAGTGATCCGAATGAAGAAAAAGTAAGAGTGTATATTACGAAGTTAAATAGGCTGAGTACAGAACTTGCTGATTACGATAAAAAGATTCTAGAGCAGTTGGCAGAAGAAGTAGAAGCAATTGACATAAGTGTATATGAAAGTGAATATAACAGCGCAGAAGAATATAAGTCAATGTGGGACGAAGTGCAAGTGTTATATGAGCAGCTCATTAAGTCACAGTACGAGAAAAAAAGTGAACAAGGCAGCAGTAATAGTTCAACTGGTTGTGTTAATTCATGCAAAAAACTGAAACTACCCAAATTAGAGGTTAAGAAATGTGGAGGACAGATTAGCGAATGGCTAGGTTTCTGGGGACAGTTTAAGAGAATACACGAAGACAAGGACATTGACAAAGAGGACAAATTTCAATACCTACTGCAATCTGTTGTACAAGGTACCAGAGTCTGGGAAGTAGTAGACAGTTATCCTCCTACAGCACAAAATTACGACAAGGCCATTCAGAGTTTGCAAAACAGGTTCGGTCGTGAGGAATTGTTAATTGAATACTATGTCAGAGAATTGTTAGGGATTTTGATACAGAATGTTTCAAACCAATCCAACAAGCTATCGCTTCCTCGTTTGTACGATAAATTAGAATCACAGTTGAGAGCATTAGAATCGATTGGTATGGATAGTGATAAGTTCGCAGCAGTACTGTTTCCCTTAGTTGAATCATGTCTTCCCGAAAAATTCTTACGAGTATGGTTAAGGTACTCAGGAACTGATACAAGGAGCACTGAAAATGAATCAGTTGTAACGTACAGTGATAAAATGAATCAGTTGTTGAAATTTTTGAAAAATGAAGTGGAAGGAGAGGAAATAATCGTTCTAGCACAAACAGGCTTCAAGGTATCAAGTAGTAAAACAAGTTACGCAAAGAAGGAAATGAGAATTGAAAACAAAATCCCCACAGCTAGTAATTTGTTGTCAAGTCATAAATTGGATACAGAATCAGTTAGGAAGTGTTTATTTTGTGAAGAATCACATCGTGAACAGAACTGTTCCAAGGCACGTGACATGTCACTGGACGAGAAAAAGAAAGTTCTTTTGCACAATAAATGTTGTTTTTTGTGTTTTCAGCCGTATCATCAAACAAAGTCTTGTAAACGAAATCATTTTTCTGTGATGTGTCCAGTGAGTGTGGAAAGAAAAGGTAAAAGTACCGGTGATTGTAAAGAATCGAAAACGTGTACGCTTACAAACCAAAATCACTGTGATCAATATTTGTTACAAACTGTGAAAGTGAAACTGAATGTGAACGGACAAATGCGTGAAGTAAGAGCTTTAATAGATAATGGCTCTCAGCGCTCTTACATTCTGAAGCGGGTCGCAAGAGAACTGAATCTTAAAACCCAAAGAAAAGAAACCGTGAAACATATGTTGTTTGGCGGAGTTGAAACAAATAAGGAACAGCATAATTGTTATACGATCACTATCTGCGACATGCAAGAAAAGTTTTCATGTGAATTAGAAGTTTTGGAAAGATCTGTTATTTGTGTTCAAATACCAAGTTTGAAACCAGGGCCATGGGTTGCAGAAATGAAAAGAAACCAAATTTGGCTGTCAGATTTCGGAGGTCATGACACAGAAATAGAATTATTGATCGGTGCAGATGTAGCTGGTCAACTTATGACAAATAAAGTGCATAAGTTAAAATGTGGATTAGTTGCTGTTCGAACTTTGTTAGGCTGGGTTATGATGGGAAAGGTCCCGATAAACAAACAACATAGCTGTCATGAAGTTTCAACATTAAATGTTATTTCACTATTGACACAGAATGCAAATATATCAGATTTGTGGAAGTTAGACACATTAGGAATTTTGGACCCAACAGAAACAAAATCCAGAAAAGAGTCGGATGAAGCGGCTTTGAATCATTTTAAAGAAACTGTACGAGTTAATGAGGAGGGACGGTACGAAGTCAGTCTTCCATGGAAAGTTTGTCACCCAGAACTACCTGACAACCGAATACAAGCAGAAAAATGATGTGTTTTGGTTACAGAAAAATTAATTGTAAATGGAAAGTATGAAGAATATGAGTCCGTGTTCAATGAATGGTTGCGAGATGGAATAATCGAAGAAGTCCCACCAGATGAGGTTACAGATTCAGGATATTATCTCCCGCATAGAGCTGTTTTCAAAGAAAGATCAACGACAAAAATTAGACCAGTTTTCGACGCTTCGTGTAAAGTACGAAATTCACCTTCGTTGAATGATTGTTTAGAGAAAGGTCCCAACCTTGTGGAGTTGATTACTGACATTTTATTGAGATTTCGAGAGCATAAAATAGGGGTAATATCTGATATTAAAAAAGCATTTCTACAGATAGCTGTTAAAAAAGGGGATTGTGATTTTTTGAGATTTTTATGGTGGAGAAATTTTGCTGAAAGAAACTTAAAATGTACCGGCATCGTAGAGTAGTTTTTGGTGTCAATTGTAGTCCATTTATGTTAAGTGCTGTTATACAGTTTCACTTAGAACATGTTTCTTCAGAGTACAAGGGTACAGCTAAAAAGTTGAAGGAATCATTTTATGTTGACAATTGTGTTACATCAGTGCGTAATGAAGAACTCACCTCATTTATTGAACAAGCTAAGAAGTTATTAGCTGAAGCACAATTTGATTTACGTGGATGGGAATATAATAGTGTAGATGATAACAGTGAAAATCATGACAGTACCAATGTTCTAGGCATGTATTGGAACAAACAAAAGGATGTTATTATGTGTGATCTGAATAGTTTAAAAGGTGTTGAAGATCCTGTGACCAGAAGGAAAATGTTGGCGGTAGCTCATAGCATATCTGATCCATTAGGATTCATGTCACCTGTGACTTTAGTACCTAAACTTTTGTTACAAGACAGTTTCCGTAAGAAAGGAGGATGGGACGAGGAAGTATCTCCTCAAGTAAAACGAAAGTGTGATCGTTGGGTAAAAGATTTATATCAGTTAAAACAAATAGCAATACCGAGATGTTTGTCGGTAGATGAATCAAGGAAGTCATGGTCTCTGCATATATTTTGTGATGCTTGTCAGTATGCATATGCTTGTGTTGTATACTTGAAAAGTGAACATAATGGTAAAGTCGTAGTCCAGTTGGTAGCCAATAAGGCACGTGTTGCTCCTATGAAGGAAATAAGTATCCCTTGTCATGAGTTGTTAGCATGTTGCATTGGTGCACGTCTTGCGAATAATATTATTAGTAGTTTGAAATTATATATTCCCGTAAAATATTGGACTGATTCTACAACTGCGTTATATTGGATTCAAAAGAACGAACCATGGAGTGTGTTCGTGTTCAATAGAGTCAATTAAATTCGTTCGTTGAGTGACATAGCGTGTTGGAGACACGTACCTGGTAATTCTAATCCTGCGGACCTTCCCAGCAGAGGTTGTAATGCCGCAACTTTTGTGAAATCCCGTTGGTGGGAGGGACCGGATTGGTTGAAGTTAAGAAAACCTGATTGGCCCACAGAAGAAAGCGCTTGCGACAAAGTTGAAATAAATAAGGAAAGAAAGAAGACACTAGTTGCGATGACTGTACAGTGCGAAGATGTGTGGTATCTGAGACGTTTCTCCAAGTATCAAAAGGTGTTGCGTATGATAGCGTGGATGCGCAGATTTATTATAAATTGTCGGGCTGTATCGGTTAACAGAAATGTCGGAGAGTTGACTGTACAGGAGCTCAACGCAGCAGAAAGGCGGTTAATATATCTCATGCAAAAAGAGAGTTTTAATGACGACAGTGAGAAATTGAAGACGTTGATGACTTTCAAGGACGAAGAAAACTTGATCCGAGTCAAAACGAAGATTGTTAGAAGAGATGATAAAGAGAACTTCAGGAGTCCATTTGTACTTCCGTCAGATCATGAGTTAGTTCACAGAATGGTTATGGAGGAACATGTTAGGATGAACCATGCAGGAACCCAAATTTTATTATGTAAGCTAAGAGAAAATTACTGGATATTGCGAGGAAGAAAAACTGTACGGAATGTAATTCGAAAATGTGTTACATGTAGGAAACAAGACGCGGGAAGAATGACTGCAGTTACAAGTCCCTTGCCTGATGATAGAGTGCGCGATGCCTTAGCATTTGAGATAACAGGAATTGATTTGACAGGACTGCTTATATTGAATGATGGAAATAAAGTTTGGATAGTGATATTTACTTGTGCGGTGTATAGAGCTGTACATTTAGAATTAGTGTCTTCCTTGTCTTCCTGTGAATTCATGCTGGCAATGAGAAGATTTATTGCACGACGAGGTAGACCAAAGATAGTGTACAGTGACAATGGAACGAATTTTGTTGGCACTGTTAATTTGTTTAAGTCTATTGATTGGAAAGAAATAGAACTGAGTTGCTCTGTATATAAAATTCAATGGAAATTTATTCCCCCAGGAGCTCCATGGTGGGGTGGATGGTGGGAGAGAATTATACGTACCTTGAAAAATCTGTTGCGAAGAACACTAGGAAAAGCTTCCTTGAATTTTGAGGAGTTGTCTACTGTTTTATGTGACTGCGAATCCGTAATTAACTGTCGTCCTTTGACGTATATATCTGAGGACACTGAGGATTTTGTTGCTTTAACACCCGCTATGTTCATACAGGATGTTCAAGAAGTTGGAGTGCCTGACCTGGACCGAGTGGAAGACACATTATTGATCAAGAGATACAAGAGGTTGAGTGCTATTTGACAACAATTGCGAGACCGGTTCAGAAATGAGTACTTAAGTCTGTTGGTGCAAAAGCAATGGGATAAGGGACATGGTAGAGAAGTACATCTGGGAGATGTTGTTTTGGTAGCAACGGAAGATAAGAAAAGAATTAACTGGCCACTAGGGAGAGTTATAGAATTGTGTCCTGGTGTAGATAGTCATGTTCGAGTGGTAAAGGTGAAAACATCAAGTGGAGTTTTAACTCGACCTATACAGAAATTATATCCTTTAGAGATAGTGTTTCCGACCGATCAAAGTGAACAGGTTTCGTCTAAGACTGTTGAGAAGATTGAAAACTCTGGAACAGGTGAAGAATCGATGGCAGAGCCAAGTGGTGATGAACGAAAAGTAGTCACTAGAAGTGGACGTGTTGTAAATGTTCCATTACGGTATTTGTTTTGATTGCTATTCGCAATCAAAAGGTGGGAGGATGTAGCGTTCTGAGAAGAACGAATGTAGAACAGTAAAAAAGAAGAAGAAGAAAGTTATTACAGTATAGTGGAAGCGGGACTTTTTTGTTTCATGGAACTTCTGTTTTCTAGGAAAATAATGTTTGTCTTACCTAGAGATTATTGGAATGAGTTTTGGCTATATTAAGAAGATGTATAATAGATATTGTACCAAGTAGTTGAATGCTGAGAATAAATGCATGATCTATCCAACGTGGGAACTGTGTTTTTTTGTTATGAATGTTCGAGATCAAACACAATTAGTGTCTGCACGTGGATTGGAGTCTGGTGGAAAATATAGTTAGGTTGTTCGTAGCAACTATTAGAGTGTAATTGGTGAAATTACAGTAAAGTACTTAAGCTTCGCAATAATTAGATTTAACACCTTATTTCCCTAACTTCCTCATCATGCTTTGGTATTTGAATTGGTGTTGAAATTAGCCTCCTATCATTTATCCCCCTCATTTCAAAGACCAACAATCAACGTCATACCGAATCTGCTTTAAAATACTTTTTAGTGCAAGACATTGCAAGATCCTTGCTTTTAACAGCAATAAGTTTATTTTATATAGGACTGCAAACTACATATTACCTAATCTCCATCTCCCTCCTATTTAAAATAGAAGCTGCCCCTCTTCACTTCTGAATGCCTGAAGTAATAGAGGCCATACTCTGAATAGGCTGTATTATTTTAATAACATGACAAAAAATAGCACCTCTTGGCTTGCTTCCTTACGGTTTAAAACCTACAAACCTAATCTACCTAACCTTCATTTTATTCTTAATTGCAGGCTCAATTGGGGGCTTAAATCAAACATCACTACGTAAAATCATTGCATTCTAATCCATTAATCACACCGGTTGAATACTTATAGCTTTATTATTAAGTGACATAACATGATCTCTTTACTTCTAATTTTACGCCTTACTTTCAGCAATAGCAGTTGCTCTCTTTGCAATAAACAAAATATTTCATATCAATCAAAATTTTTCCAATAAAATTATCATAACAAAACTAGTTGTTTTTACTAGTCTCTTATCCTTAGGAGGCCTCCCACCATTCTTGGGCTTTTGACCTAAGTGAATCATCAGCATAAAAACTGCTGAGCAGATATCATTTATCATTCTCCCCTTAATAGTAATAACAGCACTAATTACTCTTTTCTACTATATGCGAATTGCCTACGCTGCTTTCATCATTAACCACCATAACCAAACATAAACATCCTTACTGAAAAAAAATCAAGAAACGTCAATTAGATTTAACGTTCATTAATTTTTCATTAAGAGGTATAATTATCTTGCCCCAACCGTCAACATTCTTTAAATAAAAGAGTTTAAGTTTAAAAAAAACTAATGGCCTTCAAAGCTATAAATAAAAATCAACCTTTTAGGTCTTAGTATATTAACTACTACTCCTTAATTGCAGTCTGACATCATAAATATTGACTATAAAACCTAATAGGAGGTTTACTACACCATAAATAGATTTACAATCTATCACCTAATACTTCGGCCACCCTATTTACTTTTACTTGCAACGATGATTATTTTCTACGAATCATAAAGACATAGGTACAATATATTTGATCTTTGGGGCTTGAGCAGGAATAGTAGGCACATCACTTAGCCTCCTTATTCGAGCAGAGCTTGGTCAGCCTGGTAGCTTAATTGGTGATGACCAAATTTACAACGTAATTGTCACTGCCCATGCTTTCATTATAATTATCTTCATAGTTATACCAATCATAATTGGGAGATTTGGTAATTGATTAGTACCCTTAATACTAGGGGCGCCTGATATTTCATTCCCTCGTCTAAATAATATAGGATTTTGATTACTACCCCTCATTAACTGTACTACTAACTGGAAGAATTTTTATATTTTCTCCCTTCATTTAACCGGTGTGTCCTCAATTTTATTACAACCGTAATCAATATACGAACTCCGGGGATAACTTTAGAACGAATATCATTATTTGTTTGATCCGTAGTAATCACTGCTGTATTACTTCTTCTATCTCTTCCTTACAATTACAATACTTTTAACTGACCGAAACCTTAATATCTCCTTCTTCGACCAATCAGGAGGAGGAGATCCTATTTTATATCAACATCTATTCTGATTCTTTGGCCACCCTGAAGTTTACATTTTAATTCTCCCAGGATTTGGTATAATTTCACATATTGTAACCCAAGAAAGTGGTAAAAAGAAAACCTTTGGTGTTTTAGGAATAATTTACGCAATACCAGCAATTGGATTCCTAGGATTTATTGTGTGAGCCCACCATATATTCGCTGTTGGTATAGACGTTGATACTCGTGCTTACATTACTGCCGCCACAATAATCACAGGAATTAAGGTATTTAGATGAATTGCCACACTTCATGGAGCACAAATAACTTATTCAGCCTCAATTTTATATACTTTAGGCTTCATTTTCTTATTTACTGTAGGAGGTCTCACAGGAGTTGTACTAGCAAATTCATCTTTAGATATTGTTCTACACCATACTTATTACCTAGTAGCTCATTTCCACTATGTATTGTCTATAGGGGCTGTATTTGCTATCATATCATCCATTGATTCCCTTTATTCAGAGGAAGTACAATAAATTCAACATGACTGAAAATTCAATTCCTAGTAATGTTTATAGGAGTAAATATTACATTCTTTCCTGAACATTTCTTAGGTCTAAGAGGAATGCCTCGTTGATACTCAGATTACCCGGTCGCCTATACCACATGGAATGTAGTATCAAGTATTGGTTCATTTCTCTCCTTTGTTGCCATCCTAGTACTTGTAATTATTATATGAGAGGCCCTTGCAAGAGCTCGCCCAGTAGTCTTTTCAGACCAACAAACAACATCCTTAGAATGATTTCAAAACTTGCCGCCTGCAGAACATAGTTATGCAGAACTTCCTTTACTAACAAACTTCTAAGGTGGCAGATAAGTGCATTGGGCCTAAGCCCCAAATATAAGACAATAGCCATTTTCCTTAGAAATGGCCATTTGAAATCAGCTAGGTCTCCAAGATGCTGCATCTCCTGTAATAGAACAAATAGTATTTTTTTTATGATCTTACAATACACATTGTAACTATAATTATAGTCCTTCTAGGCTATTTACTAGCCTCCCTCTTACCAAACACATACATTAACCGTAACTTATTAGAAGGACAAACCTTAGAAACCATTTGAACAATTCCGCCTGCCGTTACACTAATCTTTATCGCTCTTCCGTCCTTACGACTCCTATATCTACTGGATGAAATCCATCAACCAGCAATCAGTCTAAAAACAATTGGACATCAATTGTACTGAAGTTATGAATATTCTGACTTCTCCCTAACAGAATTTGATTCCTACATAATTCTTATCAATGAAATAAATCCTAATTTATTTCGTCTACAAAATGTAGATAATCGTATTGTATTACAAATTAATATTGATATTCGTATCCTGATTACTGCTGCTGACGTTCTTCACTCATGAACAATGTCCCCCTTTGGGATTAATGCAGACGCTACTCCAGGCCGTTTTAATCAAATTACACGTACAGGCCTATTCTTCTTTCAGTGCTCAGAAATATTGAGCAAATCACAGCTTTATGCCAATTGTTGATGAAGCCTGCCATCATTCAGTATATATTAACTGAATAACAAAAATAATACAAGAACTTTCATTGGATGACTGAAAGTAAGCAATGGTCTCTTAAACCAAAAGATAGTAAAATAACAATTACTTCCAATGGGAAAAAATAGTTAAATTATAACGTAAGCATGTCAAGCTTAAATTACTATTCAATAGTATTTTTCTCTCCCACAAATAACCCCCCTAAAATGGCTCATGTTATTTATTATATTCTCTTTATGCTACCTATTACTTGTATCTATTATGTATTTTAATTCAGAGATACCCTGTCCTACTTTAGACAGTACCAACATTAAAATCATAACTATAAACTGAAAATAACAAACCATTTTTCAACCTTTGATCCCTCTACTTCAATTATAAATATATCATTCAACTGACTTCGAACAGTAATCGGACTTCTAATTATTCCAATTCCATTCTGATTCCTGCCCGGACGATCAAACATTTTATGAAATAAAATTACCTTAACTCTTCACAAGGAATTCAAAATCATTCTCGGCCCTACTAGTCATCAAGGAAGAATCTTAATATTTATTTCCCTATTCTCCTTCATCTTGTTCAACAACTTTATAGGACTATTCCCCCATGTATTTACCAGTTCTAGCCACGTAACCTTTGCATTAACCTTAGCTCTCCCTCTCTGAATAAGTTTTATAATCTACGGTTGAATTAACCACACCCAACATATATTCGCTCATCTCGTTCCTTCTGGAACTCCCGCCCCTCTCATACCATTTATAGTATGTATTGAAATAATTAGTAACATCATCCGACCTGAGACCTTAGCTCTACGACTAATAGCAAACATAATTGCAGGTCATCTCTTCCTAACCTTACTAGGTAAAAGAGGCCCTTCTTTATCCCTTTCCATACTTTCATTACTAATGATTGGACAAATTATTCTTCTAATATTAGAATCTGCCGTTTCAGTAATCCAATCTTATGTATTTGCAGTCTTAGTCACACTATACTCAAGAGAAGTTACTTATGTCAGCACCACAAAATCACCCCTACCACCTTGTGGATCAAAGCCCCTTACCACTTACTGGAGCTCTAGGGGCCTTAATTACAACTATACGCCTCACTAAGTGATTCCATCAATATGACCCCCTCCTTTTTCTTCCTCGGTATACTAATCACATTATTAACTATAATTCAGTGATGACGGGACGTAACTCGAGAACGAACACATCAAGGACTGCACACCATACAAGTTACATTAGGCCTTCGGTGAGTTATAATTCTATTTATTATTTCAGAAGAATTGTTTTTTGTTTCATTCTTTTGGGCCTTCTTCCATAGCAGATTAGCACAGACTGTAGAAATTGGATCATTCTGGTCCCCAGCAGGAATTGTACCATTTTATCCAATGCACATTCCTCTCCTCAATACTGCAATTTTACTAGCCTCAGGAGTTACCTTAACATGAGCTCATCACAGATAAATAGAAGCCAACCACACCCAAGCCACACAAGTTCTACTACTCACAATCCTCCTGGGCCTGTACTTTACTGCTCTACAAGCATATGAATATTACGAAGCCCCATTCACCATCGCAGATGCTGTTTATGGTTCAACATTCTTCATAGCAACAGGCTTTCACAGTCTCCACGTTATTATTGGTTCCACATTTCTAGCCACCTGTCTATTACATCATCTTCTATCACACTTTTCTCCTACCTACCATTTCGGATTTGAGGCTGTCGCCTGATACTGGCACTTTGTGGACGTAGTATGATTATTCCTATATATTTCTATTTATTGATGAGGAGGTTAGTCTATTTAATATATATAGTATATTTGACTTCCAATCAAAAGGATCATTTAAATGAAACAGGCAATAAATACAATTTTAACAACTGGTCTATTAACTATCATTTTTTATTTAATTATTATAGCTATTTCAACTCTTCTTTCCAAGAAAGTTATTAATGACCGAGAAAAGAGCTCCCCTTTAGAGTGTGGATTTGATCATCCGCTCGAATTCCCTTTTCTCTACGATTCTTCCTTATTGCAGTAATTTTCCTCATTTTTGATGTAGACATTGCTCTCCTGCTCCCAATAACAATCACCATCAATAACACCAATATACTATCCTGATCCCTCGTGAGACTAGCATTTCTAGTAATCGTTCTAGTAGGTCTTTACCCTGAATGATATCAAGGATCTCTAACATGAGCCGACTAAACAATGAAGTGGGATAATTGTTAAATATAATATTTGGGTTGCATCCAAAAGTGTTGTTGTCAACTTATCTCACAGGTAGGAAGCAAAAATTGCGCTCAGTTTCGACCTGAGCTTTTGGTCCCTTTCACCCCTATTTGCTTAGCTGAAGCCAAAAAGAGGCATTTCACTGTTAATGATACCACTGGGATTTTGCTCTCCCCAACTAAGGGGATGTGAATAATCGAGAAGAAGCTGCTAACTTCTATCTTTAGCGGGTTAGACCGTTAACATCTCTTAACAGAAAGTGACTATACCCCCCTTAGTATAAATATTACATTACCTTTTCGAGGTAAAGAAGAGAGTGCTCTTCTTAGGGAGTATATTTAAGGAGTATAATCTATTCTTAGTATTTTCAATACTATGCTTTCAATATAAGCTACCTAAATACATAAATATAAAGAAACAAAGAAAAATTGTAAAAATTAAAAAAAAATAATTTTAAATAAATTGTCTTGCGATTGCTGAATTATTATTGAACCATCCTTAAAACTATTATATATACCTTGAGCACCAAGACATTCTCTTCAACCTTGATCAATATTATTATAGTATACTCCCCCTAGGTATAAAGGTAATTTAATAATATAATTTGTTGATAAATAAGGTAAAAAGCATAGGCTTCCTATTATCATCATCATCATCATAGGTATTCTGCCTATTCTGGCAGGTCACTTGCCGCAGCTGAGAAGCTTCCATGCTCCACGGTCCTCCGCTAACCTCTTCGTCTTCGCGTATGATCTTTCTGTTTTAATATCAACCATTAATTGTAGTCTCCTTCGCCCCCTCCCTCTCTTTCCCGCCACCATACCTTCTAGAACGTCCCTCATGATACAATCTCTTCTTAGGCAATGTCCCAACCATTTCTCTTCCTCTTCCTAATAATATCTAAGAGTGTTCTTTTCTCATCCACCATTTCTAACCCTCTCTCATTAGTTTTCCGCTCGAACCAACTAATTCTTTCCATTCTTCTCCACACCCACATTTCGAAGGCTTCCAGTCGATTTTCGTCACCTTTACGTAATGTCCACGTTTCCGCCCCATATAGTACAACACTCCACATGAAGCATTTTATGAGTCTTTTTCTTAACTCTTTATTCAAGGTCCCACAAAACAGACTTTTCTTCCTCCTAAAGGCTTCTTTTGCCATCCCTATCCTTGCTTTTATTTCACGTTTGCACTTCATGTCATAACTAATAATACTACCCAGGTATCAAAAACTATTCACTTGTTCTATTTTCTCCCCTCCTACTTTTATATTTGACACAGACCTCTTCGTTCCAATCACCATGGCTTTTGTCTTACTAACATTTATATTCATCCCACATTCTTCAATGCCCTTTCTAATTTTCTCTAACATGCAAGAAGCGCCATATCGTCTGCAAATCTTATGCATCTAATCATTCTACCTCCTACCGAAATGCCATCATCATCCTATTATTGTAGAGCTAAAATAAAACTTAACACACATTAAAGATTGGCCAATAGAATAGCTAGATAATCAGATGCCAACTTACAGGCCCACTGCACTTAGAAGTAAAACACCTACTTTTAAATATAAAGGTAAAACGACACAATTAACACTAGGAAAATTTAATCAACTCAATGTTGCACCTCCTAAAATTGCCATCACTACCAGCCCTAATATTCCCTTACATATAGTCCAACCTTCATTGTCACTAATAGAATGAATATTAGTGTCCCCAAAGCCCTTGCACGTAAGATAAAATCTTAAACGCACTGAATAACATACAGTTAGGCCCGTAGAAAAAAATAATAAGAAAAACTAACTACATTAATTAAAGATCAGGAAGAAATTTCCCAAATTAAGTCCTTAGAATAAAATTCAGCTAAAAATGTATCCCACATAGTGCCAAGTTAGCTACATTCAGGCAAGATAATGTAAGAGGCATTTGACTTACAAGTGCTCCTATTCTGCGGATATCTTGTGTATCCCCTACGCCATGAATAATTGCTGCTGAACATAAAAAAAAGCAGTGCCTTAAATAAGGCATGTGCCACTAAATAGAAAAGAGCCAATACAGGGAATCCTATAGATAAAATCATTATTATAAGACCAAGCTTACTTAATGTGGATAGTGCAATAATCTTCTTTAAATCATATTCATAATTAGCACCAATTCCAGCCATAAATATTGTCAAGCCCGACAATAAAAGTAATACATCTCCTCCATACACATTTAACAAAACGTCTCTAAAACGAATTAACAAATAAACCCCAGCGGGCACAAGTGTAGAAGAATGAACTAATGCGGATACTGGTGTGGGAGCAGCCATCGCTGCTGGCAATCATGCAGAAAACTGGAATTTGTGCACTTTTTGTTATTGCTGCTAAAATAATCAAACTATAAATAATTACTATTTCGTTGTTATGTAAAACTCTATGCAAATAAAACACATAATTTCAACTACCATAATTTAATACTCAAGCAACAGCCAATAAAATTACTACATCCCCAATGCGGTTAAAAAGGGCAGTTAACATACCAGCGTTATAAGATCGGACATTTTCATAGTAACTAACTAAACAAAAGACAAGCATACAATGCAAAATTACGAAGAGGTTTGTATGTTAAATCCTTGTTTTATCACATTTCAAGAAGAAAGGGAGAAAGTGTGTGTGTGTGTGTGTGTGTGTGTGTGTGTGTATGTGTGAAAGAATAAGGAGGATGCAATGCCATAACATTTGCGGCTTCGAACTAGTAAAAAAGATATCTCGTTTCTTAGAAATGTGATTATAATAATAATCTGTATTCGTTCACAGAAGGCGACGATGTTACGCAGACCAGCGGGAAAGACTAAAATAAGTTGTTTTTTTTATTACTAGTTGTCGTGCACTGTGGCAGAGTGCTTACATCTAGTGCATGCAGTCCCTAGTTCGACATCCGAACAAGTAAGCTTATAATGAACATAATCGTGTCCATGAGTTTTCATGGGCTACTCACACATTCTCATTCTACTAATTATTCAATCATTCATTTGTCTTAATCATCCGTCTTCCGTAGCATAATGGGCATAAACGTGGTACGTTAAACTGAAATATTTTCTTACACTTCGATCGTAAGAAACATGTGAAGGTGTGTGTGTGTGGGTCAATGGTAAAGCAAGTACTTATTCTTTCAGATGGATACTTAGTGTAGTAGAGCATTGTTCCGCAACCAGTGCATGCGGTCCCTATTTGATCTCCGAACAAGTAATCTTATAATGAACAACATCGTACATTACATGGGTAAGAATACATCGTACATCTACATCAGTGAACATATAACGGGGGTTAAATCTATCCTAGTATATTCTTACCCCCACTGACCGTTTTTCATAAACTAAAAGAAAATGAAAACAAAAATATAAAATATTAATTCCATAGTGAGGTTTACATCTACACTCGTGGACATATATCGAATGGTAAATCTATCCTAGGATATTCTTACTCCCTGTCGGTTTTTCTTAAACTTAAAGAAAATGAAGACAATACATATAATATTAATACCTTAGTGAGGTGTACATCTACATCAGTGAACATGTACGGGGAGTAAACTTATCCTACGATATTCTTACCAACTGTCGCTTTTCCTTACACTCAAGGAAAATGAAGGCAGAAGATATAATAATAATACCATAGTGAGGTTCACATCTACATCCGTGAACATATACCGGGGGGTAATCTATATTTGGGTATACTTACTCCTCTGTCAGTTTTTCATACACTCAAAGAAAATGAATACAAAACATATAATATTGTTGTGTGCCTATGCTACTGAGGCTTATTTGGCTTCAGAGGCACAGCGCACACTAAACGTTCTTTTCCAGATGAGGTTTCCATACCTTCAAATTTAGAACGTATCCTCATATTTGCTTTACGAGGGTAATTATTAGAGTAAATTAAAGTTGCACAAATTTCGTGGAGGAAATTGTGAGCAAAAGGCAACATTCATTAATAGAAAAGGTAGTGTGTGAGGGTCAATACGAGTACCTTTGTTCTCTAAAATGAATCTAATTTGGAATTTAGTTTCTAGAAATTTTTGATTAGTGTCGGACTAAAAAGAACACTTAGCCTAAAGACACACATTCAGACGGAAGAGCAGAGTTATAGGCATTTGCAAAGAAACTGCAATATATTCAGATTTATGTCAATGAATGCTTACTACTTATGGACTTAAGGTTATTCATTCCAGTTCGTCCTAATTGGCACCAACACTCACACAAACACTTCACTACTGCACAGTTTGTAGAAGTTGTTCCGTGGCACTTGTTTAATCCACAAACGTGAATGGAAAGTACTCTAATTCATTGGACATCAAAATTGCTAGAAGTTCAATCCCGTGCGGTGACCAATGAGGAGTCGGGGTCCCAGCATCATAGGTAGCTAGCAATCGTCTTTTCTCTTCTTTTCTGTGAGGGCGATGTTTTCCGGTGACTTCCCTCTTGTTAGGCGGATGTCGGCGGTATCTTCTAAATACTCTGAAGTACGCAAAGAATTGTAAAACAGTCTTTTTACGTATTGGATATCTTTTTCCTCATATTAAATTTTTCTTTCGATGATTAAGTTAAACAAAATAGGATGTGCTCGCACACGGAGATCTTGCGCGACATACTTTTGGAGGCAGAAAGATTAATGGTACAAGTCGTTGGTCATATTTGTAGCTTCGCATGGCATTTTTTGAAGCGATGAAGCGTCCATATCTCAGCAAATTGATTTCCTGGTGATGAGAACAGTCTCTTCAATGCGTTTCTATCTTAGGATTGCAGTTTCGTTGATTTTTTTTTCAATCTTATGCTCTGTCTCCATCTCTCTTTCCCGGTTGATGTTGAAGGCCGATTTAATGAAGTAAAAAAAGTAATCGTTTCTATGCACTGACAATTAATTTGGAATAATTCAGATTTTCTCTGATTATTTCGTTTTACTCGTTCTGATTTATTTTAACTTTATTTCTATATATTACGATTTAGATTAGCATTATGCTTCCTCCGCGAAGTTGCAATTTTCTTAAATGCAAAATTGAAAACTTGAAAACATACAAAAGTTTTCAAAAACGAATAAATAAGTACATTAAACGTAATAAAATTAAATGAAAGTTGAATGAAAAAACATTGAAACGTATACATATGAAAAAAATAAACTCAGTATAAGGGCGGTTTTAAATGGAAAGCCCTGTATATCATTCATTTCGTAAGTACGTTACTTGAATTCAGGAATATTTATAACGTAAACAATTGAAAGTAATATCAAAATTATAAATGGAAAGATTGAATATAAAATCATTCAAACTAATCAAACATTATTGAAATGCATAACAAGATTAATGCATGAATTCGTAAGTAATTACTCAAAATTGCAAAGTCCTTTATCATGCAAAAATCAAATATATGAAAGCGAAAATTAAGTATGAAATGATAATGAAATATATTTCAAAATTACGATAATAAAAGTGAAGCAATATACCTGAAATAAAATTATATGAGTACATACGTTGAGAATGATTAGCAACTACTAAGATGTATAGTAAACATTACCAACTAAAATAAAATGCGAAATGATATGAGTAAAACCAAAGTTTAGCTAAAATAACATGTAAGGAAATGGATATCGCATTCGCTTCTAGAGTCTTGTGTTTAATCAACACACGCAAAACACGAATTCCTACACAAACTGAATGAGAAACAATCGTTTGCTGATTGCTAAACGTCATTGTCTATGTGTGTCTCACCGAAACGCAGGTAATTATTAAAGAGGTTCAATGTTTGTTGCGTGAACAAATACCTTTCCTAATAGTAAACATTTAAAGACACCAATCCTCAAAATCAAATCACAGTTTCTTATGAACTTAAGAAGAAAAGGAGGAGGGCATAAGCATAATCAAGTGAACGGGAGCAGAGAAGCTAACATGTGTTTTCACTCCGTCACAACCCCAACACATAACAAGATAATAATAAGTGAGCGCATGCCCTGTGAGCAAAGCTCGTCCCAAAGAAGCACGGAGTCGTGCGATGAGATGCAACAGAAACAAGCAGGATTCAGATCTGTGCATTGAAACATTATGTTTATATTCTTATGATGTTTTACTCGCATGTATAAAGGAATATGTAGAGTTAAAGTCAGTTCATGTCCGTACATTAATAGAAGTGAAGAAAGTAAAAAAACGACGAATATTCATTAAATCTCCTGGTATAGCCTATATTCAAAAATGTCAATGGAATTCATATGTCTTCTTTTTTGCCCTTTTGCAAGCAGGGGGGTTCATACATACTCCATTCGCATGTCTAATGCGATTTGCCTTGTACTACATTTTTTTTTCTGTTTTCTGCGTCTCGAAAGTTCTACGAAATAACGTCGAGTTATTTTGTGTCTTTCAAGAGTTGAATGTCTCCTTTTTGTCTCCAACTGGGAAGGAAAAGTGAGTGGGAAAAGAAAATGGGAATGTGGGAGGAAAGGGGTTTTGGAAGGTGTGATTGATCAGACCACTCGATCAGGGTGGGGAAAGGAGTGGATTCCAAATTTCCTTTTCCAGTACTCTTTTTCCAAACCAGTTTCCACTAAGTATTGGCTGAATACCTTTTTGATCTTGAGGGAGAAGAAAGGGGATGCATAGCTACAAGGAGAAGGCTACACAACAGGAATGAGGCGAGGGTAAAACACAGAGAGAGGGGTTATTACCAACTTTGCGGTTACCATGGGGTACACAGTCTGCCATTGACCCTGGACTCGCTTGAGTTTCAGAGGCGGAGCTCTGTTCGCGGAGGCTGTGGACATCCCTTGTGTATTACTCGCAGGCTGAGCGTTTTGTTATTTGCGAAGTGAGGTGGGAGGGGGATTTGCAGGTAGTTTTTCAATCGTTCTATTGCAATCTCCTCCTCAATCTGGACACCTCTACCATTGACATAACGAACAAGATATTTGTTGTGGCCATGACATCTGCCAATAATGTGCCCACGGAATTTATAGGGGTAATCTAAAAATTGTGGCACATTAACTTTAATCGTGACATCTAGTATGGCTACAGGATCACCAATGTCAAAGTCATGTGAACGCGGACTAGGGTGAAAAGCATCTAGCCTTTTCTGGAATACGTTCTTAAGTTTCTCTTCGCCTCGTCTCGAATTTGTTGTAATAGCTTGAGACGTTTGGTATAGACTTCGGGGTCGGTGCAAGTGTCGAATTTGACATCAAAGGCCCTTCGGGGAACATGGCCGAAAAGAAGTCTATACGCGCTATCCGCAGTATTGGAATTAACAGACTTGTTATTAGCAAATGTGATAGCGGGAGATATCTCATCCCAATCATTGTGATCTTTATTTATGTAAAGTCGAATGGATGATTGTAAAATGTCTCAATATTTATCACATAAGCCAATACTGTTACGGTTTTGTGTTGTAGCATACTCTGTTTGGATAGAGTATCTTTCAGCAAATTCCTTGAAAACTTTGCTGAAGTTACTAGGCAATTTGTCAAATTTTTAAACGCAAGCATAACCATATACTAGAAAGACATGGGCTCGAAGCGCTTCTATGATTGTGTTTGCTTTCACATCAGGGATGGTGGTAGCAGTCAAACACCTGGTGGTCAGGTCAGAAGCAATTAAGATGTAGATATTCCCGTGTTTTGTGATTGGTAATTTACCTCTCACCCAAAATAAGCGTGGAGAATGGTTCTTCACTTGTTGCATAAGTTTGAGGATATAATTTTCTCTTATTGGAGTTTCGTTTGTGTAAAAAACAAGGTTCACAAAGCCGAATTTTTTCTTTTAGATATTCACGCATGTTCGGAAAAAAAGATGCAAGAGTGGGCCAACGCGTATGTTTTCTGTTGTCCACCATGATTGCCAAGTTCAGGAGGCGTGTGTATGAGATTAAACGCTTCTTCTCTGAGGCTCTCGGGAATATACAACAGGTATCTTTCACAATTAGTGTAGCGAGCATTTTTGTAAAGCTTGTCATCAAGAATTTTGAAGCTTCGCAACGCTCTTGCTTCGGTTGGATTACAAGGCGGTTGATCGTCTTTCACCAATTTTGTACAGCGGACCAAAAAAATGAATCGTTTTTCTGCGCTGTTACGACATCTACAGGGTCCAAAAACTTAAAATCTGGGATGCGTTTTGTTTTCTTTGTTTTCGACACAAAGCAATTTTCTGTTGCAAGACGTTCAAATGTGACATCGTCGGTATCGCATGGGCGGATAGTGTAACGTGAGAGGGGGTCTGCGAAATTGTCCTTACTTTTAATAAATTTAACATCAAATTGAAATTCACTGATAGGCATGTACCAGCGTAAAAGTTTCGAATTCAGTTCTTTTGCAGTCTGTAAGTAAGTCAAACTCTTATTGTCACAACAAAGAGTAAATTTCTGTCTCAGAACTGTCCGTATATACCCACAGAGGTTTATTTCTGTCACAGGGTTTTAGTACTTTGGAAGAGACCAATTTTTCTTTGATCGTTTCAAAGGCGGACTGCGTTTCCGGGGACCACTGGAATTTAGCACCTGTACGTAGGAGTGGACGGAAAGGGGCTACATATTTGTCATAGTCCCGTATTCCTCTACGCATGTAATTCACTAATCCTAAGTATTGTCTAAGTTGGCGTGTGCTTTTAGGTGGTTGGTATGTTTTCACTGCATTTATCAATTTCTGACTGATTCTATCTCCGTCTTGAGAGATAGTAGAGCCTAATATATCTAACTGATTGAAAGGAATTTAAATTTGGCAACACTGCAAGGAAGTCCACTAACGCGAAAACGCCTAAACAACTTTTCCAATGTCACTAAAGATTCTTGTTCCGAATCGCTTGGATACACAATATCACGGAAGTAGTATTCGAGGGACTGAGGTTCCAAATTCTATAAAACCATACTCGTAAATTTATTATAGAATACACGAGATACGTTCAGACCATGAGAAAGTTTAGAATATTCGAAAACTCCAAGGTTAGGAATAGTCAAGGCAATATATGTTCTGCACGAAAGATGAAGGTCCAAATGGAAATAGGCATTAATGACATCGATACATGTCAGAATTTTATGACCACTATGTTTCTGAGAAGTGTCCTGGATAGGAGGTAGTTGTACGCTTTGAAATACAATTGACTAGTAAATTTCTCGGAGGTCAATGATTTTTCGAATCGCTCCTGAGGGTTTGCGAAGAAACATGACTGGCGATCTGTATCGGCTATTTGATCTTTGTATAATGTTTGCGTCAAACAATTGAATAATATATTCACGGACTCCATCTTGGAGGATAATAGGAATTGCGTAACACTTACCTCGAAAAACGAATGTTCTTTCATTTGAAATTTACGTTGAAAATTACGTGCGGAACAAATAGTGTCAGTCCAAGACATGGTATCTGCATATTGATACGCTAATTTAACTATTTTATCTTTTGTTTCAGGAGAAACGTTCGGTCTAATTTGTTATTTAGATGAATCAAATTACGCTGAACTTCATCTAAAAGTGGCAAGTTGACCTAGGTGTGGTCAAAGTACGAATAAAATTCCTTATCTTGGGGGACAGTTACCACCTCGTCTGCAGTTCCAATAAATAGCGAAGGCTGTAAGTTATACATTTCTGTCTGGGGTTTGATGAGTTCGATGTCATCGCACTCGTTGTTCAATAATGCATGGGGTATGAGAATACCATGTTTCGCAAAAACTCGGGGGTCAGGTTCAATGCAATAGTCAACGCCAGTAGGAGGGCGGCACCTGATCCCCGGTAGCTGAAAAATCGCCTTTTTTCCAGGGTCTCCTGAGAGCAAGGACTCAATTTTCCAGTGTCTCACGATACGCTATGACCCACGTACCGTCCACTCATGGTCTTTTCGGCCTCCATTTTAGGGGTGTATTTGTTCCCTTTTATGAGCAGTTTTTAGGGGTGTACACGTTCTCTTTTATGAGCATATTTTCAACCTCTATTTGAACATAGCATAGATTACATAAGACTCCGAACATATAACAGATAATACATAACAATACGGAACATAGCAGGGATGTACTCGTTCAAACCCTTATTTTAACATACCAGAAATTACATAAGACTACGAAACATAACAAGGGTGTATTCATTCCCTTTTATGAGCATATTTTCCAACACTTATTTTAACATAGCAGAAATTACACATAGCAGAGCAGGGAATACATAAGACTCCGAACACACAACGGTATTCGTTCCACCCCTATTTAAATATAACAGAACTAGTAAAAGAGTATGGCTTCTTTTTCAACCCCTATTTTAACATAGCAGAAATTACATAAGACTACGAAACAAAGCAGGGGTGTATTCGTTCCCTTCTATGACCATATTTCAAACCCCAATTTTAGCAGACAATGAATACATATGTAACATAGCAAAGGAGGTGTACATAAGATTACGAACAAACAACTGTATTCGTTCCACCCCGACTTGAACATAGCAGATAACACATAAGACTATGTAACATAGCAGGGGTGTACTCGTTCCAACTCCTATTTTAACATAACAGAAATAGCGGACAATGAACACATTATAGCAAATATATTACAATCGAACACTCTGAACCGTCCACCCACGGTTTACAGATAGTCATTTTAAGGGGTGTATTCATTCTCTTTGATGAGCACTTTTTCCACCCCTAAGAAAAGACTAGGAACATAGCAAATTCGTTCCACACCTAGTTGAACATAGCAGAAATGAATTCGTTTCCTTTTATGAGCACTTTTTAAGGGGTGTGCTCGTTCTCTTTTATGAGCTTATTTTCCAACCCCTATTTTATCATAGCAGAAATAACATAAGAGAGCTGATAATACATATGATTAATTCCCTTTTATGAGCATTTTTTCAACATAGCGGGCAATGAATACCTATGTAACATAGCAAAGTCAAATGTCACAGAGAGTACACAAGATTACGAACACACAACTGTATTCGTTCCACCCATATTTAAACATAGAAGAAATTAGACAGAGAATACAAACACACAACTATGAAACATAGCAAAGACTACTAAGACAATAATGAGGGTGTACTCCTTAACTTAGCACATAGCAGCAGTGTATTCATTCCACCCCTATTTTAATGTAGCACTGATTTAGTTCCCAACCCTAATTTAACATAGCGGAAATGACATAAGCATGTGCTCAAACTACTGACCATTGAAAACAGAGATCAAACTCAAAAACGGAGCCACATTTAGTAATTGGTCATCAACTACTACAAGTTCCAAAAATAATGACCTTCGAGGTCAAAGATCAAAATACTTAAAACCTAATAACCCGGAAATGGAGCCACATATTGAGGTGCTGTTTCCACATTTAGTAATTGGCCATCAACTACTACAAGTTCCAAAATAATGATCATCGAGGTCAAAGGTCAAAATACTTAAAACCTAAAAACTCAAAAACAGAGCCAAATATTGAGATGGTGTTTCCACATTTAGCAATTGGACATCAACCACTACAAGTTCCAAAATAATGACCATCGAGGTCAAAGGTCAAAATATTTAAAACCTAATAACTCGAAAACGGAGCCACACATTGAGGAGCTGTTTCCAAATCTAGTAATGCGGCATCAACTACTACATTTTCAAAAAGTACTGACTATCGACGTCAAAGGTCAAATACTTAAGCTTTAATAACTTTAAACAAAGCCTGTGTGACCTAATCAGTTTTGTACCAAGCAGAGAGAAGTGAAGAATGAATAAATATGACGGGCTTACTTCGAGAAAGAAAGCAAGATATGACATTTTAACTAGCTGAGAATTTTTAATCATCTTGTGCTATTTAAGCAAAACGAAAGGATACATTTTGTACCAACGAGAAATGACATTTTATCTAGGTCAGAATTTTATATCATTTTGTAATACTCAAATTGACAAAGGAATAAATTTGTGTGACCTATTTACTTTTGTAGCAAGCAGAGAAGAAAAGAACTAACATTTTGTTCTAATCAAATAAGCGAAGGAATAAATTTGGGTGGCCTATTTAGTTTTGTCCATTCTTTAACTAGCTCAATATTTCAGTTGCATTATAACTCAAACAAACGAAAGAATAAATTTGAGTGGCCTATTCAATTTTGTGCCAAGTAGTAAAAATTGAAGAATGAATAAATTTTGTTTGCAATTAAAAAAGCGGAGAAGGCCTATTTTTAAATAGTTCAGTATTTATGTACATTTTGTACTATTCAAATTCTGCTTTCTGTAAAAACTAGAGAAAAACAATGAGACCATATTCTGCTAATCAAACAAACGAAGGAATAAGCTCAGAATGTCTATACCTTTTGTTTATATCCTTTCGTACTAATCAAATAAACGAAGGAAGCAAGCAGAAAAGCCCCTTTTAATTTTGTACCAACAACAAAAAAGGGAAGAAAAAAGGATTTTTTTGTCTGGTTGCTACAAAATTAAAAAGCTCACTCATATTTATGCCTTCGTTTATTAGACTAGCTTAAATTATATAAAATTCGGAGCTAGTTAAATTGGTCCTTTTTCTGATTAATATAAATTTCTTCCTTTGTTTGTTGAGAAAATACAAAATGGTCAAAATTCTCAGCTTCGGTTTTTCTCTGGTTGTTACAAAATTAAATAGCTAAATTACAAATGCATTACTTCGATTAATTGATTTTGAATTGACACAAATTATAAGTCCTTTGTTTATTTGAATACTCCAAAATGGTGCAATTTCTTTGTTTTTCTTGGTGGTACAAAACTAAATATTCCAGTGTTTATTTGAGTAGTAAAATTATATAAAATATTCCTTCTTCGCCTTTTTTAGACCACTCAAATACTGAGCCAGTTAACATGGCATTTCTCATTGGTACAAAATTGAATAGGTCACATAAATTTATTTTTTTATATATTTAAATAGTACAAGTTGATATAAAATATTCAGCTAGTTCATTTTTTCTCGTTGGTATAAAAAGTAGAGCATCGAAATTATTCTTTTGTTACAGAAATTATGAACTTGTTAAAATGATCCATCTTTTTTTTCTGATTGATACAAAAATAGGCATTTCAGTAGTTCAAAAGTTACATAAATTCTGAGCTAGCTAAAATGGTCACTTTTCGTTTGTTTAAACAGTACATAATGATATAAAATTCTAAGCTAGTTAAAATAGCTCTTCTTCTCTTTTCCAGTTGATACAAAAGAAAATAATCCACCTAAATTTTATTCATTCTTCACTTCTTTTTTTCTGGTTGGTACAAAACTAAATACTCTATTCCTTCGTTTATTGGAGTAGTACAAAATGATATAAAATTCTGAGCTAGATAAAATGTCATTTCTCGTTGGTACAAAATTTATCCTTTCGTTTTGTTTAAATAGCACAAGATGATTAAAAATCTCAGCTAGTTAAAATGTCATATCTTGCTTTCTTTCTCGAAGTAAGCCCGTCATATTTATTCATTCTTCACTTCTCTCTGCTTAGTACAAAACTGAATAGGTCACACAGGCTTTGTTTAAAGTTATTAAAGCTTAAGTATTTGACCTTTGACCTCGATAGTCAGTACTTTTTGAAAATGTAGTAGTTGATGCCGCATTACTAGATTTGGAAACAGCTCCTCAATGTGTGGCTCCGTTTTCGAGTTATTAGGTTTTAATTATTTTGACCTTTGACCTCGATGGTCATTATTTTGGAACTTGTAGTAGTTGATGATGAATTTCTAAATGTGGAAACACCATCTCTATATGTGGCTCCGTTTCCGAGTTATTAGGTTTTAAGTATTTTGATCTTTGACCTTGGTGGACATTATTTTTGGAACTTGTAGTAGTTAGTGACCAATTACTAAATGTGGCTAAGTTTTTGAGTTTGATCTCTGTTTTCAATGGCCAGTAGTTTGAGGACATGCTTATGTCATTTCCGCTATGTTAAATTAGGGTTGGGAACGAAATCAATGCTACATTAAAGTAGGGGTGGAATGAATACACTGCTGCTATGTGCAAAGTTAAGGAGTACACCCTCATTATTGTCTTAGTAGTATTTGCTATGTTTCATAGTTGTGTATTCGTAGTCTTTGTGTAATCTCTGCTATGTTTAAATAGGGGTAGAACGAATACAGCCCTGATATGTTAAATAGTTGTGTGTTCGTAATCTTATGTACTCTCTGTGACATTTGACTTTGCTATGTTACATAGGTATTCATTGCCCGCTATGTTGAAAAAATGCTCATAAACGGGAATGAATCTTATGTATTATCTGCTATGTTAAAATAGGGATTGGTAAATAAGCTCATAAAAGAGAACGAGCACACCCCTTAAAAAGTGCTCATAAAAGGAAACGAATATATTTCTGCTATGTTCAACTAGGTGTGGAACGAAATTGCTATGTTCCTAGTCTTTTCTTAGGGGTGGAAAAAGTGCTCATCAAAGCGAATGAATACACCCCTTTAAATTGCCAATCTGTAAACCGTGGGTGGACGGTTCAGGGTGTTCGATTGTAATATTTGCTATATTGTGTTCATTGTCCGCTATTTCTGTTATGTTAAAATAGGGGTTGGAACGAGTACACCCCTGCTATGTTACATAGTCTTATGTATTATATGTTATTTTCAAATAGGGGTGGAACGAATACAGTTGTGTGTTCGTAATCTTATATACACCTCCTTTGCTATGTTACATAGGTAATCATTGTCTGCTATGTTTATAGTTAAAATAGGGGTTGAAAAAGGGAACGAATACACCATTTCCTTGTTTCGTAGTCTTATGTAATTCCTGCTATGTTAAAATAGGGGTTGAACGAATACCGTTGTGTGTTCGTAGTCTTATGTATTCTCTGCTCTGCTATGTGTAATTTCTGCTATGTTAAAATAAGTGTTGGAAAATATGCTCATAAAATTGAATGAATACACCCTTGTTATGTTTCGTAGTCTTATGTAATTTCTGCTATGTTAAAATAAGGGTTGGAACGAGTACATCCCTGTTATGTTTCGTAGTCTTATGTATTATCTGTTATATGTTCGTAGTGTAATGTAATATATGCTATGTTAAAATAGGGGGTGGAAAATATGCCCATAAAAGGAAACCAGTTCACAACTAAAAAGTGCTCATAAAAGAGAATGAATACACCCCTAACATAGAGGTCGTAAAAGACCATGGGTGGACGGTACGTGGGTCATAGCGTATCGTGAGACACTGGAAAATTGAGTCCTTGCTCTCAGGAGACCCTGGAGAAAAAGGCGATTTTCCAGCTACCAAGGGTCAGGTGCCGCTCTTCTACTAACGCCCGTGTCTCCGTAGTGAAGTCGGAGCGGACCTACCGTAAGAGATTGGGGGAACAACCTCTTTCGTTGATCTAAGGTGAAATATGCTTTCGAAGCATTTAAAAGGATGTTATACACAGATACATATAACCTAACAGAAGGGGTCGTGTTAAATGCCTCTGGCAATGGTTTGCCATGACGTTTGAGCGTCAAAGTGTTTGATTCTATATTTACCTGTGAGATATGTTGTCGTAAAAAATCAACACCAAAGATCAGACGTACACTTAAGCGGTCGACGAGATGAAAGCGATAGTGGAAGGTGTAACCATGAATTCTAAGGCGTGAAACAGCAACTTTATTAAGCTGCAGCGAAGCCTGACAGATATCTACTACAGTGATTTGAATTTGATAACGCTTGGCTGGCTTGGGGACAAGACGTTTATCAATGATAGAGATAGAAGATGCTCTATCTATTATACCATGAAAGTTATTTCTACCAATTTGTAGTGGTATACGCATAATCTCATTATTTACTACAAGTGGTATGTGAAGGGTTTGAGCAAAGGGTTTGCGTCCGAATCGACCACGTGTAGTTTTATTTTCAGAACAAGTGGTACTGTTTCGATTCCCTGGATGGACATGTGGCGTACGTTGTACACCTGTGGACCGTTGTTCGAAGGCGGAAGGGGAAGGGAAGCTCGGGGTAAGACTGCCCCCAACTGCCTTACCGGTAGTTAGTTTAAAGCCGAAGAGTAAGTCAAAGGTGGGTGGGGGTAGAAGCCCTGAGCATCGGGATTCAATTGTTCACTACCACTTGGGTGTGTGGTGGGTTGCATCGCCATAGGTTGGGGGGATGATCCAATATCCATAGATTGCGGAAGATAAGACACGTACGGATAGGGGTAATAACCTGGAGGGAAAGGAGTGATGGGATAAGAAGGATACTGTTTGTGCCCTCTACCTTTATCCAAATTTCCTAGGTTTACCTCTAAATTGACCTTTTTGTCCTGCATTTTTCACAGAAGGTGTAGTTTTAGTGGAAGCCGTGGTTGAAGCTACTGACAGAGTTAAGCCTTCTAAGTCTTTCTGCAATTTATCAATTTTGGCCGCTAGGTCCTCCGTTTTTCCCTCAACGGCGGTTGGTGCGTGCTGTGAAGCGTTCGAAGATGGAATAACATGGTTAGGCTTGCCTTTTTATTTAAATTTATTTTTACGATGGTTGTTATTTAGTGGAGAATTAGTCGTACTGGTGGGTGTGAGGTTCGTGCCTACCAAACGGTCAAGAGACTCCGTAAAAGAGTTCGTTTTTAAAGACACAAGCTCGTTTTGCACAGCCGCTTTATCTTTATCTTCTAATGTTTTGGCCTGTCTGCTTTCTATAAGATTTTTGGTTAGTTCAATTTCTACGATAACATCCAAAAGTTCGTCCGGGTCGCCAAAGGCATGAAAACAAACCCTGTCCAAATAGTAAGACAAAAGGGCGTTTTTAATGAATGAAAATTTTCTTCATTAGACAAATTATCGCATTTATCCAAAAGAATCATTTCCTCCTAAACATAGTTACGGACTGATTCGGTTTCACCTTGTACTCTATCATGTAGTTGTTCAAAGATTGAAAGTTTGTCCTTAGCGCGTTTGAAATCTTCTATGACAGCATCTTTGAATTCAGAATAGGCACGTTTTCCAAGTTATTGCGCTTAAAGTGAACGTGAAGTTGACGTCTACCTTTACCTGTAAAAAATGACACTACTACATGTCCCGCCTGGTTAGGGGTAATGTTATTGAGTAAAATAACATCGTCCATTTCTTTAAAATAATCCTGAATATCATCTTCATCCCCATCAAAAGGCGGATAGCGAAAAGCTGCATTGTGAACATGTTCGACCGGTGAGGGTGGAAGTGGGGTAGGTGGGGTTTGTTGCTTACTTGGGGGAACTACATTCTGGTTCAATACGTTCCCGGTATTTACACCATTATTTTGGTCCGCCATGTCGGATGACGATGAGGAAGAAAAAGGCTGCCTACAAATTGTTATAGTGCGCAAACGAAGAGCAAATGCCTCTATCAGCTCCTTGGCATTTTCTTTAGTTGCTTACGATTTATTATCGCTAGCAAGTGGATATCATACAGTAAACCACCGAGGGATTGCTTAGAGTCTGCCAACATGCGGACAATGAACCATCAAAAGACTGGCATACGATGCTTATCTACGTAGTCATGCCACTAATAACAACAAGAAAGTAAGTAAGCCGATTACAGTGTATGAGGCGAGTAGGTCAGTAAGATCTCTTCCAGTAATCACAATGTGATTACAAAACACATGTACAATGAGCTAAACATTAAGCGACAACATGAAGAGATAATAGCCGGTTGAGTCAACTACCGAAAGGAGTAACTGTACCGTGGGATAAATTCTTAGAACGTCAACAGAGTGTGTATTCATGGACACCATAACAAATACTGCGCTTAAAGTGCTGTGTTCGATTCCTATCGAAAGAACCGGGTTGTAACATCAATTGTGCAGGGCCACTGGTTCGTGTCGGCACGACGTTTTCAACATCACGTGATATCTGGGCTGGGGAGAGGGGTTCGGTATCACATTGTGTGTGCTCAGGACAACTAGGGTGAGAGCGGGTCTCGGCACCACGATGTTTGTTCTCAAGACCACTAGGGTGAAAGCGGGTTCGTCACCACGTTGTGTGCATTTGCTACTGAGATTAACCTGGGTTCAGAGGCACAGCGCACACTAAACGCTCTTTTCCAGATGAGGTTTCCTTACCTACAAATCTAGAACGTATCCTCATGTTTATTCTACGAGGGAGATTATTAGAGTAAATAAAAGGTACACAAATTTCGTGGAGGAAATTGTGAGCAAAAGGCACCATTCATTATTAGCAAAGGTAGTGTGTGAGGCTCAAAGCGGGTACCTTTGTTCTCTAAAATGAATCTAATTTGGAATTTAGTTTCTACAAAATTTTGATTAGTGTCGGACTGAAAAGAGCACTTAGCCTAAAAACAGACATTCAGACGGGAGAGCAGAGTTATAGGCATTTGCAAAGAAACTGCAATAGATTCAGACTTGTCAATGAATGCTTACTACTTACGGACTTAAAGTTTCCCATTCCAGTTCGTCCTAATTGGCACCAACATTTACAAAAACACTTCACTACTGCACAGTCTTGTAGAAGTTGTTCGGTGGCACATGTTTAGTCCACAAACGTGAATGGAAAGTCCTCTAATTCATTGGACATCAAAATTGCTAGAAGTTCAATCCCGTGCGGTGACCAATGAGGAGTCAGGGTTCAGCATCATAGGCAGCTAGCAATCGTCTTTTTTCTTCTCTTCTGTGAGGGTGATATTTTCCGGTTACTTCCCTCTCTTTAGGCGGATGTCGAGGGTATCTTCTAAATACTCTGAAGTATCCAAAGAATTGTAAAACAGTCTTTTTACGTATTGGATATTTTCTTCCTAATATTAAATTTATCTTTCGATGATTAAGTTCAACAAAACAGGATGAGCTTGCATACGGAGATCTTGCGCGACATACTTTTGGAGGCAGAAAGATTAATGTTACAAATCGTTGGTCATATTTGTAGCTTTGCACGGCGTTCTTCGAGCGATGAAGCGTCCATATCTCAGCAAATTGATTTCCTGGTGATGAGAACAGTCTCTTCAATGCGTTTCTATCTTAGTTTGCAGGTTCATTGATTTTTTTATTAATCTTATGCTCTGTCTGCATGTCTGTTTCCCGTCTAACGTAGAAAGCCGACTAAATGAAGTAAGAAAAGTAATCATTTCTATGTAATGAAAATTTATTTGGAATAGTTGTGTTTTTCTCCGATTCTTTCCTATGACTCGTTCTTATTTATTTTTAATTTCTTTCTATAAATTACAGATTACATTAGTTTTAGTATATTATTACCATACTGACGTCTACATCTACATCAATGAACATATACCGCGGGATAAATCGATCCTAGGATATTCTTACCCCTGTCGGTTTTTCTTACAGTCAAAGAAAATGAAGACAAAAGATATGATATTAATAAAATAGTGAGGTGTACATCTACATCAGTGAACATATACGGGGGGTAAATCTATCCTATGATGTTCTTACACCCTGTCGCTTTTCATTACACTCAATGAAAATAAAAAGAAAGGACATAATATTAACAGCATAATGAGGTGTACATCTACATCAGTTAGCACATAACGGGGCTAAACCTATCCTAGGATATTCTTACCCCCCGTCGGTTTTACATAAAGTCAAAGAAAATGAAGACTAAATATATAATATTAATACTATAGTGAGGTGTACATCTACATCAGTTAGCACATAACGGGGCTAAATCTATCCTAGGATATTCTTACCCCCCGTCGGTTTTACATAAAGTCAAAGAAAATGAAGACTAAATATATAATATTAATACTATATTGAGGTGTACATCTATATCTGTGAACATATACGTGGGTAAATCTATTATAGGACATTCTTACACCTCTGTCGTTTTTTCGCAACCGCAATAGAAAATAAAGACGAAAGATATATTTTAATACCATAGTGAGGTGTAGTGTTGTAAAAAAACGTTTTTTTTTTCTGTGAAGTTTTTTTTCAATAAAAAACATCGTTGTTTTTCATGTTTTTTTCAAATGTCTGTTTTTTTTTCTGGCAACTATTATTTATTGATTTACGTCGCAGATTATTGAAATAATCAACAGAACTTGAGTCGAAGCCCTCGTAACTTACAAATCTTTTGTTTCTTTGCACCTATATACTAACAAAATTTTGTGATTATTCCTTTCGGCCCCAGGTCATTTTTGGCGTTTTCCTACATTTCCAGTTAGTGACTTATTGCTCAAAAACCATTCATTCGATTGATATCGTTAAGGCCTTGTTTTTTACAAAATGGATGTGGCTATCTTTTGGTGTAAGTTGCATTGCAGTATTGCAATTGGGTGGGAAATTATTGAGGGAAATGTAGGGGTGAAAATTTACAAAAAATTCCCTAACCGAATTTCAAAATTTTTTGTATCTAGTACCACTGCTGCTATATAGGTTCAAGTCGCCTAAAAAAAACCTTTGGTGTGTTGACAAGGTACAGTGAAATCCTGAAGTCGCTTGCTTCCATCCAAAGAGGGAAAGAAAAAATTCTGTCATACACATGAAATTTTGACACTTTTTACGCCTCACAAGCAAAAATCAAATATGCCGGGGCTACAGCTTCTCTAATTATCCTATTGAAACTTTTTATGGTGCGTTCTGTAAGACAAAGAGGAAGCTTTCAGGTAGTGGTACGTTTGTTTCAATGTAGCCAGTAAGAGGGTAATAATAGAGGGGGAAAGGGAAATTTTTCTAATTTTTCACCTAAAAGCGGGAATTATTTGTTTTGGCTGGAAACACTGCCATCAGACAGACGAAAACTATCTAAAAATAGCCCTTAGTACTTCAAGAATATATCCTACAAGAATCATGGCGATATATAACAAAGTAAGCATGATTTTTTTTTAAATCTCATTCTACCTCACAAATTCACCATTTTCTTACCACTTACAGAACATGGTTTATTATAAACCTCAACTGTACTTTCCCTAATTATTCTAGTGAAACTTTTTATGGTGTGCTGTGTAGACTAAGGATGAGGCTGTTAGACATTGGTACGTTTGTTCGAATGTAGCCAACAAGAGGGAAATAATAGAAATTATTTTTTTTTTACAAAATTTGCCCTAAAATCTTGAATTAAAATTTTCTGTAGCTGGCAACACTACTATCAGACACACACAAATTATCTTAAAATAAGCTTTGGTAGCCCTCTAATATATCCTACAAATATTGTGACGATATCTAATAAAGTAAGCATGTGAATAAAAAATATCTCATTCTACCTTTAAAAAAATCACAGTTATCTTCCCAATTAGAGAACAAGGTCTACTGTAATTCCCCTAATTATCCTATTGAAACTTTCTATAATGCGTTGTGTAGAGCAAAGACGAGACTTCCAGATACTGGTACGTTTGGTCCGATATAGCCAACAAGAGGGAAATAATAAAGACAAACAGATAATTTTTCCAACATTTCCCCCTAAAATCTGGAGTTAAAATTTTCTGTAGCTGGTTACACTGCTACTAGACAGACGCAAACTATCTTAAATTAAACATTGGTACACGACGATATTTAAGGAACAAAATTTCTAATTACCAAAAATATATTACTGTAAACAGAAAAGTAGGGAAAAACTAGAAAAATCAAGGGTTAGAACCTAAATATGAATTTTTCGTGCGTTCCCTAATTACCCCATTGTAACGGTCTGTACTTGCGTTTGTTAAGTAAGGACAAATGTTCGATTGGCGTAAGCTGACTTGCACTCAGACGTATAGGTACGGATTTATAAACAAAAATTTCAAATTTTTTCCCCAAATTTAGGAAATTTTAATTTCCCTAATTGGCAACACTGCGCGCAGGCCCGTCCAATTGATGTCAACAGTTAGGTATCCATCCGAGGTATCTACCTGGCAACTATAAGGAGGTCTTTCTACAACGAAGGAAGCTACAGGGAAAAAAGAAGTAAAGAAAATTAGAAATTAGAAAATTCTCGAATTTTTGACTGGGGTGAAATTTGAGAAGGAAATTCGACACCAGAAGAAAAAAATAATATGATAAACTATAGTCCAACCATATTTTGCAAGAATAATATCCCGATATCTTAATTAGTGTCCACACAGGAGCGGATTAAACAAATGACACCCGTGTGTGCCACTTTGGCTACCTGGGCCACCGAGTATACATTTGATTACATTTTTTTGACTACTAACTCGTGTTGTTGTTGTAGTTATAGTCTCGACTAATAATAATATAGTTGTTATAAACAATAAGTATATAAGGAAAAGTTTCTCTCCTTTTTACATCTTAGTTCCAACACTGTTGGTGAGAAATGCAGGGTGTTTCAAAATGAATTTTGGGGTTTTAAGTCTTCGTAGTACTTATTACATTTTACGTACAATTATAAGCAATGCATCAAGTAAAAGAGCACCTCAAACAGTCTTTGCTACAAGTGTTCAATGTGAGATTCATTTGTCACACGGCACACATCTAGTCGATAGGCGAGAAAGACCCATAAACTTTCCGCCATATGGCACAAAACACATTCAATTTAGGGGAGTCTCGTTTCAAGTGTACCATCTCCTGAGGATTTGCCGACGGCCAGATACAAACATTATGAGTGTTCACATTAGCTCTTAGGTGAAATGTCGATTTATCACTGAAGACGACACGATCCAGAAAATCTTTATTGTTATGCAGCAATATTTCACTTGCGAAATTGGCACGTAAACTGTAGTCTGTAGGCTTTAGACCTGTAGCAACTGCAAACGATAAGGACGTAGTTGCAAGCGTCTCCTTAATATTCTTCACACAGACCGTTGCACTGTGCAGATTCAGTTTTTATTAAAACACAAAAAACTTTCGGCTCTCTAGTCTACATCTTTGCTGCTTGCTCTTTCTAACGGCAGACAGAAGAAACAATGTATGTACATGCGTGCGTACAAAACTGTTTGAGTTGCTCTTTCATTTGATATAATATTTATAATTGTAAGTTAATTGTAATAGATACTACAAAGGTTCAAAACCCAAATATTAATTTTGAAACACCCTGCATTACTTCAAATTGTGTCATCCTATATTCATGTATTTTATATACATGTCATCAGGGCCGGTCCTAGTCAATTTGTCGCCCCATGCAATGACATAATTTGCCGCCTCCCCCTTCCTCCAGAAAGAACAAATCTTAAAATTCATTATTTTAAGTATGCTACTCCAGCATGAACAACAAAGGTGACGGTAAGTGCAGTTGCACTCAGAAAGGCTTAAATACTTACTAAAAATGCAATCCCGTTATTTCTTTTTTAAAAATATTAATCTATTACGTTAGTGAAAGATAAAGTAAACACACCTGCAGAGGAAAAATGGTAGGGCTAATCCTTTTTATAGAATTCACTATCGAGCTTCAATCTCAATGCATCAGTTTGCAATTCCAGTGCAACTAGCTCTTTTATCTTTATTTCTTGATTTCCCTTCAATATCTGTTAACATTTAAAAAAAAAAAAAAAACTTGTTTCTATCTTCAATGATAAGGAACTTGTTTCTGACAAAAACAAGGCTAGTTGTCATATCAAAACTGTGATAACTTACTAAATGGAACAGATATTCACTACTATTCGAGAACTGAATTCTTGCATTTGGCAACAATCAAGCAATTTGTGCTCGGATTTATTCGACCACTTGCTTTAGCATTGTCCATGTGGCCTTAAACTAATGCAACCTAAACATAATTTATGAATGTAGTATTCAAATAGAAGGTCAGCTTAGTAAATGTAACTACCATCATCATGAAGTCTGTTTCCAGCAAGAAATATTTAATTTAAATAATATACTTCTGACAGATTTTACCGGATCATCCAAACTTGCCGCTCCACGCAAATGCACGTGTTGCATATATGGTAGAGCCGACATATCATATATATCTAGTCGACAAATTATTTATATATGACATTTAGAAAAATACTATTAGGCAAATTAGTATTAGTTTTTACCTTTAGACAAGTTATTTGAATTTTATACTGTTCGTGACATTATTTTCGTACTTATTAAAGGCCTGCTTTCACGAAAAAAAAACAAAATTTCATTCTACTTTTATTTCTTAGTTAATATTGATGAAAACTGCTGAAAGCCGAATTGTTAATAGGTATGGCATTCATGTAAATTCTAAAATATTTGTAGCGTATCAGTATCTAGCGTTTAATTTATATTGCATTTTACGGTGATTATACCTACATAAAAATATTTAATACTTAAATAGACGTAAGATAATACTTAAATAGATGCATTAGAAATGACTATTTGAAAAAAAAAACGAAATTTAGAAAAAAAACGAGAGGCAATGTTTTTTTCTAAAAAAACGTACATTTCTGAAAAAATACGAACGTTTTTTTTTCTATTTACAACACTAGTGAGGTGTACATCTACATCACTGAACATATACCGGAGGTAAATCTATTATAGGATATTCTTACGCCCCTGTCGGTTTTTCATAAACTCAAAGAAAATGAAAACAAACATATAATATTAATACAATAGTGAGGTGTACATCCACATGCGAGAGAATATACGGGGGTAAACATATCCTAGGATATTCTTATCTCTTTGTCGGTTTTCCTTACACTCAAAGAAAATTAAGACAGAAGGAACAAATTAATACCATACTGAGGTGTACACCAACATCAGTGAAGATATACTGGGGGTAAATATATTATAGAATATTCTTACGCCCTGTCGGTTTTTCGTAAACTCAATGAAAACGAAGAAAAAAACATATAATATTAATACTACAGTAAGGTGTACATCTACATTCGTAAACATATACTGGGGTAAATCTATTCTAGGATATTCTTACCCCCCTGCGTTTTTTCATAAACTCAAAGAGAAAGAAAATAAACATATAATATTAATAATATAGTAAGGTGTACATCCACATCCGTGAACATATACGGGGAGAAAATATATCCTAGGATATTCTTACCCCCTGTCGCTTTTTCATAAATTGAAAGAAAATGAAGACAACAGATATAATACTATTACCATGGTGAAGTGTAAATCTACGTCAGTGAACATACACTGGGAGTAAATGTATTCTAAAATATTCTTACCCCTTTGTCAGTTTTCCTTACACTCAAAGAAAATGAAGACAAAACATCTAATATTAATACCATAGTAAGGTTTACATCTACAACAGTAAACATATACCGGGGGGTAAATCTATCCTAGAATATTCTTACCCCCTGTCGTTTTTTCATAAACTAAAAGAAAATGAAAACAAAAATATATACTATTTATACCATGATGAGATGAAAATGTAAATCCGTAGACATATACCGAGGGGTGAATCTATCCTAGCATATTCTACTCACTGTCCCTTTTTCATAAACTGCAAGAAAATTTAGACAAATCATATAATATTAATACTATAGTGAGGTGTACATCTACATCCGTTAACATATAACGGGGTAAATCTATCCTAGAATATTCTTACCCACGCTGTCGGTTTTCCTAACACTCAAAGAGAATGAACACAAAACATATAATATTAATACTTTAGTGTGGTGTACATGTACATCAGTGAAAATATACCGGGGCGTAAAACTATCTTAGGATATTCTTACCCCACTGTCAGATCTTCATAAACTAAAAGAAAATGAAAAAAAATATAATATTAGTACCATAGGGAGGTGTAAATCTACATCCGTGGACATCTAATATTAATACCATAGTAAGGTTTACATCTACAACAGTAAACATATACCGGGGGGTAAATCTATCCTAGAATATTCTTACCCCCTGTCGTTTTTTCATAAACTAAAAGAAAATGAAAACAAAAATATATACTATTTATACCATAATGAGATGAAAATGTAAATCCGTAGACATATACCGAGGGGTGAATCTATCCTAGGATATTCTACTCACTGTCCCTTTTTCATAAACTGCAAGAAAATTTAGACAAATCATATAATATTAATACTATAGTGAGGTGTACATCTACATCCGTTAACATATAACGGGGTAAATCTATCCTAGAATATTCTTACCCACGCTGTCGGTTTTCCTAACACTCAAAGAGAATGAACACAAAACATATAATATTAATACTTTAGTGTGGTGTACATGTACATCAGTGAAAATATACCGGGGCGTAAAACTATCTTAGGATATTCTTACCCCACTGTCAGATCTTCATAAACTAAAAGAAAATGAAAAAAATATAATATTAGTACCATAGGGAGGTGTAAATCTACATCCGTGGACATATATCGGGAAGTAAATCTATCCTAAAATATTCTTACCCCCTGTCTGTTTATCTTAAACGCAAAGAAAATGAAGACTAAACATATATTATTAATACAATAGTTATGTGTACATCTACGTGAATGAATATATACAAGGAGTAAATCTATCCTGGGTTATTCTTACCCTTTGTCGGTTTTTCTTAAACCTAAAGAAAATGAAGACAAAACATATAATATTAATACCATAGTGAGGTGCACATCTTCATCAGTGTACATGTACGGGGAGTAATTCTATCCTAGGATATTCTTACCCCCCTGTCGGTTTTCTTAACACTCCAAGAAAATGAAGACAAAAGATATAATATTAATACCATAGTGATGTGTACATCTACATCAGTGAACATATACCGGGGATAAATCTACTAAAGGATATTCTTACTTACACTGTCGGTTTTTCAGAAACGCAAAGAAAATGAAAACAAACATATAATATTAATACTATAATTAGGTGTGCATCCACATCCGTGAATATATGTGGAGGTAAATCTATCCTAGGATATTCTTACCCTTTTGTCTTTTTTCCTTACACTCAAAGAAAATGAAGATAAAAGTTATAAATTAATACCATAGTAAGGTGTACATAAACATCAGTGAACATATACGGGGGGTAAATCTATCCTAGGATGTTCTTACACCCTGTCGCTTTTCGTTACACTCAATGAAAATAAAAAGAAAGGACATAATATTAACAGCATAATGAGGTGTACATCTACATCAGTTAGCACATAACGGGGCTAAATCTATCCTAGGATATTCTTACCCCCCGTCGGTTTTACATAAAGTCAAAGAAAATCAAGACTAAATATATAATATTAATACTATAGTGAGGTGTACATCCACATCCGTGAATATATATGGAGGTAAATCTATCCTAGTTTATTCTTACCCCTTTGTCAGTTTTCCTTACACTCAAAGAAAATGAAGATAAAAGTTATAAATTAATACCATAGTGAGATGTACATAAACATCAGTGAACATATACGGGGGGTAAATCAATCCTAGGATATTCTTAACCATTTTTCGGTTTTCCTTACATTCAAAGAAATTGAAGACAACACATATAATATTAATACCATAGTGAGGTGTAAATCTACCTCAGTGAACATATACCGTGGGGAAAATATGTCCTAGGATATTCTTAGCCCCATGTTGGTGATCCTTACACTCCAAAAAATGAAGGCAAAAAATATAATATTAATACCATAGTGAGGTTTACATACATCAGTGAAAACATACCATGAGGTAAATCTATCCTAGGATATTTTTACCCCCCGCACGTTTTTCATAAATTCAAAGAAAATGAAAACCAATATATAAAATTAATACTAAAGTGAGGTCCACATCCACATCAGTGAGCACATACGGGGGTAAAACTATTCTAGGATATTCTTACCCCTTTTTCGGTTTTCCTTACACTCAAAGAAAATGAAGACAAAAAGATATAAACTAATATTTAATGAGGTGTACATCAAAAGCAGTGAACATATCCCGGGGAATAAATTTATTTTGGAATATTCTTAGGCCCTGTCGGTTTTTCCTAACTCAAAGAAAATTATGACAAAATTTATAGTATTAAAACCATAGCGAGTTATACGTCTATATCCGAGAACATTTGCGGGGGTACATCTATCCTAGGTTATTGTTACCCCTCTGTAGGTTTCCTTACACTCAAATAAAATGAAGACATAACCTTAATACCATAGTGAGGTGTACGCCCACATCAGTGAACATATACCGTGGTGTAAATATATCCTAGGATATTCTTACCCCCTATCGCTTTTTCATAAACTCAAAGAAAATTAAGAAAAAAACATAATATTAATACCATAGCGAGGTGTACATCTACATCAGTGAACGTATAAGGCGGTAAATCTATCCTAGGATTTTGTTACCGTCCTGTCGGTTTTCCTTACACTCAAAGAAAATTAAGAAAAAAGATGTGATATTAATACCATATTGAGGTGTACATCAACATCAGTGAACATATACCGGGGCTAAATCTATCGTAGAATAATGTTACCCTTTGTCGGTTTTATCATAAACTCAAAGAAAATGAAGACAAACCATATAATATTAATACAATAGTGAGGTTTACATCTACTATTCGTGAGCATATACCGCTGAGTAAATCTATCCTAGGATATTCTTACCTTCTGTCGGTTTTTCATAAACTCAAAGAAAATGAATACAAAATATATAATATTAATAGCATAGTGAGGTGTACATCTACATCAGTGAATGTATATGGGGGGTAAATCATTCCTAGGATATTCTTACCTCCTGACCGTTTCCCTTACACTCAAAGAAAATGAAGGCAAAAGATATAATATTGATACAATAGTTAGGTGTACATCTACATCAGTGAATATATACCGGTGGTAAATCTATCCTAGGATATTCATACCCCTGTCGCTTTTCCTTACACTCAAAGAAAATGAAGACAAAATTTATAATATTAATACCATAGTGAGGTGTACATCTACATCCGTGAACATTTTTCGGGGGTAAATCTATCCTAGGATATTCTTACCCCTATGTCAGTTTTCCTTACACTCAAAGAAAATGAAGACTAAACATATAATATTAATACCATAGTGAGGTGTACATCTACATCAGTGATCATATACCGGGTAGTAAATTTTTCCTAGGATATTCTTACCACCTGTCGGTTTTTCATAAGCTAAAAGAAAATGAAGACTAAACATATAATATTAACCCGCGTCAGGTACCATGGGGTCAAATTTGACCCCAGTGTTCTTTCCAGTGCTGTAACTTTTAATACATTTGAAATAGCTTCAAAACCTTTTTTGTATTTTACCTTTGCTTTCAGACAGCAATTATGGTTAGTACACACTTGACCTCGGGTTTACATAATGACAGGTATTTATTAGTATGAGTGTTTGGGGTCAAAATTTACCCCATTTTACCTCTTGTGTTCTAAATTATGTAATATGTTAGATTCATTTTTTTATGACTTAGACCCTATGTATTAAGTTTCCCTACGAAAATAAATAGCATATAATAATAATAATAATAATAATAATAATAATAATAATAATAATAATAATAATAATAATAATAGTTATAATTATTACAATCCGAAAGTGAACAGTTCTTTGAATATGGGATCATATTGAGTCTAATATTTTTTCCTGGAATATGAGTTATTTTCTTCCTAGACTTGGCTACATTACACCACCTGTAGTTGGCAACGCTAGCATCAGTAGACACAGTGTTATCAAGCAGAGGTAAACAAAACAACATTATGGCGAGGCAAAAGCTATCTGTTTGAGAAACATTGGCTTATTTGCAGGAAGTCAGTGACAAAAACTATTCAGGACAGTTTCGGATGAGACTGACAAAGAATTCAATGAAGCGATTGATTCCAGAGTGAGGAAAGTGCAAGTGATTCTGAGTGCGATGAAGAAAACGATAACGTTGTGAAGCTTGGGAAGGATAGACACGTCTGGGAAAGAAAGACAAAACGATCAAAAAGTACACCCGAAAGAAATTTGGTACGCGGAAAACCAGGTCCTGAAGGAGCTGGAAGTCAAGCCGACACTCCTCTGAAAGCATTTTCGCTGTTCACGTGATAGCGAATGATTTCTGTGATAGTGAAATATACAAACCAGAAAATAGAAGCTGTGGAAACCATATACAAGGGTAGATGCTGTTTCACCTACAAGATTGATGAGGATGAACTAAAAGAACTCCTGGGAGTATGACTTTTTCTCGGTGTAACTAAAGGTTCGAAGTAAAGTTTGTGATGCATTTGACAATGGATGGTATTGGAAAATTGCTCTGTATTGCAGCTATGAGTCCGAAACGGTTCTTATTTCTTCTTTACTGCTTGAGATTCGATGACAGGGGTATTAGAGACCAGCGTAGGGCTGTTGGCAAATTGGCAAAATCGGGGAAGTTTTTGAGATGTTTTTGGACTCCTGCAAAGCGAACTACATTCCTGGGAGTGGGTGTACCGTGGATGAATCTCTGGTAGGGTTTCGAGGAAGATGTGCTTTCAAACAGTATATGCCGAAAAAGCCCAGCAAATAGGGAATAAAAATGTACGTGTTATCTGATAGCATGACTTTCTATTCGTTGTGTTCCAAAGTGTACATAGGTAAAGGTACTCACGATCCTGGTTTGCCAGTTCCTACTCAAGCTGTATTCGACTTGATAGGAGCACTTGCTGCGACCAATCTCTACATTACAACGGTCAATTATTATATAACAATTCCGTTGCCAATCAACTCAAATCATGGGGCCTGACACTGGTCGAAACCATGAAGAACAAGAGATGCATACCACCTTCTTTCCTTGCAAAATCTAAAGAATTTTGTACCAAGTGCATCAATTTTGTATGCAAACAGCAAACGATTAAACAGAACTACAAAGGGGCAATTACAAAAATAACGAATACTCTTAGTACTCTTGTGTAAATGCAATGTGCAATGTGCTAAAGATGAGTGTACACAAATACCACATTCATATTGAAGCATAATGAAAATGTTCACATTCTTTAATAAAGATGTCTCGATAAAGCAATATAATTCTAGATGTAATATTATTTGTATAGTTATGTTTTGTAAGTGGGGTCAAATTTGACCCCATGGTACCTTTAGTGTAAGTTTTTTCGTGGTACCAGACGGGGGTTAATACACAAGTTAGTTGTAAAAACTACTCCAATAAACATATACCGGGTAGTAAATCTTTCCTAGGATATTCTTAACCCCTGTTTGTTTTTCTTTAAACTCAAAGAAAATGGACACAAAACATATAATATTTTTACCACAGTGATGTGTACGTCTACATTAGTGAATATATGCCAGGGGTAAATCTATCCTAAGATATTCTTACCCTCTGTCGGTTTTCCTTACACTCAAAAACTGAAGACAGAACATATAATAATAATACTATAGTGAAGTGTACATCTACATTAGTAAATATATACCGATAGTAAATCTATCCTAAGATATTTTTACCCCCCTGTCGGTTTTCCTTACACTCAAAGAAAATGAATACAAAATATATAATATTAATACCATAGTGAGGTGTACATCTACATCAGTGAATGTATATGGGGGTAAATCATTCCTAGGATATTCTTACCCACTGACCGTTTTCCTTACACTCAAAGAAAATGAAGATAAAAGATATAATATTAATACAATAGTTAGGTGTACATCTACATCAGTGAATTTATACCGGTGGTAAATCTATCCTAGGATATTCACACCCCTGTCGCTTTTATTTACACTCAAAGAAAATGAAGACAAAATGTATAATATTAATACCATAGTGAGGTGTACATCTACATCCGTGAACATTTTTCGGGAGTAAATCTATCCTAGGATATTCTTACCCCTCTGTCAGCTTTCCTTACACTCAAAGAAAATGAAGACTAAACATATATTATTAATACCATAGTGAGGTGTACATCTACATCAGTGATCATATACCGGGTAGTACATTTATCCTAGGATATTCTTACCCCTGTTGGTTTTTCATAAACTAAAAGAAAATGAAGACTAAACATATAATATTAATACACAAGTTAGTTGTAAAAACTACTCCAATAAACATATACCGGGTAGTAAATCTTTCCTAGGATATTCTTAACCCCTGTTTGTTTTTCTTTAAACTCAAAGAAAATGGACACAAAACATATAATATTTTTACCGCATTGATGTGTACGTCTACATTAGTGAATATATGCCAGGGGTAAATCTATCCTAAGATATTCTTACCCTCTGTCGGTTTTCCTTACACTCAAAAAATGGACACAAAACATATAATATTTTTACCATAGTGATGTGTACATCTACATTATTGAATATATACCGATGGTAAATCTATCCTAAGATATTCTTACCCCCCTGTCGGTTTTCCTTACACTCAAAGGAAAGGAAGACAAAATATATAATATCAATACCATTGTGATGTGTACATCTACATCAGTGAACATATACCGGGGCTAAATCTATCCTAAAATATTCTTACCCTCTGTCGGTCTTCCTTACACTCGAAGAAAATGAAGAAAAATATATAATATTAATATAATACTGAGGTGTACATCTACATCAGTGAACATATACTGGGGGTAAATCTATCCTAAGATATTCTTACCCCCTGTCGCTTTTTCTTACACTCAAAGAATATGAAAACAAAAGATATAATATTAATACCATAGTGAGTTGTACATCTACATTATTGCATATATGCCGGGGGTAAACCTATCCTAAGATATTCTTATCTCATGGTTGGTTTTCTTTAAACTAAAAGAAAATAAATACAAATCTCTTTTTTTTCTTTCAGTATTATTTGGTGCTATTTGATTCCTTGGCCGTGTTTGTTTCCTACACACAATGTAATATTTGACAACCAACTAGGTGTTTGTCGTGATTTTGGTTTCTCTATTTCAGGTGCATAGTCTGATGGACTATGAGAAGGGGAAAAAATCTGCGTACCTTGCAAATTACGTCACACAACTGTGAGAACCCTCAGACCGAAAAATGTGTTTCATACAAGATAAGACGAGAGAGAATAATCTAAAAAAATAACTATTTAGAGAGAAAAAACTACAAACAAGGAAAAGAAAAAGATTCCAAGTAAAAGATGAAGGGACAAAATAAGATTAGAACAATTTATTGAAAGAAAGCACAAACAACAAACACTTAAATCCGATCAAGCGACGCAAACGGAAATTATAAATATAGAAATAGAGAAAAACATCAAAATATAGTCGATAATACAAACTGAAGTGCACAGATTTATAAATAGAGAAACAGGGAAAAACATAGAAGACTCCAAAATCCAAATTGAACCAAATAGGGGAAAAATTAATGATAGGATTACAAAAAAGGGTGAACTAGCAACATTACTAGAAAACAGGAAAAGGGACAGTAAAAAGACTTTTAAAGGAGAAGATTATAAGTCCATGGAAGAAGTACCAAATATTTATACTTCCTTTGTACATCGAGTAGGAAAATATCTCTTCCCAGTACAGGAAGAAAGAAAGGAGCAAATACAAGAGAACACAATATCTAGTACGACGTGTGGAAGCGAAGACACCGTAGACAAGCTAAAAGACGAAAATAAAAGTAAAATGCAGGGAATAAATCAACAGCTATATGAAGAAATAAAGCAGACATATAGACTAGCAAAACTAGAAGAAAAACAAATATTGGCTACAGTACTCAGGCAAATAGTAAGAGATTTGCATGTAAATGGTAGATCAATAACTTCTCCAACTCTGGAAGAGACAGATAGATTTGAGCTAACAATCTATAATTTACCAGCAAATGGATTTGAACTTCTAGAGCTGGTGGATCAAGTTTTTGAAAGACGAGGAATATACTGGTCCTTAGAAAATGTTTATAAACAACTAGTTAGAGCACACGGTAGAGTATATTATGATCCTACGAAATCAGGTGCGGATGCTTACGTTTTAACGAGATATGGATGAAAACTATCCAACATTTTAAAATAATGCAAAATAACGCACAGGGCAGCAAGGTGGCTACAATGGAATTAAGAAGATTAGCGGAAATAAAAAGAATCGATATTGTGGCAATACAGGAGCCATATCTTATAAATAACAAATTAACAACCTTTCCCGTGGGAAGTAGGATCATCTATGGAGGAGAATAGCCAAAAGCTGTGACTGTAATCATGAATAAGGAAATTGAAATGCTGAAGCTAGCTCAGTATGCAGATAATTGGATAACAACAGTGGAAATTAAGTGAAAAAAATAAATTTTGGATAATTAATGAGTACTTTCAATACCGACTACCAACTCAAGATTTTGGAAACAAAAGTACAGGACATAATAGGACAAAGAGGTAATAATAGTATTCTGCTGTTGGCAGACACAAATGCAAAGTCTACAATATGGGGAGCACAAGAAAACGATGACAAGGATGACTTAGTAGAATATTTAATTATTCAAAATGGACTCCAAATCTTAAACGTGGGAAATAGATCAACCTTTATAGGAAACAGAGAAAAATCACACATAGATGTATCATGTGCAACGACTGAACTAGCAAACAGAGTAACAAATTGGCATCTCGGGAACAGTAACACGCTAAGTGATCACGAAATTATCACCATAGATATACAGGCATACCAAACAACCAAAGTAGTAGAGACATATAATATAAACAAAACAAACTGGAATAAGTTTAAAGATAATTTAAAGTTATCACAAATAGAAGAAGATAGTAATGTTACACAAATAATACAGCAAATAGAGTTAGTAACCAAAGAAGCACTAAAAGATGCTACCCCGACAAATAAGGGAATAAAGAAATACGAAGACTTTTGGAACCCCAAACTCCAGAGGTTGAAACGAATAGCAACATCAGCAAGAAAAAGCTACCAATCAACACTTCATCCCATTCTGAAGGAAAGGAGATTGGAAAAATACAGAATTGCTAAAAGGGAATACAAAGAAGAACTATTAGAGTCAAAAAATTAAAGTTGGGATTTATTCCTAAAAACGAATAAAGTAGTACACCCATGGGGAACACCCTACAAACTGATTACACAAAAAGTCAACCCTCTAATCTTGAGCACAGTTAAAAAACCTGATGGAATGCTAACTACGAACAGAGAGGAAATATTAATGGCATTAGCAAATAAGTTCTTTCAAAAGGATATAAAGGAGACTGATACGGAAAGTAACATCGAGTTAAGAAACTAAATGATGGAGGAAACCATTGATACTGTACCTGAAGAAGATCTGGTAACAAATGAGGAGATGGAAAAGATAATGAAGAAAACTTAAAAACAAAAAAGCACCAGGAATAGATGGACTAAAGAGTGAAATATACAAAAAGGCTAAAGATATTTGGATACCATATCTAACTAGACTATTTAACTGGTTACTTAAGAAGCAACTTTTCCCAGATTCCTGGAAAGTTTCAAAGTTAAGTATCCTATCTAAAGCACCAGGAAGGGACGCCTCAGAAGTTGGATCTTATAGACCTATTTGCTTCCTTAAAAACCTTTCCAAAACTTTTGAAATTACTAAACAGGTTACAAAAATATAGAGACGTTAAGGACCATCAATTACAATATGGTTTTAGAATTGGAAAATCAACAGAAGACGCTATAAATAGATTAGCAGATAATATAAAGGAAAAAAGGTACGAACGAAAATATGTCTTAGCACTCTTTATAGATATTGAAGGAGCTTTTGACAATATTTGGTTTCCCTCTCTTCTAGAAAATATCAGAAAATTAAATTTGCCTAAATACATAATAAACTTAATAAGAAATTGCTTAGTAAACAGGAAAATCATAATACCGAACGAAGAAGGAGACATAGAAATTGAGACCGAGAAAAGTTGCCCACAAGGTTCTATCCTGGGACCAACTTTATGGGACAGTGAGCTACAACCATGCTTGAAAGTATTAAACAAGATGCAAGAAGTGGACATAGTTGTTGCATTGGCCGACGATATTGCAATAACAGCAAGTGGAAATAGCAGGAGAGAATTATAAATTAAAACTGCAAAAATAATACAACAATTAGACAAATGGAGCAAAGACAGTAAATTAAAATTATCAACACGCAAAACTAAATACTTAATTTTTGGAACAAAGTTACAACGGAACCCAATGATATAGCTAAATGATATAAACATAAAAAGATAACCAAAGATAAGATGTCTGGGAATAATATTAGATGAAAAACTAAATTTTGATGCACATTTTAAATACATAACAACTAGAGGGAACAGCATAGCAAATAAATTAATTACGATAGCTAGAAACAAATACAAACTACCATTGAAAATAATGAATTGGTACCAGCAAACCATTTAAACAGCTGCAATAACATATGCATCAAGTGTTTGGATTGGGAGAACATTAGAAAATAAAACATATAACAATAGATTAAATAGACCACAAAGAAACATACTAATAAGATTAAGTGGAGCTTTTTCATCAACATCACATACCTTACTAAGTATAATATTGGGAGTAAAACCTATGAATATTGTAGCTCTGCAGACGGCAGCGAACTATTGGTTAAGAAAAGGAAATCTAGACAAAACCAGGAATATATTTGATAAAGAACTAAATACCGAAAAAGAAATTGAAGATCATATGATAGCAATTTGGAATGAAGATTGGCAACGGTATGAAGGAGCTTACAGAGTACATCACATATTTCCAAACATGAAAGATAGACTACAAATAAAACATTTAAATCCCACTTACGGAATAATTCATTTCCTAACAGAGCATGGACCGTATGAAGATTACTTGTATAAAATAAAATCCAAACGAACACCAAATTGTGAATGTGTAGAAATTGGCACACCAGAACACAACATTATATGGTGCCCAACAATGGAAGATGACGTGATTTTAAGAAGAGACATTCGAAACAAGACTTTACAAGAAATATTAACTAGTAAGGAAGATTGAGAGAAATTGAAAAAAATAACTAATGAATACTCAGATATAAGAAGTCATATATACAGAAGAAATTTCAAAAATGGAGAGAATTAAAGTGATGAATGAAAGAAAATGAAAAAAATGACTTGTTCCTGGACCGGAGAAAACACTCCAGGAGAGGAAACACAGGAAAACCGTACCTTCCACCGGGAACAAATTGAATGAATGGATGCACCTCCAGCCTAGGGACTGGAAGAGGAATTCCGGTGCAAGAGTGTGTGAAGAAGAGTGCGTGAAATCGAGAGTGGTGGTGAGTTCACGGGAGGGAATAGGGAAATGATAAGAAAGGACATAATGGAAAACACCACATTTACCGTTCGGACGCCAGGGGAGGTTGGTGAGGATAGCACTGAGATACAATGGACAGGGGTCCACACAAAGTGCTCCGAGTGGACCCCGGACCCAGTCTATAAGAACCAGCCAAGATACCAAGGAACGCAAAATGAGCGGTTAATAAATAAATAAATAAATAAATAAATAATGAATACAGTAATAGAGTGAAACGAAAAGATAAATTTTCAGTGTGTGGAAGAGTGAAAATAAACAATAAATGGAATAACATACAGGCTGAAAGACTAAGCCAGAAATTCGTGTGGTGCAAGGTGAAGTTAAATATATATATATATATAATGTCATATAGGTGAAAAACAAGTTTCAGTGGTTATTAGTGTAAGTGACGACAAAAGCATACAGTGTAGTATAGTGTTAAGAATATTAGTTTGGGAGCACAAGTGTTAGTGTGGAAACACAGGTGAAAGCAATTAGTGCAGTGAAAGAAAAGGTGAATACCAAGGAAATATATTTAAAAATATGTATATGTGTATATGTATATATATATGTGCATATATATGTAGGTATATCTATATAAAACATATGGGTGAAATAAACCGAAACACACATGGAAAACCTGCAAGAAACAAGAAGAAGCCTAAGGTAAAAAGAAGAAGAAGCCAAAAAATAAAAACATAAAAACATAAATACGCAGAGAACACATATACCAAACAAATATACAGAAATACACAATAAACAAGCAATCTAGATTCAAACTCTTTTGTTAAATTTTTGTAGTTTTTTTTTGTTTTTTTTCGTTTTTGTAAATTTTACTTTTTTTGGTCTCTTTTCCTTCCCCATCCTTTCCCTCCCCAATTTTCCTAATTTTTTCTTTTTTCACTTATGGAAATAAAGAAAAAAAAACAAAACTACCATAGAAATCATTCGGAATGATGATAACTCGTCGGTTTTCAAATGCTCTAGGTAACCGACTAAGAGTAACGCGACTGAGCGAATGTAAAAAAAAAGTCTGATGGACGCCTTTCCAGCAGAGTAATACGTACCCTGATTTTTGACACAATACCGTACACTGTCTGGCTAGAGTAACGTATCTGATTCTTTGGACAGTTCATCCAACCGTTCTCTCGCCGTTTGAACAAGTCTAATACAAGATAGTATATTTTCTCTAGCGCTAGTGAACTCCCACAGCTACTGCTTATGTCAGTTAATTGCCTCCTCTACGCATTCGTCGTGTTGCAGGTTTTCTGATAGCAAATGCTTTGCTCATAGGTTATTGACCGTTAGGAAATCTGCTTCACAGTGGTTATCTTGTACTAAGTATATAAAGTGGAAACTGTAATATTTTTAATGAAATCTTAATTTATCTGTCTGCTAAGTTTGAGTTGCTATCTTGTCTTCTTCTTAATGTAACGTTTGTAATGACGATCAGTGCATATTACCTAGGTACAATTATAATAGATTTAAATGTTCTTCTCTGTAATGTAGCTACGTGATACTTATTCAGTTCTTGTAAACTTATCTCCGTGAATGATGATTTTCAATGTCCTGAATCAGATGTGGACTTGTTCGCCGGGCAATTGCCCTTTTCGTTTTCCACTTTATGGTACCCATTCCCCACGAAAAATGTTTAATAATGAAAACCAAATGAATAAATTTTCCTGATATATTTAAACTATTTTTCTGTACTAAAACAAAATAATTAGTGTATCTTGTGAATCTGTTGATAATAACTTTTCAAGGCGCGAGAAAAAATGAAATCTTTGAGTTTTACGTCCCACTCTTATGCCGCGCGAGAAAGATTAACTGATCTGAAGTTACAAATGTATTAGAAGCTTTAGTGCGTTCTTAATCGAGCATCAAAACGAAATAGCACTTTTCTTTCAAGTATCTTTATTTCGAACATGCAAAGTATGTAAAATACCGTTCCTCACACGGGAAGAATACATTTACAGAAAAATATTCGGAAGGTATTGTGTAAAACTTTTTTCCCAGTATTTGAATCAAAGTGAAATGTAAAAAAAAATCAACTTTATTAATTGTCCCATATGATACAAATATAACAACCGGCGCAGCGAATATTCTTTGAAAAAAAAATGTTCTGTCTTTCTCGCTTAGGATACACATTTCAGTCAAAAAGAGCCGATAAAATCCCAGGTCGACCCAAGTACTATATTCAAAACTTTATTTTAAACGGTTAAATCACTTCCTCGCTTTAGCCATTTCGTATGTATAAAATGAGAATATATTAGAAATTGTCCAGTTTTCCCCTTTCGAAACATAATTACCGAATACTTCGAATGAGTTAACCAATATTTAGAAAATAGTTTTTAAGCAAATCCATATATTTGTTATTCTGTGACTAAATAAAGGGAAATTTTAATATTATAAATACTGTCGACTTTCCTCCTCTTACGAGCCGAAGTATCAAAAGAGCCACAATACATATTACATTTTTAGCTAACTTTTTAGTTGCCAAATTTCGTACTTACGCTTTAAGGAAATCCAAACATTTTACATTTTTCTCGATACATAATGGGAACGTTACCATAGAAAGACCGAGGTGTAGTCTAACACATGGAAGACCAAGAAGGTCAAATTTTTGCCCGAGGTTGTAAAACCTATTTTAACCATTACTAATATAATTTTAAGTTGTTTGATGATCTACTAATAAGTATGAGTTTTAAAATTATATTAAATCTTCTGAAGTTTTATTTTAATACGAAATATTACAAATATTATCTTAGTACAGGCTACAGACATTTGTTTAGCAGATATGAAGTGCCATGAAATACATTATCATTTGTGGACAAATTACAGTACTAAATCTGCCAGTGTTATGTTTGATCAATATCTGAAAGTAGATTTTATTAGCTTAATAATGGATTTAATGAACATACAAGATTACAAAGATATTATTGGTGTAATACCGTATCTCTCTAATCAATTCTATGTTGCTAACAAATGTGTTGACCCGTCACCTGCGCTACATTTCATTTTTTCGGAAATTACCATGATAGTATACATTTTAGTACAACTAAATTTAAGTTAGGACTAACAGAAGAAAATACAAAACATAATCAAACATGTTCAAAAAATGATTTGTTCAGAGCAAAGAGAAATAGGAAGTGCGGGCAAATTTGACCCACCTTGGTCCTCCTAGAGTTAACATGATAGGAATTGTACCCCTTTTCCCCTTAGGAGTGCAATTTCGAAAACGCTGAACACGTATTACATTTTTTTGGTAAGAGTTCAAACGAATTACACATCTCCTGCTTAAGTAAACCCTTATATTTGTTATTTTCTGAGCGGATAGTGGTTAACTTGAATATCCATGAAGATAATCTCTTTCACTACTTAGGAACGTAACTTTCTGAAACACGTAATATTTTATTTTTACTGAGTTTAAATGCAAACATTCACATGTCCAACTTTAATGAATGCTATTACTTGATATTTTTGAATACATAGTGGGTTATTTTAATATTCAAAAAATATTCCCTTTCTTCCCATAGACACGAAATTTCCATAAATGCTTAAACACAAGTATGCCACAGTTTTTAGATAGTTCAAAAACCAAATTTAATACTTCGAAAATTGAACGAATTCTCACATTTGGTATTTTCTGATTAAATAATGAGAAACTTTAATATTCAAGAAATTGTCCCTTCTTCTTTTAGGAGCGAAACTTTTGAAAACGGTGAAACACGGATTCCATTATTTTCAGTAAAGAGATTTAATCCGAACTTTGGCACCCACAATTTTAACGAATCCTTATGTGTGATGTTTTCTGAATAAATGGTGGCTAATTTTAAAATTCAAGAAAATATCTTCTTTTTAATTTTAGGCGCGGCACCTTCGAAAATGTTGAAACCATAATTTTAGGTAAGAGAGTAAATGCCTAATTTCACATCTTCAACTTAAATGAATCCTTACATTATTTATTTATTTATACATATTTATGGGTATTACTCTCAACTACGGCCTTAAGCCCGTCACGTATGAGAGAGGACGCCTCTAGGCGAGCACAATTTCCGGGGGAAAGGAAGAAAGCATTGAGGAAGGAAGGAAGCAGCCAGGGATTTGTATGTTAGCTATTATCAAGCTATTTGCCTTTTGTAAATGAGGAGAAACCAGGAAAAACCTCCATTATTATGGCCGGCCTATCAAAACTGTTATAAACCAACCCTATGAGCATCAAACCCGTGACCGTTCGCACCAAAGGTGAGAGAGTTGGTGACTACGCTACGCGGGAAAACACGAATTATCACATTTTACATTTTCTGAATAAAGAGTGGAAAATTCTACTGTACTTATAGTAATTTTGCCTGTACGATAATGGGTCATTCAGTGGTTCTCTTTTATATCAAAGTACGGATGGAAGAGTTCTTACACGGAGAAAAATGCATAATCCAGTCGGCATGTAAATGCTGTTTTTACCAGGTTACGCGCGTCACCAAATTAAGTAATGTTGTTTCATCAGTAGTACGATCTACACCACCGTCCAGCGAAAATTTTGTATTGTGGGACCACCAATTCAAATCTAGAATCAACGCCATACCCATGCCGACGGTGATAACTTAGGTATATAATGTTGCTACTACTTTCCTACGAGTGTCCCCTCTTGGTTCGTTCTAAATCTGTGACTCCCTACCTTACGAGAGTAATAGTTTTTAACACGGAACCAATCATGTGAATAAAATTATCCAATCACAGCGAGTCTAGTTTGACGCCGAACTCCAGACTTGGCATGGTGTTCCCACCTGCTGTACTTTTATACATGAAATTACATTACTTAAGGAGCCCACCCGCGTAAATACGATGTATCCACACTTAAAACCTAGTCTTTTTTTTCTCAGTGTGTGCTATAGTTACTACTAGTAAAATCAAAAATAGTTGCAGACATAATATGATATGTCTATAGCAGCAAATATCTATGAATGCCGCAATACACCCCCTTTGACCAACTGGTATGGCTCCCTCAAAATACCTATGGCTCCACTTCACTATCACATCAGACACAGTGGACCTAGGGATGTTTAGGAGTGTGGAAATTTCTCATGCAGACTTGTGACACAGATAACACGTAATAACCTGACCCCATTCGAAGTTCCTGAGTAGGGCGGTGCGCCCCATTCTACTTTCTCAAAATGTCTAATGACTACTGAGGTCGCTAATAATGAATACCTGGTTGTAGGTGAGAGCACAATGCACCAAATATGAAAACGTATGTTTTGGGGGCGTCCGGATGTGTGTGTGTGTGTGTGTGTGTGTATGTGTGTGTGTGTCTGTGTGTGTTCTTTGTATTAGTTGAAAGTCCAAAGTAGCAACTCTACACATATTCATTTTGATAATATAACCGCCTCCAGGTTATAGAAGTATTTTTTGTGGATGCTCTGTATATTTCGTAAAGACAGTGACTATTTTTTCGATTTATACTTTATTCTGCGACGCATATAAGTTCTTTCTTCGGTGGGAATTGCTTCTTTCCCACACAACTGAACAAAGAAGTCTTTCATTGTTTTTTCGTATATATATTTAAAACAATGCTTTTGGTGAGAACATTTCAGTTAGTGACGAATCTTTTCAGTGTTTCTTCCTGGCTTATTATTATGCATAGTATAAATATTCTGCATGTATTTGGAACTGAACTAAGTGCTTTCTTTAATCGCTTATGGAAATATTGCAGTAGTTTAGAGAAATACTGGCTGACCAGATGTTTAAGTGACCAAAGTGGCACCAACTACGTTGCTTTTGCAGCTTGTTATCTGTACTTTCTCACGCTTGAGTTATCGCAGTGTCTCGTGCATCGTAGCCAGTTGACTAAAATTAACATAAATTACTTTCTATATTCTGTTTGCATGTGCACACAGCTGATTTAACTGAGTGGTTTTTGGAATGAACTGCCAACACTCTTCAGTCGACCATTGCAAGCCGTACCTTGAGCTTTGGTGCTCAGAGAGTTTGACTATGGTATTGTGTGCAGCCACCACGCATGTTGCGTCGGGAATTAAGTATGATTTTGTGTTAAGGGACATAAGCTATTAGCCGGCGAAGGACGTTTTCTTACGGCTAGTCCCCAACTAGTGAATTCCCAGGTCCGCAGACCTTGTGCGTACATTGTCAGTTATATACGCGCCCTCCAACATCAACATTCTACTTTGAAGGCTCTCTATTTTAATTTGCTGAAGACTCATCTTTACGCTTCAGGATTGTTTGGTGCAGCAACTGGATTTTATGTGGGATTATCCCGACAATATATATAGACTGCCCGGAAGAAAGAGTATAAGTAAAAAAACAGTTTTTCAGGAGGCGATTTTTTTTATTTTACTGAAATACGTTACTCTTTTGCCGAACACTGTCGTAACGAAACATTATTGCTAGCAAGTAGAATGTTGACAAAGAAGAAATCTTTCACTAATATCAAACGATCTTTGAAATATTTGACTTATGCTATATTAACCAGCGTTTTGATGTGGACTTATTCTATCATGCACTATTTTGCATTACGTCATACACATGTAATATTCGTCATATAAACGAAATTCAACTTTTATTCTTCGTCAAAATGTACTTTTAAAAAGGTTCCTGGTTGAGCAGATATTAATAATAAATATTGAAATATACGTTTAGAATAATGATGTTTCCTTTTAATGGCTAGAATATTCTATTCCAAAAGAAAGTTATTTTCCTTGGGAGTAGAATATTTCTTGCCACTAAACAAAAACACCATTACTCTACATGTATTATTTCAATTCCTTTTATAAAATTGCTTACACTTAGATTTGTCAAATGTTTACAATAACTGTATTTCACGAAAATTAAATGAAGATGCATAATAAACACACAACGTTTATATTAAGCAGTTCTTTGTAAATGAAATCAACAACTGAACTTCACGTTCATTCATTGTTCTCAAAATAAAATTCGTACACTGACACTGCAATCTTTTTTCACTCATTTTCTTCATGGTCTTCTATGTCTGGATATACTTCTGGGATATCTGATGTTTTCCGTCCTTGGTAGAAGGCGTGGAATGTTTGAGGTATCCGTTGGAAGAAGAGCCAAAAGGTCCTTCTTCTTTTCCCTTGTGATAGGTAATGTGGTAGTGTTGCATCTTGGAGGCGTCAAAGCAGCTTAGGAACATCCTCTCCGGCAGAAATTGATGGTTCTGAAAGGTTCGTTTTCATCTAGTGTGTTTTTATAGTACAGTTCTCTAAGTTGCTTGTCATATCGGAAACATTTTGCACTGTGCCAATTAAATTGAGCCCCGTCTTCATCTTTTTTGCGAAGAACAAAGACAGTTTTGTAGATCACCGAAATTGATGAAATCATTGTATTTAAGTTCTATAACATTGAATTTGGTCTTTTTCCCTACCGAACGCACCAACTGATACCAATCATGAGAGTGGGAAATTGGTATGCTTAGTCTCTTCTTCTGTTTCTCTATCAATCCATGGTCGACATCGCATTCCATGTGGCTGTGACCACTAACCAAAAATGTGTGGTCTATGCATTCAAGGTGTTCGTCATCTTCCATAACAACAAAAAGCATAGCAGCTACATGCGAGTTTTTGTTTTGGGCGGCGCAAGTATCTGAATATAGCACAACATCTCACATCATGTAAAATGCCACGGAAGTATTCAGATAATGGGTTGGTAAACATTGTTGAAGGTCGAAAGTGTAGCATCTCATTGACGAAGTCTGTTTTGATATTTGTTTGGCCTTGTCCTTTGCACGATATGCAAGTTCAGCTTCTAAATGATCTTGATTCAATTCTTCATGAGCAATATTCACTTCTTCATTCACAGCGATAGACTTTCGCATATCTGAATAATCACACTTGTGGTAGTATCAATTTTAGACTGCTTAAATTTTAAATTCATCTTATGAAATTCTCTTTCCTATATGTTATGAGATACTGGATTCAAATGTTGCTCGGTGTAAAGCTTGTACATAATCTGTAAATTCAAATGTGATGGCAAAAACAAACGACTGCTTCTACGTCTTGTGTAATGCGATTCATATGATGGGAATGAAGAGATGTATCGCTTTACTTCATCAAGGTTTTCGTCGGAGTGTTTGTTTCCCGGCGTACTGCGGCCTCTTTTATCGTCTGATGTGGAACCAGAAACAGAAGTGGTTTCATTGGCAATAGCCCGTGTAACAAACATTCTAGTTTCATCCAATGTTAACATAACAACTTTTACACACACGTACGCGTTTACCGTCAATTTTGAAATGAAAAGTGTTTGTCTTTGTTCTGTTTTTCGCTTTCTCAGGATCATTTCTCCTTTTTCTGCGAACGGCAGGTTCTTTGGATTCAACGAGGGACACAAACGTAATCCTTTTATTTTTGTCCCCCAACGACCAATATTCTTCATTCAGCTTTTCCCTTATACACCGTCCATCACTATGAATTTTCTCTAGAAGATCTTTACACTCCACGCGGCACATTTTTAATGGTTGTGAATATCTGAACTTGACGACATTTCCGTGCGAGTTGATGTATTCTTTTCCGGTGTTTCTTCTCACTTTCCTCTCCTGTCTGTTCTTTCTTGAATTTGTGGAGTATCCTCGAATTTATCTGGATTTCGTGGGACGTTTATCAGTAATATTCGGTTGGAATATTACACTATTACTATCACTTTCACTATCATTATCAGGTACGTATGGTTTGTCCTCGATTGAATCATATCTGCTAAGGTCAGAAGATTCACTTTCATTGTAGCACATAAGCTTTGCTTTATTCCGCACTTGCCTAGTGGTAGAAATATTAACATTTTCTAAAACATCTTTAGAGGAGCTACTCGAACTTTGTTCTCTATTTAAACTTTCAGTAGGAAATTTTCTTTCCCGTGTGACCATGGCGTGATCAACGTTGAGATCTGCAGATGGAGGGAGGCAATTTCTGTACTTATCATCGACTTGTTTACTGCTTTTATGGATGGACTCTGCACATACTTTATCGTTTTGAAGAGAGTCAACTTCCTGTTTGAATCCTGAAAAAATACAAAAGGAATATATATATTTACATGTGTGTGTTCACAACACACTATCTATACCTGAGAAGGTATAACGTCGCTCGTTTCACGCCTCTTGTTTCCGGTGACCTTTGAGCTGTGTTACCACACGACTGTTTTTTTTATTAGTTTCACATAAGAAAAACAAGTTTAAACTTTTATGAAACAGAGTTACAAACGATTGCATTGCTTCATTGTGAGGCTGCACAACTTATCTATAGTTTTTGGTGGTTAAGTTCAAGTAAGTTTGGCAACTGTCAACATTAGTGAATGGCTACCCAACACCACACTCGTAAGTGATAGCAGACACAAAGGCGGGAATCCGACGACTTTTTTGTCTTCTATTAAGTACAAAGGTTCTTCGAACACTCGACCTCGCTAAACACCTGTGTAAGTTTCATTTTTAGAGAACACCCTTTTTATTTTTCTGGCTATACCTTTTTTTGATCCCCTTTTTCCAACCATGGTTCGGAATTCCTCAATTATGCTTGCACATTAAAATTTTACCAATGTGAAGAAAACAATGCGATTAGAAAAAAAAACGGCGTTAGACAAAACTGAATAGGCTTCAAAACGAATATTATTGATTCGATTAAGCAGCCGTGGTTTAAGATTTAAGTTGCATTATTAAACATGTGAGATTAGAATCTACTATCTGATAATAAACAAAATTAAAATATGACTTATACTCTTTCAACACACGTAACTTCTCTGGCTTTATAGAATATGTTGACTTATACTATTAAGTCACAAGTTTATATGTTGGTCCAAGCAATATAAGTAAACATATACTCTTCTCCCCTACCAGGCGTAAGTATAAATGACTTATACTAACAGCCCCAAGACGCGATTATTCAACTCACGTTTAGAATTGACGTATCCCGTGTGTACAGCTGCTGGAGCATGACTCATAGAAAGGGATGGGACTTGGGTATTTACCCACTGGATAGGTAAATAAAAATTGGGTAAATACCCGGTAAATGTCGAAATTTTATTTACCTACCCAAAAAATGGGTATTTATTACAAACTGCAAGATTACATAATAAGAAGACATAGTGGATTCTAAAATAACAGTATAAAATCTTCCAGACACAAATGTGGTTAAAGAAAGATGCAAACTTGCATCACTGGAAACAATTTATATATGATAACACTGTTTTAATCTTCCCCGTTTCTAATTTAGTTTACTACTGATATTAGCTTTGAGACTTGTTGAGAGAAACAAGAGCATATTCCTGCTAGTACGTTTTTAGAAAATGATGGTTGCATGGGGGTGAACGACAATTGTCAAATGTGACGTCATTTCCTAACACTTATAGAAAATCTATGAAATATAGAATTGTTAAGCACAAGTGCATAATTTCAAATATTATTTCGTTTTTAATATTATCTTTTAAAAACCAATTCCAACCAAACGCACAATCTTCACACAGATGGTTGAATTGTACTGGCTAAGATCAGAAACTGGTTTCCATTTCTAGATTTCTAGGTCAACAACTTTCCATAAAGGGAACACGTAACAGATAAGCTGTAGCTGACTTTTTCCATGTGATAAATTTGTACCTACAGTGAAAATTGAATGGATGCTGGTTGGGTGCAAATAATCTTATGTATTTACTAGTGGAATAGGTTAAGATACGTGTTCAACCTATGATGGTTTATTTTACAACATATTTTTATATTTTATCTTCTAGGCAATATTAAACAGAATGCTAGCGAAAGCTGCCTACGTAACTGGAGCGCCATTGTCCATGGTGGAACATCCTCTCTGGATAGATTTCTTCAAGCGTCTAAGACCTTCATTCAAACTTCCAGATAGAAAGTCGTTGTCAACTTGGCAACTTGATGCCCAGTTTAATGAAATGCAAACATAGCTGCGTGTAGAGCTACAAGATTCGAAATCAATTTCATTATTACCAACCCTAGTCCAATATTTGTTCACTTTATAAACACGAAAGACAACCGTCACACTGCTGAGTACATTAGAGATCAAGTATTTGAAGTCATTGAAAAATACGATCCCAGTAAGTTCTTTGTTCTCATTGGCGATAATGCACCAAATATGCAGAAGGCTTTTTCTCTTGTCCAAGAAAAGTACCCCCATTTGCAACCATTGTCATGTATAGCACATACATTGAACCTTGTCTACAGTGATATCTTAAAATGTTTTTCAATTTCATCATTTATGACAAATACAGGGTGCGGCACGTAAAACCGGCCCGTCGTAATATTCTGGTATATTTTGTTTTTGGCAAAACTGGATACCCGAGAGTGTGGCCATTGTTGAAGGGTTCACTCTCACTGGATCTTTTGTGAAAACAAAGAATTTGTTTCAGGAGAAATTTTCAGGACGTTCTGTGCCAGCAAAAAGCACCATTCAGCAATTGATTGAAAAATGGCGGCGTACAGGATCGGTTCAAAATGCTTCCAGGAACAGACGACCATCTGTCTGTACACCTGAATTAAAGATGCAGGTGGAGGAGATAATGACAAGAAGTCCTCGAAAGTCAACCAGGAGATTGAGTCAACAGGTTCATGCGAGTGAGAGAAGTTGCAGATGTGTTTTAAGGGGACTGAAGTTAAAACCGTACCGGATAAGTGTTGTGCAAGAACTGAAGGAGCCTGACCTGCAGAAGAGGATGTTCATGACTGTTGAGCAATGTTGCCAGTGGTATCTTGGATCCACTAATGCTCATCATGAGTGACGAGGCGTGGTTGCACCTGTCTGGATACGTAAATTCCCAAAACAACCGGTATTGGTCGACAGAAAATCCACACGCAATCCACCAGGTACCCTTGCACGATGAGAAAATTGGTGTTTGCTGTGCCATTTCCACCACACGCGTTAGTGGGCCCATATTCTTTGAGACGACAGTGAACAGTGACGTGTATATGGGAATCCTGGAGGAGTTTTATACACACTTGACCGAAGAGGAGCGTCAGTTATGTTACTTTCAGCAGGACGGTGCAACATGCCACACATCAGCTGCATCATTGTCCCTTGTACATGAGATGTTTACAGCAGAGAGGACAATCAGCAAAGGCTTGTGGCCTCCTCGGTCACCAGACTTGTCCACGTGGGACTTTTAAAGGGAAGAGTATACGAAACAAATCCACACACAATTGAAGAACTCAAGACCAGGATCCAGGATGTCACCAATAGCATTACAACACAAGAACTCACAAGGATATATACGAATCTCCTCAATCGTGCTCACATGTGTGTTGAAGTGGGCGGAGGACACTTTCAGCACCTGCTGTGAAGGCTGCTGTGAAGGTGAGTAGTCATATTCAATACATTACATTTCATTTATGTGTTGTAGTTAATCATATTCAATACATTACATTTCATTTTATGTGTTCACTTTACGGGCCGGTTTTACGTGCCGCACCCTGTATTATAGACATCATTAAAGCAGTTAGAAATACTCAGGTCTTGAATGCACTTTTTCATGCAATTAACAATGAGAAAAACATACACACTTCTCTTACTCTTCCATGTAAAACCCGTTGGGGAAGCTACTTAAAATCTCTTGAAAGTTTGCAAGCTACAAATGTCACCCTACAGAACTTAGCTGTTCACGAAACCACTGCAAGATATACAGTATTTATTAAAGACCATAAATCAAGGTTAGTTGACTATGAAGGTTTCTGGGTGACAGTTGAAAAGCTAATACACGTTCTCAAACCAATAGAATCCTGGATAAATGTATTAGAATCTGATGAATGTAACATACACCGAGTTTTTCTGGCTGCCAAAGAAATCGAAGAGCAATTAAGAAAATCTGTTCTTGAATTCCCATTGTCCAAAGCAGAAGAAACAAATATTCTTCATAATTTCGAAAGCAGAAAAGTTACAGCACTCCAACCGATTCACTATGCCGCAGCATTGCTAGATCCATCATCACAGGGGTTTCACTTGACTCCAGAATAACATGATGGATTGGAGTTCATACACAAGATTGCAGAAAACATGAAAGCAAATCTTGTAAATGTTATGAAGGATTTCGCACACTACAAGGCAAAAGAAGGTTTGTGGGGCAAGAAGTTCATTTGGACAAGTTCAGGGGAAATGAACCCAGTAGTTTGGTGGCAAGGTTTGTGTGGAAGTACCCACTTATCTGAAGTTGCACAGCGGATATTAACAGCACCGGTATCATCAGCCGCCACAGAAAGATCTTTTAGTACATTCTCAAAAATTCACACTAAGTCAAGGAATAGACTGACTACTTCCAGAGCCGGAAAAATTACGTATATAGCTTATAACTGGAAACTGCTTCACCGGAACAAAAGCCGAAAGTATCAACACACCGTACAGAGACAGAGAAGATTGTTGAGTCAGAGCAGCAGAAAGGCTTAGAAAATACGTTATCTCAAGATACAAGTTCATCGCATTTGAAATGCACTATAGTACCAAGGAAAAGGAAAGCCTCTGAAGAAGAGAGTGACAGTGACATTTCTTCCGTGTGCGAGATAGATGAAGACATTAGCAGCGATGATTCCATATATTCATTCCATGTATCCGATAAATCTGATGAGTAATCTTGGTAGAAATGCTATCCCATAACGAGATAACGATTTTCAGTTATGTGTATAGAATATTTGGAAAATGCTGCTAAATCTTGAATGTTCTGTAGTTCATTTGTTCTTTATTAGGTTTATGATAGAAATGACGTGGATGATGCTGCCAATTGAGATGTCTGAAATCAGAGTGAACTAACTGCATTTTGCCGAATTTTGAATTAAAGCATAAAATCATTTCAATTAGGCGTACAAATCTAATGCCACCGAAACAGAAACTAGTTAAAGAAACTGACGTAACTGTCATTTGAAGCCCATTTTCCAATGGCCCTTTATCTATCTTGTTTCCAAGAATGCTAATTTACCGCGAAACACGAAAATACAGTTACTTCAATTTGGCTTCAGACAGCTCAGTTTTTACTACATTTTGATGTTTAGCTAGCAAGTGTAGTTTAAGTTTGAAAGTCCCCGCACATATACTCCTACCGTTTCATTTTTAGTTAATAAAACATACATGATGTGACAAAAATATTTCAAATCATGTCAATATTAATAAAATGTTCCCCATAGTCACTTGTAAAATGTAAATTGAAAGAAAAGTACTTATCCACGTTCCATGTATTATTTTAGTTTCTTTATTTGTACAAAAAAATGCTGTCTTTTTCAGTCATCAGTTTTTAAAATTTGCTTTCTGGAGAAACACACTTGTTTTATGTTACTATTATCAAAACAGGAACAACAACATAAATCATTTGTATTAATCAAAATAATAAATTTACTGCCTTTTAAGACTTGTTTTAGTTTCTTCTGGATCTACTCGTACATTTTCATTTTTTTACGTACTGCGAAAAAACGTCTGTTCCACATATAGTATTGAAAATGAAAAATACCCGTATATTTACCCAATTTGGGTAAATACCTGGGTATTTACCCAAGGTATATACCCAAAAAATATTTACCGGTAAAAATCCCATCACTACTCATAGATCACAAATTTTGACTTATCTCATTTTGGACAATTTGTGACTTATACTCTTTTTCCCGGGATATATATATATATATATATATATATATATATATATATATATATATATATATATATATATATATATATATATATATACAAAGAGCAAGAGTGCATTAGAAAGGCAAAGTGTGATTTTGGTGATGAAAATTATTATCCATAGTCTGTGTTAAGTGTTGTGTTCATTTCTCTTCGTTATTTTTTTATATATTAGTATTCTAATAAATAAGCATAGTGTTATTTAATCCAGGGTGTTTTCGTTGTTTTTGTGAGTGATGTTTGTGTGCGTTATGGTCTGGATGACCCTCTGATCGTCCGTGAGATTTTCGAGACGAGACACCCGAACCTCTCGGCGTATAATGCTCATCTCATCATTGAGATCGACGAGCGATTCGGAAACAATTTGTAACCTCTTCTTGGAGAGGTCCTTCATCGTCCTGTCCAGGTAAGTTCCAGTCTCAGGATAATACTTATTGGGAGGACCACGAACCACGAACAGCGATCAGATTACAGGAAGTGGTTATAAATAAATGGCCGCCCGAACAGCGACACGATCCCCGAATGGTTACAATAATACAGTGATTTAATAATCATACAACTTCATTCTCTACGATATTTTCAGTAATGTATTCTTTCTTAAGTTAATAATTAAGTTATGTTCTTCACTTCTAACATGCCTGTAACGTACAAACCATTTTAGCTACATGGTAGATTTGGTCTCAAAATAGAGGAGACCACGGTATTTCTGACCAATTTTTATTCACCATTGCCACAGTGCTCTAGCTGAAAGAAAATGTAATGACGCCAGCATTGTGATAAAGGCAGGATCCTTGTCTACAGAGGTAGAACTGCAGGTATATGTTCTCGGACTGTCTGACAGGTGAAAATATTTCCGACGTTTTGGCTGTAGGTATTACATTCATTTTCAGAGATAGTGTCGAAGAGACCAAATATATTATTACTTATGTATATAGTGTGGCTATATAGAGCCGTTAGTATGAATAGAGATATTATTGACAGAGGGAAAAGTTGCCTTCTGGTTGGCTGGTGGCTACAAATATTTTCACCTGGGAGAGAGTCCGAGAACATTTACTTGTTAAGGTAGTTCTGTTGAACGATTACTTAAAATAATGCAACACTTATAACGATCCGTAATACCCTGAAACATAATACGGAACACGCAAGGGGGAACGTGAATCACAATGTTTGCAACAATTGATTCTCTATAAATTTTAACTGTAATTACCCTTAAATAACTATAAACCTTACCTACTTCAAACCATCTTTAAAGTGATGAAATGAGCTACAAAATTGTACGAAACTTTAAGGAATTCAAAGATATAGGAAGAGATTCAAGCTAAATCTAACAAGAGTAAGCTGATTGGGTACTAGAAATTTTCCACAAATAAAACATTTTTAAAAAAATCTAAGGGAGCCTGCGCTCTCTACCAAGTGCATCGTTTTAATATAAGCATGAATCTCTTTGCTTGTTTACTATATCAGTACCTGTCCTTTTATAGACACAAGTGAACGACGAGAAGACACAATGGGAGTGAATTTCTATTGAGACAAGGACAATCAATTATAACGTTGTCATTTTTTATTCCCATTACTTTCAAATCCATTGAAAATATTTTGAAAATGTTTTGATTTATTTGCCATATATGTCTGTAGTCCATACTAAAATACCTTGAAGTTAGAAAAAAATGCAATAAAGCTGAAATTTTCGGAATAATTTCCTATGTTGATGTACTTCTACATATCAAAAATCCCCTACTCTCCGATGCGTGCTTTCTCTCAAAATGGCGGACAAAGATGGCAGCCATGAAATTTCAACTTCACGACCTTGGGCGACAATAACTTTCTTCTTTATGACATCTTGCATACGTATTAAGTATATATGTATACAAGAAAGATTGAAATTAAATTTTTATGGTATTTATCTTGTCAAACTTCAATTTTGATAGGTTTAAATTTGTTATATATATTTAAAAAGTCAAACCAAATATCACTTTTTTATGTTTGGAGACAATTATATTAGAAGACAAATTAGAAATGAGGAAAATTGTTTGAATGAAAGTTGAAGATAATTTTATGAGCATTAAGATGAGGTAGTTACTTGATGCAGATTTTGTATACGATTTATTATATACCTTATTATTAAGAAACAAAAATGTTTCATACATCTTCAATTTCGATCTCATATTTATAAGCGATTTCTGTATTTTCCCACTCAATCCCGAGACTCATTTTACACATATGAGAACATTGCAGACCAGCAGAACGACATTCACACTTAGTTTAACAGTTGTTGTTTGCAGTAATCTTGCAAATACATCTGATAAAAGCAAGAAGTTGAGGTGGTGCGGCTTCCACATTAGTTGGAGTGATACGTAATTGTCCTCGTTTTAGAGTCCACCCCAGGCTAGTGGATCGAGACGATTCCCTAGCCATTGTTGGACTTGTTAGTAAACCCTCAGATGGTGTTGACAAGCATCAGCTTCTGTTATAGGTTGCATCGCTAGCTGGAAATTCACTGAAATCGTTTGCCGAGACCCTAGTTCTGAAAAGAGATACGACGAAGTTTGTTTAGGCCGTCACAATAGTTTCATTTATATAAGCTTACAAGAAACCTTATCCCAACTTTGGTTATGGTTTTCGACTGTATGTTGCATTTATTGAACGATTTGACCAATTCCAGAAGTTCAGAGTTCTTCTGAAGAAGTTGAAATGTACTTTTCTTTCCTTTCTTGTGCAGAGCTGACGTTGCATCACAGCTTGCCATGGCGTGGAGAAAAAGATTGCCGTCCTTCAGTGTCCCACATTTATTCTGAATTGCTGAGATGTCAAAACATTTATTTGATCTGGAGTTGGAGTTTGGCATAAAGAAGAAAATAGGAGTTTGAGATATTGTCCAGGCCAGCAGAATAACAAACAGATCTACGTCTGTACGTAAAACAGTGACTGTTTTCTGTTATTTATTGAAAATCTAAATTGCAACTGACACTATTAAGGGATCGGCATCACCTTCTGCTTGTTGTACTTCAATTCCTGTCTTTATCATATTGTCTGTCAACATAGCAATAAATCTGTTCTTCTTTTTGGAGTTACTTAGAAATTTATTCTGTTTCACGGTTATTTTCAATTCTGGTAGAAAAGCAATGGAAGCTGATGTCTTTCTTAATGACCGACGTCCTGTTTCTAATGTGTTTGTGGTTGTGGAATCATATCCATCAGAAACAATAATTGTTGCTGATGAAGAGAAGTACTTTTGCACATATTCGACGTATCTCTTACAAAGGTTGCCGTACGTAATAGCAGTTGCTAATGTTCTTCAAGGCCAAACCACACGATGTAGCAAAATCTACCATCAATGACAAACTTGTAGTTAGTAGGACAGTCTACACAGGACACGATTTCTTCAGTCCCGATACATCTAATTCATACGATACATACTTTGAAAGATCAACTTGAGATTTCAAAACGCACACTATGCGAATGAACAATTGAAGAGGGTTGATCTGCAGCACACCTTCAGCAACTTTAATGGTATTTTTCGATACCAAAATTGGAGTGACACGAATTTTTCGCTATAGCTTTAAATCACCAAAATTCTTACGACACATCTTATTCATTATACTAGTTCTTACTTCCTCTGCTCCGCCACAGATTGTTGCTTTATTTGATTCAAGACCAATAGCTACATATATGAAATCTTTAGGGTCATCTTGTGCTTCAAATGTGAATGAGTGTCAATCCATTCTTAATCTCCTATTTATCACGACCTTGTCGAGGCTCATGAAGTTTAACATGTTCCGTCGAAGAGGAGGATGTACCACACAATTTTCAACATCTTCATTTACATCCAGACAAACTGTCGTCATCAGTATCCACGTACTAGGATACGAATACTCTCTGTAATATCTCTGCCCTGTGTTAATCCTACCTGATAACTTCATTGGACGCATAAGGCATTGCTCAATTACCATATAAGTCTACACTTCACTCCAAAAAAAAAGCGGATTGTAAAGACACCACATATCAATTTCTCATATTCAATTGGACACATTCTTGTTTTTAAGTCTTTCATTGGCTGGACATAAATGTGAATACTTTTCCTAATTTCTACGACTCGCTGCATGCAAGAAAGGCAGCATAAGCTTTCTGGCAAGTAAACGCAATTGCCAGTCTCCAGTCCTTTTAGATCTAATGAACAGTAACATAATTTACACTTGTTCAGTTCACTGCAACCACAGTCTAGCTGTACGTCCAACTTATTCAGCCCTCATACATGAAGCAGATATTACTTCTTGGAACGCTGTCACCTCAATGCTGCTAAGCAAACTTTCTTCTGTTCTTATGGGATCATTCATAAAGAGTGCAAATTTAGTTCTTAGGTTGTCGACAATACTTTCATCTATTTGGCTGCAAACTGTCCGCATATGTTTCATCAGAGCAATAGACGTTAGAATGTGAGATGTCACTGATCGCGAAAATGCATGACCATCCACTATGTGCACAACGGAATTTGTTGCATAAACCTTAGCCCACATATCTTCCAAGCCACTTTCTGACTTCCTTCATCGTGTTCTCTCAGAACTAGTGTTTCGGCAATCGATTTCAGTGAATTTCCAACTAGCGATGCAACCTCTACCAGAGGCTGCTGCTTGTCGACACTAGCTGAGGGTTTACTACCAAGTACAACAGTGGCTAGGGAATCGTCTCGATCCACTAGACTGGGATGGGCTCTAAAACGAGGAAATTACGTATCATTCCAAATAATGTAGAAGCTGCACCACCTCAAGTTCTTGCTTTTATCAGATGTATTTGCAAGATTACTGCAAACAAGAACTTTTCAACTAAGTGTGAATGTCGCTCTGTTGGTCTGCAATGTTCTCAAATGTGTAAAATGCGTCTAGGGATTGGGTGTGAAAATACAGAAATCGCTTATAAATATGAGAACGAAATTAATGATGTAGGATACCTTATGTTTCTGAAAAATATATGCATAAGGTATATAATAAATCATATACAATATATATCAAGTAACGTAATGGCAAAGTAACTACCTCATTTTAAAGCTCACAAAATTATCTTCAACTTTTATTCAATTTTTCTCATTTCTAATTTGTCTCCTAATATAATTGTATCCAAACATAAAAAAAGTAATATTTGGTTTGACTTTCTTATACACATAACAAATTTAAACGTATCAAAATTGAAGTTTGACAAGATAAATATCATAAAAATTCAATTTCAATCTTTTCTGTGTGCATTTATACTAAATACGTATACAAGATGTCATAAAGAAGAAAGTTATTGTCTAATAAAGTCGCGAAGTTGAAATATCATAGCCGTCATTTTAAAAGAAAGCACGCGAGAGTAGGGGACTTATGGTATGTCAAAGTACAACAAAGGAAATTATTCTGAAAAATTCAGTTTTATAGGAATTTTTTCTCAACTTTTCTCCTAAAATGCCTGCACTAATGGCGTTCGTTGGACAACACGAGGAGTCAATCGATTTTTCTTAGTTTGGAGAAATGGTCGGTCAATTTACAAGAGAGAGATAATATACAGCAATTCAAGAAATCTTTATGTAATGTGTAACTCGTACGATGTTTTATGTTTTCAAATTACAAAATTAAAAGTTGAAAAGAGAAATAACGGTCCTTTTCTGAAATAGTTAAAGACAAGTGGCAAATCTACAGAAAATTTGAAATCAAATAGCAAAACTCACACGCTTCGATAGCTTGCAGTTCCTTCGTGCTCATTGTAAACACATTTTGGGGACGATCACGAAAATCGTACAAAGCAGACACACATATATAGAATCAACAACTATTCATGATATCGTGTACCACCGACCACAAATAATTCAAATGCCTATTTTTACGCTGCTCAGTTTATGAAAAAATCTTACAAAGGAACAATTAATATCATCAGTAATTACTTAATCTTCCTACCATTCAACTACAGTCTCGGTGTTATTCTTTATTTTTTATATGCTTTGTACCTACAAGAGAAGAGAAATTGTGAGGCAAAGTGACGGGAAGAATGTGAACACTCCTGTCAGCGTTGATAATGTATTCAATAATGTTGACGCAAACATCACTATGCCATTAATACTATATGTTTTGCCTTCATTTTCTTTGAGTGTAAAGAAAACCAACAGGGGGTAAGAATGTCCTAGGATAAATTAACCCCCCCGTATATAATCACGTATGTAGCTGTACACATCACTATGGTATTAATATTATATGTTTTGTCTTCATTTTCTTTGAGTTTAAGAAAAACACAGGCGGGTAGCATGTACTAGAATAGATTAACCCCCCGGTATATGTACACTGATGTAGATGTGCACCTCACTATGGTATTAATATTATATATTTTGTCTTCATATTCTTTGATTGGAAGCAAAACCGACTGCGGGTAAGAATATCGTAGGATTGATTTAACCACTTATATGTTTACGGATGTAGATGTACACCTCACTATGGTATAAACAATATATGTTTTGTCTTCACTTTCTTTGAGTTTATGAAAAACCGAAAGTGCTAAGAATATCCTAGGATAGATTTACCCCCGGTATATATTCACTGACGTAAATGTACACCACACTATGGTATTAATATTATATTTTTTGTCTTCATGTTCTTTAAGTGTAAGGAAAACCGACAAGGGGTAACAATATAGTAGGATAGATTTACAACTCGGTATATGTTCACTGATGTAGATGTGCACCTCACTATGGTATTAATATTATATCTTTTGTCCTAATTTTCTTTGAGTGTAAGGAAAACCGACAGGGGGGTAGTAATATTCTAGGATAGTTTAACCCCCGTATATGTTTACTGATGTAGATGTACACTGCACTATGGTATTAATACTATATGTTTTGTCTTCATTTTCTCTGAGTTTATGAAACACCAACAGGGAGTGGGAATATCCTATGATAGATTAACCACCCGTATATATTCAATGATATAGATGTACATCTCACTGTGGCATTAATGTCATATCTTGTGTCTTGATTTTTTGAGTGTAGGGAAAACCGACAGGAGGGTTAGAATATCCTAGGATATATTTACCACCCGTATATGTTCACGGATGTAGATGTACACCTCACTATGGTATTAATATTATATGTTTTGTCTTAATTTTCTTTGAGTTTATGAAAAACCGACAGGGATAAAAATATCCCAGGATAGATTTACCCCCGGTATATATTCACTGATGTAAATGTACACCACACTATGGTATTAATGTTATATCTTTTGTCTTCATTTTCTTTGAGTGTAAGGATAACCAAGAGGGTGGTAAGAATATCCTAGGATAGATTTACCAACCGGTATATGTTCACTGATGTAGATGTACACCTCACTATGGTATTAATATTATATGTTTTGTCTTCATTTTTTGAGTTTGAGAAAAACCGACAGGCGGGCAGACATATCCTAGAATAGATTTACACCCCGGTATATGTTCACGGGTGTAGATGTACACCTCAGTATGGTATTAATATTATATGCTTTGTCTTCATTTTCTTTGAGTTTAAGAAAAACCGGCAGTTCGATAAGAATATCCTAGGATAGATTTACCCCCGATATATGTTCACTGATGTAGATGTATATCTCACAGTGGCATTAATGTTATATTATTTGTCTTCATTTTCTTTGAGTTTATTAAAAACCGTCAGGGGGTAAGAATATGATAGGATAGATTTACCCCGGTATATGTTTACGGATGTAGATGTACACCTCACTATGTTATTAATGTTATATTATTTGTCTCCATTTTCTTTGAGTTTATGAAAAACCGAGAGGGGTAGTAATATCCTAGGATAGATTTATCCCCTGTATATGTTCATTAATGTAGATGTTCATCTCACTATGGTATTATTATTATATCTTTTACCTTCATTTTCTTTGAGCTTATGAAAAACCGAAAGGGTAAGAATATCCTAGGATAGATTTACCTCCCGGTATATGTTCCCTGACGTAGATATACACTTCAGTATGATATTATTATTATATCTCTTCTCTTCATTTTTTTTGAGTTTATGAAAAACCGACCGAGGGTAGTAATATCCTAGGATAGATTTACCCCCGGTATATGTTCACTGATGTAGATGTACACCTCAGTATGGTATTAAAATTATATCTTTTCTCTTCATTTTGTTAGAGTGTAAGGAAAACAGGCAGGGAGTAAAAATATCCTAGGATAGATACACACACGTATATCTTCACTGACGTAGATGAACACCTCACTATGGTATTAACATTATATCTTTTGTCTTCATTTTCTTTGACCGTAAGAAAAACCGACAAAGGGTTAAAATATCCTAGGATACATTTACCTTCCGGTATATGTTTACAGATGTATATGTACACCTCACTATTGTATTAATACTATATGTTTCGTTTTCATTTTCTTTGAGTTTACGAAAAAACCGGCAGGCAGTGAGAATATCCTAAGATAGATTAACACCCCGTATGCGTTCACTGATGTAGATGTACATCTCACCATGATATTAATGTTATATGCTTTGACTTCGTTTTCTTTGAGATTATGAAAAACCGAAAGTGGGTAAGAATATCCTAGGATAGATTTACCCCGTAAATATCAGTGATGTAGATGTACACCTCACTATGGTATGAACTTATATCTTTTGCCTTCATTTTCTTTAAGTGTAAGGAAAACCGACAGGACGTAAGAGTATCCTAGAAGAGATTTACAACTCGGCATATGTTCACGCATATAGATGTACACCTCACTATGGTATTAGTGTTATATCTTTTGTCTTCGTTTCCTTTGAATGTAAGGAAAACTGACAAGATAATAAGAATATCCTAGGATAGTTTAACACCCGTATATGTACACTCATGTAGATTTACACCTCAATATGGTATTAAAACTATATGTTTTGTCTTCATTTTCTTTGAGTTTATGAAAAACCAAAACGGAGTGAGAATATCCTATGATAGATTAACCCCCCGTATATGTTCAATGATATAGATGTACACATCAATGTGGTATTAATGTTATATCTTGTGTCTTCATTTTCTTTGAGTGTAGGGAAAACCGACCGGGGGTTAGAATATCCTAGGATAGATTTACCCCCGGTATATGTTCACTGATGTAGATGTACACCTCACTATGATATTAATATTATATATTTTGTCTTTATTTTTTTGAGTTTAAGAAAAACCGACAGGCGGGTAGACATATCCTAGAATAGATTTACACCCCGGTATATGTTCACGGGTGTAGATGTACACCTCATAATGGTATTATTATTATATGCTTTTTCTTCATTTTCTTTGAGTTTAAGAAAAACCGGCAGCTCGATAAGAATATCCTAGGATAGATTTACCCCCAATATATGTTCACTGATGTAGATGTACATCTCAGTGTGGCATTAATGTTGTATATTGTGTTTTGATTTTTTTTGAGTGTAGGGAAAACCGAAAGGGGGATTAGAATATCCTAGGATATATTTACTCCCGTATATGTTCACGGTGTAGATGTACACCTCACAATGGTATTAATATTATACGTTTTGTCTTAATTTTTTTGAGTTTAAGGAAAACTGATAGTCGAGTAGACATATCCTAGAATAGATTTACACCCCGGTATATGTTCACCGGTGTAGATGTACACCTCACTATGGTATTATTATTATATGCTTTGTCTTCATTTTCTTTGAGTTCAAGAAAAACCGACAGCTGGATAAGAATATTCTAGGATAGATTTACCCCCGGTATAATTTCACTGATGTAGATGTGCATCTCACTGTGGCATTAATGTTTTATCTTGAGTCTTGATTTTCTTTGACTATAGGGAAAACCGACAGGGGGTTAGAATATCCTAGGATATATTTACCCCTCGTATATATTCACTGATGTAGATGTATTATCTGTCAGGAAAGTAAATGTACACCTATTTTTCGAGTCTGGCATTCCTGCGCTCCATCCGTGGAGAATATGAGAATTAAATCAATCAAATGTTTACTGAGGGGCAAAAAGAAAACTCTAATCTGAATAAGACATTGCAGAGGGGCACAAACTGTGAAAACGAATAGTGCATAGTGTAAATAAAGGACGACACCGAAAGAGAAAGCCAGATACAGCTGTTAAACTTAGAAAAAAGAGTAAAAATTGTTGAAGTGGGAACAAAAAACACAAATACAACAAATACGCCAACAACTAAACGTTCACCATGCCATGGTCTTGGTGTAGTAGATAAGGTGCTGACTTATAAATGCAAAGGTCGCCGGTTCGAATCTTCAGCGGGGACATTAAAAAAAATTTTTGTTAATAATACATGCAGCTCATGAGAGATGGTAAAAGAGGTCGTATTTAATTTTTCGTAGCAATTATTATTGGTAATGTTTAGTACAGATAATACTTTTTGTCTTTGCGTATTGCTTTTATTCTCTTCTTCATTTCCAAAGAGAAGAATATTCGAACAAATGCCACCAAAATTCCTCATATTTTGAATGTAAACGCCATTTGCAATAAATGAAGAATAAAAATTGAACGTTCCGATGTAGCTGCAAAAAGTAAAAAAAAAAAACATGGAAGTGGACCATAGAAATACAATTTCTACATGCCTTACACCTCCCGACCACGTTCTACGTTAGCAAGGAAGAGGTTTGTGTTTAGGTTAGCCTGGTCAATACGTTTTGCGAAGGAGCCCGGTTAAGCTCTGATGCACCACAGGTGCGAGAAGGGAGAAAAAAACTTTTTCTCGCTCCCTCTGTGTGTCTATTTATCTATCTATTTGTATATATATAACGCTATTTGTGAATGACATAACCACCCTAATTTTCAGCGGATTGAGACGAAACTTGGCACAAACATTAATTGTTGAAATATCTTGATGACTTCGTTAACCAGAATAATCAGAGGATAATGTTCAAAATGGCGGCCCCTCAAACTCTTAAAAAGTTCCAAGGGAACCAAATTTCGCCCATAAATAGGTATTCAGAAAGTTTGAATAAATTTTCCTCTTTTAATGAAATATTTGTGTGCAGAAACTCATTAAAATATTGGACCCGATTAATCGCCTAAAGATGGTTCACGCCCTTTCGCTACGGTCAGGAATTTTATTTTTCTTTTTTTTTTGCAGGAGGGGGTATTTTCCTATCGGAACAAGATGATTGTTAGTGATGATATGAAATTACACATTGAAAGTGAAGTAACTTGTGAAACGTGTTATTTGAAAGAATAATATAATAAATTTGCATTCCTCTAACACAGAGAACTGTAAATCATGTATTTCGAGTTCGGGAGCTTGAATGGCGAGGAGTGTTATTTGATTTGCTTTTTCGTAACACATTGCATTGCAAATAAAGGTAGGCAACATTAGTGGTAAGTAAAATAATAATAATAATAATAATAATAATAATAATAATAATAATAATAATAGGTGTGGTTTGTGGCAAGGTCATATCTTAATCAATTCTTCTTCAAACGTAATGATTGTAACGCCATATCTCCCTTACAAACAAAATATTAGCAATTTATTTCGAGAGAACGGGAAACTAGAGCGATGGGACCAACGTTGGACAGTATGCACTCATAGTACTCAGAAAAGTAAGCGATTTCAATGCAAAAGGAACGAAGAGTCATTGTCATGGGTACTCATGGGGCCACGGCAGAGCCCTCTTTAGGCAAAGTGTCAATAACTTATATCGAGAGGTGATACTGGGATGGGACCAACTTTGGACACCGCGGACCAATAAAGCGTATCGATAAAAATAGGGGGGGCGCCAGCCAGCTTTACTTATTTCCACATAATAATATAATATTATATTGTCGAAATACACACACGAGTTAGCTACTTATATTTCATATTATTATTATTATTATTATCGACAGCGTCTTTTCATTACGTGTGCGTGTTTGACATGAAGCCAAAGAGAAGATCCATCATTCGTAGAAAGAATAATAGTCAGTTACTTTAACTGTGAACGACAGCGAAAAATACGAAAAGAGTGGACTACCTGTAGCGTAAAGAAGCAATATTTTCTCCCAAATGGATAAAAAATCAAGCCGAGATTGATTCGAACTCGCATGGACGCGGCACAGTGCGTCGACCAATGGACAAAAATTAGAAAAGAAACAATTTTCTTCGGACTTACAAATAGCACAGAATGAAGCACAAATGATTCAAAAGACAGAAATCCCTAGCCACAAAATGATGACAACCTGTCAGCCAACAGAGGGCGCGCGCAAATTTATCACATTAGACCGACCCGAGTCGAGATGACACTCTTGCAGATAACTATTAGCATGCAAACTACTATATTAGACCGACCTGAGTCAATTTCTACATAGTGATCGCACTGGTGTTTCAGACCAAAGCGAAAGTTGAGACTTTTTTTCACTAGTGTGAAGTTATAGCACAAGTACGTTCTTTCCTTTACGACGAACGATTGGTAATCATTTTTTCACTGGCATATTTGGAATATCTCAAAAAAGCCTAAACATGTCTTGAGATCTCTGCAGAAATATCATCCTTCAATGATTTTCTTTGGATTCAGAAATAGTGTATGTGCAAGTGTCCGCAATATTGCCAGTAATTAGTGAAATTGCGAAAGAAGACGCCATGAAAAACAAGGAAATTTTTGAAAGATGGATAACAACTACCAGTGCTAGTCGGAAGAAAGCGGAATCTATGCAGGCTATTTGTAGTCGTTATAAACTTGAATACGCCACGGAAGGTGTTACAACAGTTTAGAGAAATTTAGTAAGTTATTAATATGACCTTGAGCAATAAAACTGGAGGATGTCACACAGAGTTTGGTCGGTTTTCCTAGCTAAAAATAAAGAGTGGTTTGATCGTGCATGTACACTTCCGGACTATGTCTCAACAGTGATAAGTGCTCGGTATCACACTAACGGGAAGACCGATGTAGCTTGATGTACTCACGGTAGAACCAGTAAACAGTCCGCAGAGTGTTCAGTAAAAACAAAGAAAAGGCGCTTAGATCCTCTTGTACCGACTAAATCGGCAGAGGAGCTTGCCTTTGCTGCCAAAGAAGCAGCAGCGAAATTAAATACACCAAGAAATGACGAATAGTCCAAAGGATTGCCGGTTATGCGAAAGAAGCTTTAGAAGTCTCTATAAAGTCTTCCGTCACACTAGGCTACACTTTATACGGAAAACTTCTCCCTTCAATACTTATTTAGAACTGATGAAGCATATGCTTATTCTATCTGACCCTATTGTCCCCTCCAAGATACAGATTCACGCAAAGAAAAGGAGGACAGATACGGATCTGGAAAACTGATGCTGTCCAGCTTCATAATTCTGTCGCTATGGAATTTGATAACTTAGACAGTGATGGTACTGACTGATCTAAAAAAAGAAGAAAAAAAGAAAGAAAGAAAAAACTCTAGAACTGTTTCAGTCATTTCATGCACTGCTTTTCATTATATTTTAGTGTTGTGTAGTTTTGAGTTATATGGGTTGGTGTTTACGAGTGCCGTAAACAGTAAGGGCCTTATGCAGAGTCGTTGTGACGTATGTTTAGCGTCATACTAAAGGCCTTACTAGTGCAGGAAACATATGTTAGTCGAACTCTTTAGTATGACACTAATCACGCGTCAGAACTACTCTGCATAAAATCTTATATGTCTAACATAGTTTTTTGACGTCCCTGAACGGGATATTATTTTCTATATAAGTACAGTTGTCAAGTTCGATAACTTCAAGAACAACTTTGCTTCAGTCTAAGTGATCAAAGAGCGCCTTGCGACACAATAAACATGTGATAAAAGCTTCAGTATTATTTCTTTTATTTTTGTCCATTACTCCCATATGCTCGACGCACTGTGGGACGGCGCGAAAAGCCAGTGCTTTGTCCACTATTTTGTTTAACTGACTCACCGAACGTGTTTCAGTAACTTACTTATTGCTAATTTTACTTGCTTCACTCGTTTAACTTGCTTTTTCTAATAACTTATAACGACAGGGACACGAACACAGAAACATCGAGAACAGTCAAAAATCATAGATGCTCTCCCGCCGGGAATCGAACCCGGGACTCCATACACCAAAGGCGCACGTGCTAGCAACTAGATCAGCGGGAAGGGCACCGCTCTCTCCCTGTGTCGTTAGGGATTACGACCACTGTATTGCCAGCTATCACTTCTGTGGGTTGTATACTATGATCACATGTTTCTTCTTTGCTGGAAGAGTAAAACCTACATTATATGTAATACATGAGGTATTTAGACCTACATGCTCTTCATATAACGTAATAAAAGGGTCATGCTGGGAATAAGAAAATGAACATTCCTTGGACAAAACGGAAACTATTGGCATCAGAAATATTTATCTACGAGGCATGCGCAGTAGTATATTTCAGAATAGTTACTGTTTTGTTCAGTAAACGAAGAAAGGGGTATAAAAAAGCAAATATGTCGCGTCAACGAGATCGACCAGATTTGACAGGAGCGGAAGCAGATGTATAGTAATACAACAACTTCGCTCAGTTGATACGAGCCGAGCCGGTTCGATATCACTACCCGAGTTGGTCTTCTGCTTGGGCTCAAGAATTCGACCGTGCAGGTCTCAGCCTTGATTTTAAGAACTACTGTATATACTTATATTGGTGATTACGACATTTGAGGCTGTCTCGTAATAATAATAAAAAAATAAACTCTTGTCTTCTCGTTATCTAGACGAGACGAGATACACTAAAATTGCCCCACGAGATGCCCCAAAATTACGAGAGGAGATGCACCCTTGTCGTGAGCAACACTAAGAGTATTCCACATTAGTGCCTACATTTCTCATGGTTTTCGGTTTCCAGTCTAATCAGGCCATTATTTCAAAACGAGTTAAAACGAGCTGAACGAGCGAGAGAGCCATTATAAAACTCGACTCAACTCGAAACTCGACCTCGAAAACAGCGCCTTGGCTTGGAACTCAACTCACGAAAAATACGTTTGACTCGACTCGGATTGAACTCGAGTCGAGTCGAATTTTGGCTCGACTCGTGCTCATCCCTATTCGTATTTGTATTTTGTTTCCACTTCAACAATTTCTACTCTTTTTTTTCTTCGTTTACCTGTTGTTTCTGGATTTCTCTTTAAGTGTCGTCCTTTATTAACACCATGCACTATTCTTATTCCCAGCTTGTGACCCGCTTCAATGTCTTATTCAGTTTAGGCTTTTCTCCTTACCTTGACTTCACATGTGATCGATTTAATTCTCACTTTCCGCGCACGACCGATGAAAATGTTTTATTATTATTATTATTATTATTATTATTATTATTATTATTATTATTATTATTATTATTATTATTATTATTATTATTATTATACTATTGAACTTGCCCGGCGAAATTACTGTATAATACGATATCATTACTGTAATTTTATTCCATTGTATGTTATTTAGTTTATTAATGTGCACTAAATTGTCTCCAGATCAACGAATAAATTAACTACGGCATGCACTTTGGTAGAAATATCATTACATGAACATGTTTGGAACGAACCAATAATCTTATTATAATGATATTTCCACCAAAGTGCATGCCGTAGTTAATTTATTCGTTTATCTGGAGACAGTTTAGTGCCCATTAATAAACTAAATAACATACAATGGAGTAAAATTAAAGAAATGAAATCTTATTATACAGTAATTTCGCCGTGCAAGTTCAATAGTATAATAATAAAACAATAATAATAATAATAATAATAATAATAATAATAATAATAATAATAATAATAATAATAATAATAATAATAATAATAATAATAATAAAACATTTACATCGGTCGTGCGCGGAAAGTGAGAATTAAATCAATCACATGTGAAGTCAAGGTAAGGAGAAAAGCCTAAACTGAATAAGACATTGAAACGGGTCACAAGCTGGGAATAAGAATAGTGCACGGTGTAAATAAAGGACGACACCGAAAGAGAAATCCAGAAACAGCAGGTAAAAGGAGAAAAAAGAATAGACATTGTTGAAGTGGAAACATAAAATACAAATACAAATAGGGATGAGCACGAGTCGAGCCAAAATTCAATTCGACTCGAGTACAATTTGATTCGAGTCAAAGGTAATTTTCTTGAATTGAGTTCCGAGCCAAGTCGCTGTTTTCGAGGTCGAGTTTCGAGTTGAGTTGAGTTTGATAATGGCTCGCTCGCTCGTTCAGCTCGTTTTAACTCGTTTTGAAATATTGGCCTGATTAGACTGGAAAGCAAAAGCCATGAGAAATGTAAGCAGTAATGTGGAATACTTTTAGTGTTGCTCACGACAGAGGTGCGTCTCATCTCGTAATTTTAGTGCATCTCGTGGGGCAATTTTAGTGTATCTCGTCTCGTCTAGATAACGAGAAGACAAGAGTTTTTTTATTATTATTATTACGAGACAGCCTCAAATGTCGTAATCACCAATATAAGTATATACTGTAGTTCTTAAAATCAAGGCTGAGATCTGCGCGGTCGAATTCTTGAGCCCAAGCAGAAGACCAACTCGGGTAGTGATATCAACCGGCTCGGCTCGTATCAACTGAGCGAACAGCTCGAGTCGGCTCGGTTGGGATGAGCCGATGACCCGAGCCGGCTTAATTGGATCAAGCCATCGACTCAGCTCAATTGAGCCGATGGCTCGAGCTTTCTCGGTTGGGATGGATCACCTACTCGGCTCATGTGAACCGGTTCGAGCCAGCTAAGTTGAAACTAGTTCATCAGCACGTTTCGACTCAGCTCAACTAAGCCCATGGCTCAAATCCGCTCGGTTGGGTGAGCTGTTGGCTCGGCTCACTTCTCGATTCGGTTCGATATTGAATGAGCTGTAAGCCGAGCCGCTCGAGCCGTTGAGAGGCCCAAACCCGGTCCCAGCTGTTTTGAATATGTTTGGCTGAAGCCTATAACTTTTAACAATTTTTGGCTCGAGCTCGAATACTTGCCCCTTCGGAACTCATACCCAGAACGTGACCGATGTTCTTGCCTCCTGAAGACTTCCAGACGACCGAGATCGACAGTCAATTAGCTTTTACTATTCAGATACAAACCGTATATCTTTTAAAGATTATACATGGTGTTGATATAATAATAATAATAATAATAATAATAATAATAATAATAATAATAATAATAATAATAATAATAATAATAATAATAATAATAATAATAATAATAAAAGTTTTAAACTTGCCCTGAAATTTGGCAAAACTTACTTAAAATTAGAGATTTCGGGGAAAGGGTTCCGTACCTTCAAGACACACCTCTGCAACTACCAACATTTTAAACTAGAACGTTTCATTCAAGTTTCATGTAGAAAGTATTCTACTGTATGTTTTGAGGAAAATAACTGTAATAAATATAACTGAATATCACGCGACAGTAAGGCATATAATAAACTAATTTTTAGAATATGCAGAGGTAAATATAAAAGCTTTCCTACACAAATACCTACACAGAGCATAATTCAATGAGCTCTGAAATACAATGTAACGAAATAGCCTATGAGATTCAGTCTACAGAGCAATTGTTACTTACAGAATGGACATACACTATTTCGAGAATCGAGACAAGACGGGAAATGTTTACGATACTTTTCGTCTCGTCTCCATTCTCATCTCCAAAGAGAGACGAAAATTTTGATTTAGCCCTGACCCGTCTCGAATGTAAAATGTTAATTCTCATGTTATTTTATTTGTTTTAGAAACGAGATGAGAAACTCCTCTTCTCGTGAGCAACATTAAACCAAACCGAAATATTCTTTCCAAATGTCACGTTTCTGCTTGTAATGGTATGACCTGAGCGATAATTTTGCTTCTAGCTTTTAATCTTCTACAAGATAATAATAATAATTATTATGACTATTATTATTCCTGAAGATTTGATATTTCAAGTATTGAAACATCCGAGTATTCAAATATCTGAATATAATAAAACGTATGTTATCGCTGATCAATCGCCATCAAAAATTCTAAAGTAAAAAAAAAATTGCAACGTGCATTCGCGCAAGCACCTTGACCACTGGACCACGATCGCTACGCGGTAAACGATTCGTCTTTAGTCTGGTTACGTTAGGTTTCTTTGTCTCTGCTTGCAAACTTCTATGTTATATTTTTTGATTCAAAATGTCTTTCGTATTTCTTTTATGAAGTCGGCAAAGTTTACATTAATAACTTGAGTTTTTCTTAAACCATTGGTTCACAAGTTTTTTTTTCTCCACACGAAACTACAAATATGACAGATTGAATTCTCATACACCCCATTTCTTTCAAAGCAGTCGCCATTACCTGGTCAAAGACTTATTTCCGCCACGATTCATATTAACCAAAATAAATTCATTTTTCGGAAGCGGAACTTTCACTTTCCGGATTTCGCAAAATTATGGAATTCAGTTAAACTCCGGAATTCAGAAGAATTTCGGAACTCGGAAAGAATCCGGAATTTAGAAAATTCCGGAATTGAGAAAATCACCGAATTTCGAAAATATCCGGATTTTCTGAATTCCGGAATGTTAACGAAATCAGAAATGTCTATATTCCGGATTTTTCCGAATTCCGAAATAATTACAAAATTGGAATTTTCCGAATTCCGGACTTTGTCTGGCTTTACTTTCGAGAGTTCGAAAACTAATAATTCCGGAACGGGCTATCCCTAGTTTATACACAACCTTTCAGAACACTAAGCTAGTAGCTGTCTACAAACAAACAAGTAATGCAAAGCATGTTTTATCCTGCAATACGTCATGTATTAAAATCCGACAGCAGTTTCCGTATTAAAATCCGACAGCATGACCCTTTTATTACATTATATGAAGAGCATGTAGGTCTAAATACCTCATGTATTACATATAATGTAGGTTTTACTCTTCCAGCACAGAAGAAACATGTGATCATAGTTATACAACCCACAGAAGTGATAGCTGGCAATACAGTGATCGTAATCCCTAATAACACAGAGAGTGAGCCGTGCCCTCCCCGCTGGTCTAGTGGCTAGCACGTGCGCCTTTGGTGTATGGTGTCCCGGGTTCGATTCCCGGCGGGAGAGCATCTATGATTTTTAACTGTTCTCGATGTTTCTGTGTTCCTGTCCCTGTCGTTATAAGTTATTAAAACAAGCAAGTTAAACGAGTGAAGCAAGTAAAATTAGCAATAAGTAAGTTACTGAAACTCGGTCGGTGAGTCAGTTAAAAAAAAAAGTGGACAAAGCACTGGCTTTTCGCGCCGTCCATGCGAGTTCGAATCAATCTCGGCTTTTATCCATTTGAGAGAAAGTATTGTTTGTTTTCGCTACAGGATGGATTTTCTCTTTGGTTTCATGTCAAACATGCTCACGTAATGAAAAGACGCTGTAGATAATAATAATAATAATAATAATAATAATAATAATAATAATAATAATAATAATAATAATAATAATATGAAATATTAGTAGCTAACTCGTGTATGTATTTTGACAATATAATTTTATATTATTATGTGGAAATAAGTAAGGCTGGCTGGCGCCCGCCTCCCTAATTTTTTCGATGCGCCTTATGTGTCCACGGTGTCCAACGTTGGTCCCATCCCACTATCACCTCCTGTTTTCTTGATATAAGCTATCGACATTTTGCCTAAAGAGGGCTCTGCCGTGGCTCCATGACTACCCATAACAATGACTCGTCGTTCATTTTGCATTGAAATCGCTTACTTTTCTGAGTACTATGAGTGCATACTGTCCAACGTTGGTCCCATCGCTCTACAGTTTCCCGTTCTCTCGATATAAATTGCTAATATTTTGTTTGTAAGGGAGATATGGCGTTACAATCATTACGTTTGAAGAAGAATTGATTAAGATATGACCTTGCCACAAACCACACCTATTATTATTATTATTATTATTATTATTATTATTATTATTATTATTATTATTATTATTATTATTATTATTATTTTACTTACCACTAATGTTGCCTACCTTTATTTGCAATGCAATGTGTTACTAAAAAGCAAATCAAATAACACTCCTCGCCATTCAGGCTCCCGAACTCGAAATACATGATTTACAGTTCTCTGTGTTAGAGGAATGCACATTTATTATATTATTCTTTCAAATAACACGTTTCACAAGTTACTTCACTTTCAATGTGTAATTTTATATCATCACTAACAATCATCTTGTTCCGATAGGAAAATAACCCCCTCCTGAAAAAAAACGACCGTAGCGAAAGGGCGTGAACCTTCTTTAGGCGATTAATCGGGCCCAATGTTTCAATAAGTCCCTGCACACAAATATTTCAGTAAAAGAGGAAAATTTATTCAAACTTTCTGAATACCTATTTATGAGCGAAATTTGGTTCCCTTGGAACTTTTTAATATTTCGAAGGGCCACCATTTTGAACATTTTCATCTGATTATTCTGGTTAACGAACTCTTCAAGATATTTCAACAATTAATGTTTGTGCCAAGTTTTGTGTCAATCCGCTGAAAATTAGGGTGGTTATGGCATTCACAAATAGCGTTATATATATATATATATATATATATATATATATATATATATATATATATATATATATATATATATATATATACAGATACAGTAGATAGATTAATAGACTCACAGAGGGAGAGAGAAAAAGTTTTTTTCTCCCTTCTCGCACCTGTGGTGCTTCAGAGGTAAACCGGGCCCCTTTGCAAAACGTATTGACCAGTCTAACCTAAACACAAACCTCTTACTTGCTAACGTAGAAACGTGGTCGGGAGGTGTAAGGCATGTAGAAATTGTATTTTTAGTAACCATGAGTATGGTCGACTTCCATGTTTTTCCTTTTTCCTTTTTGCAGCTACTTCGGAACGTTCAATTTTTATTCTTCACTAATTGCAAATGGCGTTTACATTCAAAATAAGAGGAATTTTGCTGGCATTTGTTTGGATATTCTTCTCTTTCGAAATGAAGACAAGAACAAAAGCAATACGCAAAGACAAAAAGTATTATCAGTACTAAACATTACCAATAATAATTGCTACGAAAAACTAAATGCGACCTCTTTTACCATCTCTCATGAGCTGTATGTATTATTAACAAAAATTCTTTAAAATGTCCTTGCCGAGGATTCGAACTTGCGTCCTTTGCATTTGTAAGCCAGCACTTTAACTACTACACCAAGATCATGACATGGTGAACGATTAGTTGTCGGCGTATTTTTGTATTTGTGTTTTTTGTTCCCACTTCAACAATTTTTACTCTTTTTTCTAAGTTTTACAGTTGTTTCTGGCTTTCTCTTTCTGTGTCGTCCAATATTTACACTATGCACTATTCGTATTCACAGCTTGTGCTCCTCTGCAATGTCTTATTCAGATTAAACTTTTCTTTTTGTCCCTCAGTAAATATTTGATTGATTTAATTCTCATACTCTCCACGGATGGAGCGCAGGAATGCCAGACTCGAAAAATAGGTGTACATTTACTTTCCTGACAGATAATACACCTCACTATGGTATTATCATTATATCTTTTGTCTTCATTTTCTTTGAGAGTAAGAATCCGACAGGGGTTAAGAATATCCTGGGATACATTTACCTCCCGATATATATTCCCTGATGTAGTTATACACTTCAATGTGGTATTAATATTAAATATTTTGTCTTCATTTTCTTTGAGTGTAAGGAAAACCGACAGGGGAAGAATATTCTAGGATAGATTTACCCCCGTATATGTTCACTGATGCAGATGTACACCTTACTATGGTATTAAAATTATATATTTTGTCTTCATTTTTTGAGTATAAGAAAAACCGACGTTGGGTAAGAATATCCTAGGATAGATTTACCCCCGGCATATGTTCACTGATGTAGATGTATACGTAACTATTGTCTTAATATTATATGTTTGGTCTTCATTTTCTTTGAGTTTATGAAAAACCGACAGGGGGGTAAGTATATCTTAGGATAGATTTACCTCAAATATATTTTCACTGGTGTAGATGTACACCTCACTATGGTATTAATATTATATCTTTTGTCTTCATTTTCTTTGAGTTGAGGAAAAGCCGACAGGTGGGGTAGGAATATCCTAAGAATACCCTATTCTGAGTGAATATTTTCTTCTTTTTGTGAGTAAAATTCATCGAAAAATATGATTGTTGTCTCTTTTGGCGATGTTTTACTGGGGGCTTATATTTGTCCTAGGAAAGTTTTACCAGAGGGTATATCTGTAATAGGATAGTTTTACCGGGGGGTATATCTGTCCTAGGATAGTTTTTCCACTGTGTGTCTGTCCTAGGATAGTTTTAGAGGGGAGTATATTTATCTGTGGGACTATTTTCCCGCAGTGGGTTTCCGGGAGTTATATTTGTCCAAGGATTTTTTACCGGGGGTACCTTTGTCCAGGACAGTTTTTTTCCGGGGGGTATATCTATCCTAGTACTTTTTTACCGTGGGGTATGTTTTACGGAAGGTACGTTTATCCCGTTACAGGGGCACACTTAGAATTACGGGATGCACTGATGATAAGATTCTATTTAATATTGCATTATAAACGTATTATTTTTTGTCTCCTCCGGGGGCACACCGAGAGCTCCGAGGGGCCTCGCAACTACAGTGTGCTTTAAACTGGAAATAATTGTAAAAAATATCCTCTTTTAAAACTCACAATCAATTAACCCTATAAAAATAATCGTTCGAAGAAAGAAAGAAATTGAGAAAATGATTTGATGTGGAATCGAACGTTGGCCTCTTGCTGAGTAGGCTCACGTCCTTCCTCTAGACTATTGAATTCCCTACATGTTCGTTTATCTACTTACTTCTCATATGGTACTGGTATGGAGATGGCAAGCATGTATGGTATTATATAACTCTATAGTCACAATCACAATTAATTGTTTGCACACATACAAAACATACAAAAACAAATTTCACATACATGTTCATAAAGTGATATGACTAACAGGGAAATTCCGATATCGTGAAAAAGCAGATATTTTCCATGTAAATTAACTGTCGAAATTTTTTCTTCGTTCCCAAACCTGGTTTTTATAATAGTTGCACATATTACATAAACGTTATATTTTGTAAAGATAGGAAGATATTTTGTGTTAGAAAAAAGAGCATTACAATTCGTTTTTGGTTTGGCAGCGTAATTCGAGAAAATGTGAAATTTGTAATGACAGTTTCTAGAAATTTCGAGATGATGTCTTCTCTGATGCGTAGTTTGTGAATTCGTGCTTAAACTTGAAGGGAGTTGTCATCTTCGGTGTAAGAAGGTGCTTCGAGTGTTTTGAGGGGGCGTCTAATTCTAGACAACTTGTAGATATGGTGGAAACACTAAGTTGTGTTCAAATGTGTAGATTACAGAGTAAGTAAGGGAAAAAATCGGACATGTTAGAAAATTCGTCATACTCGATTCAATGTAAGGTTCAATAGTTTGCAACCATGAAAGTTGTAAATTGTGGTTATGGTACGAAAGTCAGGTTTTGCTGCATTATTAAGGATGAAAATGAACAGTAGTTTAAGCGAAAAAACAAATCATTGGAGAAGTCTTGATGTTGAATGCATAGTTGCTATGTTGTTGAAAGGCTTGATCTGCCTTGTAATGTGCTATGTTAAGTGTAATAGAACACACATAAATCAACGTAGTAACTTGACTAGTTGGTAACACGTCTACTTTCTAAGTAGCAGGTATGGCTTTGATTTCTAGCATAACTTTATTTTGTCTTGCATTTTTTCTATTACCATTGCTTCGTATTAGCAAAGTAGTACGTGTTTGTATGTCGCAAAGAAAATATTTTCATTATTATATACGTAGAGGGAAAGGATATATTTATACGGCTACTGCTGAGATGGTCTGGAGACGAGGCCGTATGGTCATGTGAAGCTTCGAGACTAGAGAGATCTTTATATCCAAACATATGTAACTTCGGAGACGGGGCATCAACAGTGTTTTTTTCTGAAACAATGTAGGGGGGACACTTGGTATTCCGGTGGGGCATTGCTGATAATATTCTATTTATTTTTGTATTGTAAGAGATATTTTTTGATTTGCTCATAGAGGCACTCCCCCCAAAAACTACAGGTCTGAGAGAAACACTGTTCATCACTTGTACGATATTTTACCTCGCGACAACAGTGCGTTCTTCAAACCGGAAATTAGCTTATATCACCAGAACGATGCTAGAAATCTGAAAAATGATCGCACAAAATCTCCCCTTTTGTAACGATTAAACTTATTATTCTTATTTTATATGTTACGTTCAGCCCAAAGTCCACACGACCAAATTACATAAAGTAAGACACGGCACCTTGTGCCGCTATTACCTTTAATCTCAAAACTCCATTAATAATAATAATTTTCATTTTCGATTGTCATAGCAACTTTTTAATAAACTGCTATGTGCTGTTATGGTAACTATGAGTACCGATTATACATATAAAATCAACATATATTTTAACCACTAACATTAAACCTTATTTCTTTAAATTAGGATAAACAACGTATACCTTCTTTTTTCTTCTTCTTCTACATAACAGATTGTGTACTTTTAGGCTCCGTTGTCCAAAACAAAGATAAAAATATCAGAAATTCATAAAACAGTTATACAATATCTTTCTATATATGGCTCCCGACGATGACTTCTTGAATTGATTACAATTTAAGAAAGAATCTTAGGCTGTTACTTTTTTACATGTATGGTTACATTACTTTCCGAATAGCCCTCATATATATAAATTATAATACATATATATTAATTTCATTTTATTCCATTCTTATAGTCATTTAACATTTAATTCCATTTTAATCCCTAAACTTACCAACAAAGATTACTTATTCAAAACGCGATTAACTATTTTAATTATTAGGACATAGTTCATATTCTTTAGTTGAATATCGTTGGGGCACGTTGAAGAGTCAACTTTAAATTTCAATTTTGAGAATTTCTGCCACTAATAAATCTATTATGAAATCCCTTTCGTGAAAAGTTAAACTTATTGTTCGCTTAATTCCTAAATGTATTACGATTATTGCTCCTGTTTCTCCTAAAATTGGATTCAGTTTTATTACCGGTAAAATGTTATTACGTTACATTTCCGCCACAATGAAATGTATTATTACTTCTCGCATTAAAATCACCTTTTTTTCTGACACTGATGTTGCAATAGGTATATAACTAACGTGACTACAATTAGTGTTGTCTTGATTAGCTTGTAACATATTAGCCTGTAACGTATATTGAATTTTATAATTTTGCAATATCATAATAAGGTGGTTGGAATTAACGCATTGAGCAAAAATCACCATTTGTTGCAATTTAAACGGTAAGAAGATTCGGATTGATGCTATTACTCGATTCCTGTTGGTACGGATTAATTAACTTCATTTCATTATATACGGATATCACAAAATCAATGAGACTCTAATCCAATTTTGGGTTATAATGTCTATTTCGAACTAAGGAGTCTCTATTGGCCAACATGAAATAGTTTTCAAAATTAGAAAGTAAGGCATTTTTAAAATTAAATAATTACGTACATTACTTCTGATTCCTATGAACCATACGGAAAACGGTGGTAATAAAACATCTCAGAATTTTCAAAAATTTAGATTTGTCTATTCCAATTTCATCACATTCTTCCTCGACATTCTCTAAGAATGTGCTCGCCGGAATATCTTCTGATCTTCCACTAAATTTTGTAAGGATCTAATTTTACTAAATCGAAAATGATTACTTTTACTAGTATCCTTACAATGTTTGGAATTTACGTGTGTTTTTTCTGCGGTGACTTGTATGATTTCTTCTCCCATCTCTCTGTATACAAGCTTCACTATCGTCCTTTTCTGAATATCCATCGGATGAACTACTATCTTACACTACTACTCTGGATTCATATAGTATAGGTTCAATATTGAGACCCGGAACTCGATCACCATTTGCAGTACTAAACTTGTCTTTTGATTCCCTGATCTGATTAGTATGCTCATTAAATAAAGTTTTACCACTTCTATAATTTTGTACATCAGTAAGTCGATGTAAAATCTGTTCCTTCTTATACTCTGTTTGTTCTAATTTTGAATGTATTTGTTGGTTTATTTGCTCCAATTTACTATTCATTTTAGTGTCCATTTGATTAATTATTTCCTCAAACTTAGCATCCAGCTGTTGTGCTAGTCGTTGTGGCATTTGCTCCAGCTTGGTATCCATTTTTGCTGTTGCTGCGATATTTGCTGACCAAGCTGTCTTATAAGATCATCTTCGTTTATTGATGAGTTTGTACCTGGTAGCTCTACACCATCACCTTCATTATTTCTATTTTCACTCCCATAAACACTGATTTTAATGTTTCATATAAGTTCTCTTCTTACTCTTGAGTAAAGTATACTCCGTGTTGAACATTATGATAAGATTGCTTTACTTAACTTCGAACAAATCTGAAGGTGTTCCTGGTCGGTAAACCACCAATTAAAATGTAACGATTAAAACTTTAATTATTTTTATTTCATACGTTACATTCAGCCTACAATTCGGGTAATTTTTTAAGTTATATCAACATGATCAAATTACATTAAATCAGACACGACACATTGTATCACTATTACCTTTTATTCTCAAAGCTCCATTAATAATAATAATTTCCATTTCCGTTAGTCATAGCAACTTTTAAATTAACAACTATCTGCTGTTACGGTAACTATGAGTACCGATTATGCATATAAAATCAACATATATTTTCAACTACTAAAATTAAACCTTATTTGTTTATATTTAGAATCAACAACATATATCTTCTTTTTTTCTTCTTCTTCTACAGAACAGATTGTGTGCTTTTAAGCACCATTGCCTAAAACCAAGATACAAAAGTAGAAGAAATTCATAATAAACACTTCTGACCAGAGTATACACACTTGTTTATTAAAAACTAAATTACAGTGTAACGGTTTCAACAACTTAATGTTTTCTTCATCCCGACACTAACTCTCATGTTGAAGTTAGTGTCTGATGAAGACAACTTTAATTTGTTGAAACCGTTACACTGTAATTTAATTTTAAATAAACAAGTGTATATACTCTGGTCAGATGTGTGTATTATTTCTTTAGTGAGTTCCAAAGTAGTGATTAAAAAAGATATTCATAAAACAGGTATACAATATTTTTCTACTTTTATGCATGTTGTGGATCTTCGTTATAATGCATGCGCATATTAAGTTTGGAATCTATACCACATATCTAGCCTCCAAATTGGAAATATGTTATTATCGGAACAACAGTTTCGAAAATAGTTATAATAGATACTCAAAAAGAGTAACATTTTAATTTTTAACCACATACACACAGACATACACAAACGACTTTTTGCAGTTGTGTGGTGGGCAGCGAATACAGCTATAATATATGAGATACGTGGAAAAGTGCCCCTTTCGATTCAGTAGCTTCTCTGGTGGGCAAGGTTGGAATGAAATGTAGTGTAAAATAGACACAACCTTATTGGCAATCTTTATATATTAGGAAATAAACGTTCGAAGAAGAAAGAAAATAAATTGATGGGAATCGAAACCAGGATTCCCACCCCGTAGTTCGCATGCTTCTACTTTTTTTCATTTTCTTTGTTGCAGTAGAGTTACATATAACACACAAATTACAGTCAGATTTTATGAGTAGCAGAGAACAGCTGGCGATTAGTAGAGTGACAGAGATACGAATGTACGATTACACATTGGTGAGACGTCCAAACGTGAGGACGTTAGTTATAATCTTCAAATAGAGCTACATCGTGAAAATTTTGGAAGAGGGTTTTTTTTCTGGTTTGTGGAAAATGTCTATATCTGGTATGCAAGTAATCCTGGTATCCGGTGATACGGCGTAGCTCAGGAGTAAGGATATAATGAACAGTAGTCGATATTAACCATAGCACTGAGTTGTGTTTCGCACTGGAAAAGACACGGACATCAGAAAATAAGACGGGATCACTGGTAACAGAAGCTGGCACTGTAAGGCAAATAGTACTGGTCATCCTTTGAAACTTGGCCCAAATATGAACTGTATTACAACAGTATGATAATCGATGTTTCAAATTATAGACACGACCACACTTGATACAAAGGGCATTGTCACTGAAGTGTAAGCAAAGTCGTTTAGCACGAGTATCTACAAGGTCGTTCATCACAGTATACCAACTCGATTTATTCGGTCCAGAAAGGTGAGAGGCAATAATAATGCTCCACACTCTCGGCCATTGTTGTGCGGGGTGTTTTTCGTAGAGGCTATGAGTGCAGATAGAGTTGGAGAAATAAATACTCATACAAGTCCTTCATTGAGCTATGCATCGTAGCAGTCAGGTCTGCAGACATATATGCACATGAAGAAATAACATCACTGTAATACCAATAAACATCAGGAATATGACACATATTAATTGAAAATGTATATGAAACAGTTGTAAGACAGTAAAAAAGAAAACTATGACTGATTCCCGTAAGGCTGGTTGTAAGGCACTGGAAGCCCCTAAACAGAAACAAAGTCCGAAGTTGATAAGGTTGACACCTCTTGCTGTTGGCGAGAGACATGTGAAGGGATACTTAACTCTAAAGACGTGACCATGCCAAAGAAACCAGTTAACAACACTTGTAATGCGTTGAACATTATCACTGGGTATATTAAACAGCTAACATACATACCACAATTTTGATAGAGCATAAGTATTCAGAAAGTATATTCGAGACAATAAACACAACTGGTGTGATCGATATGACGGTAGAACATGTCGGATGTAGTTTACTAGTACGTTATAGTTTACATGTACTGTTTGAAGAATAGTAGAGGAAAATGTAATGCCCAAGATTTTTAACCAAGGCACAACTTCGACGATTGTTGGATACTCAGAGGAAACTTGTGTACCAAGAAACAAAAGCTTAGTATTCAACTAATTGATCTGAGCGGCAGATAAGGAGGTGTATTCTATCAAACAGGTGTCAAGGGCGCGAGTATCACTGGAATTGTGGTTGAAACTGTCACATCGTCAGCACAACTGCAGACTCGTAAGGTATGACCATGAGAGGAAACGAGCGTGAATACTATAAAAAAGATGGCAGAGAGAAATGAAAAAAAAAGGTCATTTACAGTGGGCACCCTTGACGCACACTTCGTTTGATACGCACAGGATCAGTGAGAAATCCATTAAGTTTACTTTGAGCATTATCGTACAAGATAAGAATCCAGCAAATGAAATGCTCTCCAACACCTAAGGTGGAAGTAGGCGCCACAAAAATCATGACGGACGCGGTCAAAGTCTTGTTGGAAATCAAGGGATAGGAGAGCAGGACAAGCAGAAGGTTCTTCAAGGGTAGCAATAACGTCACGAATACACTACAAAAGATGATAGATCTTCTTGTTTTCAAAACATGCAAATTGGTGAGGACCTACTAACTTTGCTAAATAGTAGCATAAGCGGTTGTTCAAGCAACGAGCCAAGATCATGTAGTCAAAGTTCCGCAGAATGATTGGAATGTAATGGGAAAGGGTAGTAGGATGATTGCTTCGGTAGAAACATAGCCACACCCAGTGATGGGAAAATTTCCGGGAAGATATTTTTCGGGAATATTTCCTGGGAAAATTCCCGGGAATATTCCCCAAATGGAAATATTCCGGGAATTCATGTACAAACTCAAGGAATAGTGAATTATATTACTATATTACAATTTCAAAGCTAAATTCGTTAATTACCACCATACATTGTTACTGTTATGTCCAGAGGATTCTTCAAAACGGTATTCAGAACGGTATTATTTTGTTTCATTGATATTTTATTATAATTAGATAATATACATAAATGTATATTTATTCACAATATGTTTAATGCAATTAAATATGTGAAAAAATGGTATAGTAAGTCCACATATTTTTACACCGGTAAACACTTTAAATTAAATTTTACTAAACACTACCGGTATTAAATTTTACCGGTAAACACTTTAATTTTTCGAAACCTGACTCTACTATTGATATTATAAACATATTAAATTTTTAAACGTTATAAACAAATTAGGTTTGGTAACTGTCAGAAGACACATATCTTACCATGTCTTAGAAGGCACATTTGCGCGTACATATTTGTGTTCACAATATTTGCAAGAAATTGACCTAATTATATAATTTAGCACGTATCATTGCCACACACGACCTTTCTTCCTCTGTTTCTCGAAATTTCATGCCTAAGTTTACATGTAAGAGAAGTCCGAGGACCTTTTTGGTAATTCCAGTCGGAGACAGGACAAAGAACGCCTACTAGTAACGGCGATTCGGGGGTAATTGGTAGTACTTCATCTCTATTTCTACATAATTTCTATATTACTTTACAAACTGGCTGCTTCTCATCATTTATAAATTAGTACTTTGCTACTTTCTAGCACAAATGGAAATGGAAGTTAAAATATCATATTATTAGTTATATAAAGGTACTGTCAGAGAATTTTATCTTTTTAATCTCCAAATTTAGTAAAACCTAGAAGTAAAACATAATTAATGAAAATAAAGTAATTAGACACATTGTTCTTATAATTTTGCAGATAAAGTAAAGACATGAAAAAAATCAGGGAATTTATATGCTAAAGAAAAAACAAGGATTATTCCAATTTTTATTTTCCCTGCCACGGGGAATATTCCCACTGCCCATCACTAGTCACACCACTCACTTTATGTGGGGTTCGTGCAGTTTTAGCAAAATATTCGTTTACCATAGCAGTGAATTTATAGACAATAAATGTAAAGAAACGTTTGTACGACTCTGCTGGAAGGGCTTCAATTCTAGATTTTCCAGACGAAACACTCATAATTGCTGTTTGCACCTCTTCTTTGGTAAACAGAGTTTCTATTGCTTGTGCTTCGCGTTGATCGAGCACATATGGGAGGCGACCCAGAAAGGAAGGTAGATGTCAACCGTATCCGACGTGAAATATAAAGTCGAATATAGGTGTAAAACATTAGTTTAATACCTGCAAAAAAAACGATGGGTATTATCTTCCTCATCTTTGATGTGCTGAATATGTTTGCGTGTGCAAAGTTTATATTCTGCCAAGACATGGCATAGCGACGGTTCTTCTTGACTGTCGATGACTGCTGGTTTGCAGTGGATTCTTTTCCTTTCATTCGACGACGGCTCAGGAACAACCGTTTAACTTGATACTGCTTGATGAGAGATAAGGCAGAAGGGTTATGGGAACAGTACTTTTAGAATCAACCAAACATGAATAGTAGAAATTGAAGAGTTCAGTGATGACGCTCGCGCTACAAAAGCTTGCAACATGTGGTTATAAATTATTGATAGCTCCAACCAGTAAAACTACAAAAATTTCGCTGATGGGTTAACCACGTATTCCACTTGGTTGCAAATAATTCGCAAAATTCATTTTCCGCAAGAAGAGAAGTATTAAAATGCCATTGCCCGTGTTCAACCTTGACATCAGGTATAGGCAGAGTAGCAATATATCCAGAAGGATTGGAAAATATGGTAGTTACAACTTCAGCGTCAAATACGTTGCGAATCAGCATGGGACACATATGCATTCGGTTGATGCTAGAAGCACTATTACGGCTAACATAGGTAAAGGAATGGAGACTTCGAGAAATAGATAGCCAGCTATCTTGGAGATGAAAACGTTCTGTTATGTTCTGCAATTTCGGACTATAGTTAAATCCGGGAAACTGGTCTCCAGAATTTAAAACACATTTATAATCACCAGCAATAAGAAACATGTCACTGTTGGGGAGAATATGGGAAGCCGCATCAGATACAAAGAAATTGTTATGATCCACACCTGCCTGAGAGCCACTACGAGCATATGAATTCAGAATATGAAAATTACCCAGCCGACCACTGATAATACGGCCAGTTGGGTTTTCAGTAATATGGGGGAGAAATGTACATGACGTTGAACAAGAATTGCCATTCCAGTGTCAGTGACACTAAAGTTATTGTAAAAAGTAAAATTAGGACCAAGGTCTAACACTTCCAAACAACTTCTTGCAATAATGCTATATCAATATGAACTTGTTATAAAAAGTCCCGTAGCGTGAATAACTTTGTATTACTATGTTAATAATTAATATTAATAGTTGCAATCTTCAAGGTTATTGAAAAAAGAAATAACCATACAAGAAAAGGAGAAGTGTGCTGTAATGTATTCAGAATCTAGTCATTTATAAAATATTATTATTATTATTATTATTATTATTATGTTATTGTTCCCTTGTTTTGGTTATTATTTTTACTTCACGGCATTGTAGTTTTGTTTTACGAATTTAATTTTTCACTTGTTATCTACTGGAGCATGCTGGGAGTTTGCTGGCTCCCCATGTAAAAATTCTCAGATGCTTCAGTTGACGTAATTGCCTGGCGAGTTAACTTCATTTTTTATAGCTCATCAATCATCTATAGTTTTGTGATAGTATAATCGAGTCTTGCCAGTAATATACGTATTGCAGATAAGTTTAAATATATACATATATTTATGTGAATCTTACGAGTATTAGTTCATACATTTCTCATACATAATAATTATAATTATTTGTCATTTTTTTATCTTTTGGCTGACGCCATTTTTGTAACAAAAAGAAGGACTATTGTGTCCTCGTGGTTAAGGTAATTTTGAAAAAAAGTAAAAATATTACATATCCACAACTTAGAGTTGACAAAACTAAATTTCGTTTAGTTTCTTGTTGAATATTCTTGATAATTAAAGATTATATGTGCAATTGTTAATTTTTGACTTTTTTATAATATTTCTAAAAATCAGCAGTATAACCTCTATAGTAAAATAAAATTCGTGTATGTATTTTGGCCAGAAACTAAATTAGATTCTCGGGAAGTTAAATAACTCATCCAGATGTGTGGCTGTTTTGTCTCTCTGGCCTTACAACCTGCATTCCAATACATGTTTAGATTTATTCAATTTTGTCTTGGGTGGGTTGTGGGGATGGAGAGAGGAAATGGTTACAGTACATGACAATAACGCTAACATCCCAGAACATTTAAACAGTCAATACAAACAAGGCAGAGCACAGATAAAGAAAGAGAAAGCAGAAAAGAAAGTAGGCAAAGTAGAACAAGTTTGTCGCAAGTCGCAATAAGCACCAGTACTGTTGTACAGTCAGCGACTGTAAAAAGTGGAGGTTGGATACATAAGAAATGATAGCTTTTTCCAGTAGCAGAAAAGTTTCACTGTATGCCTGATAGTTGGACAACCAACATGACAGAAAATACATGCCCCAAAACATAACATGCCAGGATATTCCTCCATTTGGAGGAAAAAGTATTACTATCTGAGAGCATCACTTAGAGAAACAATCACGAGATAAATCTGCAAAAATTCCATTCACTTTAAGATCAAATAGATAGGAATTAATGCAAAGGAAACGAAAAGAATAGTACGCATCATGTAGAGACCGAAAAAGTATGTAAAGCTAAACAAAATGAGAAAAGAAGGAAAGAGCAAAAGACATGGGAATAAATTAAATTTTAACACTTCAGGACAAACAGTGTCCGTCTTTCCCCCTGCTCCCTGTATTGTCTTGGTTTTTCTCCCTTCATAGGATAAATCTCTTTCAGTATCAAACGCGAACATCAGTTATAGTTTTTAATTCCTTGAAAAAAAATGTAACTCAGTCTAGGCTCAGACTCGAACACAGAATCCTTAGAACGACACTCACACACGGTACCCACTTATCTACACTGGCTCTATCAACTGCGTTTATAAATAACCCATTACACGCGCTGTTATCAAATGTGTTAAATCAGCCATTGTCGGTGAGTTACCCCAGTTACACTTGAAGTTTGAATTTTATTTACGGCCTTTAGCTATCTACAGCAACAGCCCCCATGTTTTCATTAAAAGCGTTTGTTCTTTTAGATTAAATCAAGAATAAATTAACCTATTATGAATTAATCTCTTGGGTGGACTAACACACACACAAACAACCCACAACAGACACAGACACACACACACATAATTACATTATATATATACATGGGCGGTGATTAGAGGGTGCAAAGGGAGCAGTTGCCCCCACTTTTTTGAAGCAACCTATTAATGTATATATCGTAGTTTTATTTGGAAATATAAAGTTTTTGTATGCATTACTGTTTCATAGAAAAATGGTGCTATATAATATTTGCCGGTGCATGAGTACGTATTGGTTGTTTTCCCGTGAAGTTAAGAAAGGTAGAGGAATTTCGTTTTAAGTGCGACGGAAAACAATCCAAAAATTCGAGCATATTTTCAATCCAGAGATATAGAAGCCAAATCTGTTAAATTCATTTTCAGTTTTGTCAGGAAACGAAGAAGTGATGCCCTTAGGTTTCAGAATTGTTGAACAATTTTCTAGTTTAGTGGTCCCTACCTAATACAAATTAATGAAATCAACCACTAAACAAAAAAAGCTGTTCAACAATTGAAAACATGAGGCATCACTTTTTCTTCGTTATCAGACAAAATTCAAAACTGGATTTAGCAGGTTTTGCTTCTATATCCCCTTCTTATAAGGGCTCGATATGTTAGTCAGCCGCTTTGAAACTAATTGAGAGAACATTTCGCAAAAACAAAAGTATTTCACAAGTTATTCTTTAATTGAACAAAAATTTACAATTCTTAAAATGGCTTCTCTTCTTTCTAAAGTAAGGAATATTGATTAAAAAGAGCGTAATAAGAAACAACAACTACCTTTTTCATTATTTTGTAATGTAATATACGAGTGAAGCGGTGTGTGTTTAGGGGTGTAAGTGTATATACAATTAACTTTAGTGAATTCAACATAATTCTAGGTTTTAGGATTATTTTGTATAGCAGGAGTGTGAAGTGATTCTAAGTATTGTGTTTTGATGTGTTCCAAGAAAGCTGAAACTGCACCTAATGGCAACAAACATGTTTCGGGAAGCTGCAAAAGCAAATACTGCTTTAAATGTCGTAGCATATGGTTGTAGTATTTACTGTCTTTCATTTTCTAAGAGTAATAACATACGTTTAATAGCATGTCTGGAATTAAAAATTAAGTTGTTCAATTACCGCTAGTTTCAGTATAACACCTACAAAACAAGACTCGTTATTCATTACTATGATTAATATTATCCTTTCTATTTATTTGGTTTGCAAATTTGTAATTAAATAATCTGATTACACAATTTTCCAGACAGAATTTTAAGATATTCATGAGCAAGGAATCAAATCTCTTCTTACATTTTCGTTATTTAAGAGTACAAAGGTCTAGTACCTATTTGCGCTAGCCTTGTCAATTTACTTAATAAAATATGAAATACGATATATCGTGCTTTAACTGAAAAAATATAGTATCCTATTAGTTATACAACCTTTCGTCAAAGTGTTAGAAACAACCAGGGAAACTAAGATTGATATAGAAATATTCAGATCATGTCTTGCCCCCCACTTTTAACGTCCAATCGCCGCCACTATATATATATATATTATTGATTAAGGATTAAATGAGTTATTTCGTAAATTTTTGAAACGGGTCTTGAAGGAAGTCGTCGCAACAGTAATGACATCTCGTAGCATTGTTACGTAACACACGCAATATCAATAAAGCTTCAAAACAGAAGTCACAGGTTGTGGCGTGGATAATTCGGTAAGGTGTCTGCTTCTGGAGTGGGCAGCGCGGGTTCGAGTCTCGAGTACACCGATAACTTTTTTCTTTCAAAATAAATTTCTATATTTTTATATATGTTATTAATAATTGGTTTCTTGCATTTTTTGTAAATTATCTTAAACTAGAGGAGTTTAAATAAAGTCAGGAAGGTTAAGACACATATATATGATTGCTTTATCCGTATATGCAGTCCAGAGATGGAGTGGGTCAGTGGGCCATGGGTCAACTGAACGTGACCCACGGCGAACCACCGGGACCTACTCTGGCCCACCGATCCATTCTGATTTAACAACGCATTACAACCCACCGACCCATTCTGCTCAGTGCATTGTAGACAGCTTCTGAACACTGGTGAATTTGTCTACGTTTTACTCTCAAGGCATCCTTTTTCTTCTTTTTTTCATTTGTTTCTATTGAAAAAAGAACTTCAGGCAATCTTAGATATTGATATTTGCAATTATAATAATAGCAATAGGACTTATTAGTTAGCTTTGAGACGCAGCCTGTGACTTTTTAGAGGAGCTAACTACTGAATAAAAATGTTTGAACTGTACCATACCGAATGTATATACCGTACTTTGCACATCAGGGGTTACTTTGCACAAAATATGAAAAGAGTTTCACAGTCCTCTGTCGGCAAAACCATGAACAGAAAAGAGGAAGTTTCAACTGGTACCGTAAGATAGAACATCTAACTGTATTTTGGCTATAATGTTGGCGGTTAACATCAGTTCTAATTACCGAGAGGGTTCATTGTTGTAGAGATATGGAAAGTACTCACTGTAAAGGCCGCCAAAATTTGAAAGATATCACGTACAAGATTTTCCGTCAAAGTTAAGTCAGTTTCGTAGAATACTACTGAGGATAATGGAACTTCGATGCAATCAGGGACGTACGCAGGAATTTATTTCGGGAGGGGTCCAAACCTTTTCGGGAGAGGTCCAAACACAATTTCAGGCTAAATTATATTAAAAATTGTAAAATTGCCCCTAAAATTAGACTAAATTTACAAAAAGTAAGGATTTCGGGGGTCCGGACCCCCAGGACCCACCCTCTGTGTACGTCCCTGGATGCAATAGTTGAAATTGAAATGTGAAACGTTTTAAAGTCATAAAAAAGTAAAACTGGGAGAAGGCAGTTTCAGTCTCTACTCGGGGTTCCTTTGCACGGGTCCAAAAATACCGCTTAGATAGGAAATAATTACTACTAGAACCTACTGCATTCTAAATTTAGGTAAATTTCCTATTTAGGAAGATGTTGGAATGAATTTCTTGTTGATAAATAAATTATGAACAATGGCGAATTCAGAAAAGTAGTTTGAGAGAGTCTTAGCCATAAATACTTCTTTTTTATATATATAGAAATGACTAGACTTTTTTGGGGGCGGGGGCTTCCGCTTATACGCATAGGAATGACTAACATTAGATTTTGAAAAGGAAATCATGCAATTTGGGTATTTTCATCCTGAAAGTCCCAAATCCCGTAAATGTCCCACTAATTACGGTTGGGGTGATATTCTTGGACATAAGGAACAACCAAGGAAAATCAGTTCACGGGGATTTTTTTCTGTCCCTGAGTTGGTATTTTTGTGGGACATATGCTAAACTATTAGAATGCGATTCCTTTGCCGGTAGCAGAAAATACATAATTTTCTTTACAAATATCGATAATTCAAAGTAAGTACTAATACCAGTAGCATCATTCTAATATCAATATTTGTAGACTGCATGCAGTTTTGTGTAGAAAGTAAAATGTATAAATGTTGAAGGGAAAACATTGCACGGAAACGTTATGTTTGTATGTCGAACATACTTTTTTGCACCAAAGTTTATATTTCAATAGCTATGGTTATACTGAATGTTTACTAATGAACTTGCACTAATGTTTCCCTTATATATCTAGCTATTATATGTTTAAAATACAGTGTTCTAAATAATTACGTTTGTAACTTAAATGCAATTTTCTTTAAAATTGCTTAAATCTTGTGCAAAGTACACAAAGTCTTACGGTACTAAGTTTCATCTCACTAACGCGAAGTACTTTGTTATGTATTTTTAACCCTCTCTCCTCTATTAGGATACGCACTTTAATAAATATGACGTGACAACAACCCAGTTTGAGGTAGGCGTTAACTATGTTAAAAACTTCACACCGAACGGTTCAACCATTTCCTTTACGTTAAACGATGTGTTTTTCATTTGTATAATACAGATGTACCCTCATGAAAAAAAAATGCGCGTATACTGTAACAAACGATTTTTCGCAATTATTCCATTTTCCTTACGTTTATGGGTAAAATTCAGTTATTAGTAAGTGGAGATAATAGAAAGCAATCCATCCAAGAAGATATTTCCAAAAAAGATAATAAAATAATAAAAATATAACAAAAAACAAAATTATGCTAGGTTTTGTGTATACTGGCAATAATGCTTTCGAGAGAATTTTGCAGCAGCAGAGCACGACTGCAGAGCGAATTTCACGATTGATAGTATCGTAGTATCCAGAAGTTGAATCAAGGAACTAGAAAGTGGAGTAAAATGTTGCATTTATTGGTTTTAAACCTAGAGTGTAAATTGTCTACCAAATATAAATTTGCTTCTGTAACCAAGAGTTGAACGGAAATATAGAAACAAATATTAAAACTGTTTTCTTAAATTTGGAAGTGACATGCTTTATAGCCATGAGATTTATTTGTTAAAAGACAGGCAAAAAACGTAGTATCTGTGGTCAAGTGGATAGAGTGGTTCTTATACTGTTTTGACACCAGATCGAATCCCATCCCATGCCATCCATTTTACTTTTTTTACAAAACATGATAGAAAGTGTATAATTTTAATGTTAATAGGAACAAAAAGAATATAATAAGGAAATAACTTTGTTTCCTCTAATGGCATATTTATTCAGAATTAGGGTACTGTTAGTAATAGCTATTGTTTTCAGTTTATGGTATGGTATGCCTGTTCCTCCCCTCTCCGTTTTTGCATAGCAGAAGAAAGTTCAACTCACTTCGAGTCAGGAACAGAAAAAAAATACCCGACCTGCAGCCTGACAGTCACAGCGAAAGAAATACAATAGCTCATTGTCATAAAAAAAAGTTGATGTTAAATTATTGTTCTAGTGTGTGTGTGTGTGTGTGTGTGTTTCTTTTTAGAGCATTGACTCTCTCTGTCTCTCCTTTTTTTCATATCCACAAGTGCAAGAAATGCAATCATAAGTCTGTGTAAGGAATAAAGAATGCTTTCTTTAAACAAAACTAAATTATACAGCTCTATTTGTGAGGAACACGAATGCTTCCAAAATATGCCATGGATATTAATTATAATCATAACGTTCTTCTGAATTATACAGTAGCGTGAAAAACTGATAATAAAATGATGTAACAGGCATAAGTTTTTTTTCTAGCGTGACAGCACATTAAACATAACAAATTAAATTTTGCGGATTACAAATTATCACTTTGCGTGTCGGTGTAGGCCTATTCGTTTCCACATTCGAGCGACGAAAGAAGAAAGTGTGGTGATAGTTATAAAAATCGAATACGAGATTTCAATGGATTCAAGTTACATGGCCCCTACATATCGAAAAAATTATTTTTCCATGTCTGCCCATCTATTTGTCTGTCGGTTCGTCACGGTTTTACATGCACTGAATTAGAGGCCATAATGTTCAATGTATCTGGAACGAGTTCTAGATATAACGTTTTAATAACATACTATCGTTTCGAATTTTATATCCTTCGACACCTAAAAGTAAGGATAGTTTACTGAAGGATGAACATTTAAAATAATTCAGTTTTCTCAAAGAAAACAGCTGATACGATTATATTTATTTTTATAACTATATATTTTATTAGCAACTCTCCAACGTGGTATCAATCATTTTTCTGAAAAAATACATATGGTGTAATTTATTGTGTAGTATGCGATCTTTTTGCACAATTTTCTCAACCAAATTTCATAAATAAACGTATCATTAATAACCTAACAATATAACAACTCGTTCGTCATGTAAACATTCAAAAGGAGTAGCTTTCTCCTTATGATTTTACCATTGACGCCTCAAGCAATTGTGTTCATATTTCGTAAAGAAATGTTTCATTAATAAACTAACATACAGCATAAATCATTTATCCCGATAACATACAGAAGGAGACGTTTTCTCAAGAATTGACTTCTTTTTTTACAATTTTCTCAGTAATAACTGAGACAAATTTGTTGTAATTTCAGTTAAAATATATTCTGTAATAATCTCACAGTATGGTATAACTCACTTGTCCCGAAAAGAAAAATCGAAAAGAGATAGTTTACTTTGACAGTGAAATTTTTCCTGACGACTTGCTTAAAAATTACTCGATATACTTGGTACAGATTATAAATAATTTACAATATGGCATAAATAGTTTATCATCAAAATTACAGATAGAAAAGTTTACATTTGACGGTAAGTTCTTCCCGATGACCTTCCCAAAAAATACTCAGGAGATCTTTGTTGTTCATATTTCATAAATAAATGTTACATAAATAACCTAGCTATATGGTATAATTCCCTCATCCTGAAAATCTAGAGGTGGTATATTACTTTTGACATTAAGTTTTACCCTGCGATTTTCTCAAGGACGACTCACGCGATTGTGTTCGTATTTCATAAATAAATGTTCTATGAAAACACTAACAATATAGCATAGCTAGTTTGTCCTGAAAAGATCCACAAGGGACATTTATTCTTGGGGTGACGTTTTTCATGATTTTCTCAGAAATTACTCAGACGCTTTTACTTATAGTCCACATACAATTATATCCTTAATAATTGTAATATATGGCTTAAGTTATTTCTAACGGAAATATGATCAATGGGTACTTTACTTTTGGGCCTAAAGTTTCTTATAGGAAGTTTTCCAAAATACGTTATTTTATTGGCAATTTCCCAAATAAATGTTTCAATAATAGCTGCAGCCTAATATGAGTCAGTGTAAGAAATTCGAGCGAGAAAGTACAGTGCGTTTGCTCCGTACCATTTCTTGAATATATTTTTAAATGTTTCCTAATCACAATTTTAGAAACAAAATCGAAAATTCCTTTTAAATGTACCTTGTTGTGGTCAAATGGTTCATGTGCATTGATTCTGGATTTGATTTCAAGTGAGAACTAGTGTATTTTTGTCCAAGAGATGTGACACGTCGGCGCAGAGAAAAAAGTGTTTAAATAAGCCTGACCAAACTAATCAATAATGCAAAGAAATAATACAATGTTACGAAATTATCGAAGAAACGTTGATAATATTAGGTAGGTGCAACTGAAATGTCCAAACGATTATTGTCAATTTCAAAGGTAAAAAAGTGAAAAATTCAATGCCAGGTTAATCAATGGCCACTCACTATCCTACGAAGAAGTGATTGAGATACCAAAAATGTTGTAATCGCTAGGAGACGTGTTAAAAGAACACAGAGGGCGAGAGAGAGTTTAATACTGCAAATCATGGATAGTGTGCACCTTCGTTTGAGGGCGAGTATTGAAGTCCGTAGGCCTACATAGGTTAACATTGAAATGAACATTGCAACACAGTACCTGTTTAATATTGATCGGGGCTTGCTGACATGTTTGCAGGGTATTTGACGGAGTTTGATATTCTAAAGAAAACGATCCTTGTAAACGACTGTGCCTTCCCCACTGTACACTGTAAGTTAAATTCGTGCTTAATTAAAACTATATTTGTTTAAATTTAAAACTTTTGACCGTTATCACCTGTGCATCACGGACAGCAATCCGCCAGTAATTCTTTGTTTCCGCCCGGCAGGAGCTCATGTGGTTCGGATTCCACGTTAATCAGTATGTCCACGTCTCATATAGCCTCGCTGCTGAAAGAGACGATAAACTCAAAATCACATCACACATCTTTGTTTTCGCGTTTGTTTTAGCCCATAAGTGTCTTTGTTCATGAGCTTCTTCGTGGCTAAGCGGTTAGCGGACGCGCCTTTGGCGTGGGAGTCTCGGAGAGAGCTCATGTGGTTCGGATTCCACGTTAATCATTAGGTCGACGTCTCATATAGCTTCGTTGCTGAACGAGATGTTAAACTCAAACTCAATGTTTGTTCATAAGTTCCTTTGTGTGTGGTTTTGCATATGAAGTTATTTGAAAAATGTATAAATAATAATAATAATAATAATAATAATAATAATAATAATAATAATAATAATAATAAACAGAAAACGAAACGATCACATATAACTGCAATGGACATATACATTTATTAAAGCATATAACTGCAATGGAATTAAGTTGTTTCCTTCTCTCCCTGAACGCAACAGCCCTTATTGTCCCAAGGCGTAGAAGAGAACTTGTGGGACTCACGACTTTGGGGTGGTGTGTGGTCAGAATATTGGATCCCTTTGTTGTTAGTCCTAACTTTCTAGACGGATGCAGTTATTTTCGGCAAAATATACAAGCAAATAGACTTTTCTGTTACTATTAAAGTGAAAAATTATACTCATTCCCTCAATATGATACTTGTAGTTGCTTAATTGTATACAGACAGTTGATCCATGGAAGGATAGTTGATAACAACAACAGCAATAATAATAATAATAATAATAATAATAATAATAATAATAATAATAATAATAATAATAATAATAATAATAATAATAAATACCAGGAACTCGACAAATATTCTTCCAAATAATAGGAACAAGTTTGCGTCACACTGTTCACTTTGCTGGACACACCAGTGTGCCGCGTTATACCGATTGTGGCACACTGGAATATAGGGTATGGCTTTTTATTTTTTCCGAACTATTTCAACTGCTTCAATTGAAACGGATCTATAATAATAAGAGAGTGAATTTAGTCTTTTTACCCTTCGACTCAGAAATAAGGTCAGCGAGAATTTCATTAAAAAGAATAATATACTCAGAATTTTATATAGTAGTTTGTTTTATTCGAAATTAATATGTCCTGCAACTGTTTTTTTCATTGAAATTATTTGAAATGAAATCTTTAAGTTTTCACGTCCCACGTTGATGCCGGCTAGGTTAAAAGAAACAGTGATGATGAGAAATAAATGAAATGGTCGAATGAGGAAAGTGGGAGAAAACGGGAGAACCCCGAGAAAACCCACGCACACGGTGTTTGTCCAGCACAAGGTTCACTTGACGCGAGCAGGGATCGAACCAATGACTATATGCACCAGAGGTGAACTCTCTACTACTGAAACACTGCGGAATCTGAAATTATTTAAAGGAGAAAGGGACTACTTTATGAAAACTTGATGACGAACACATTTGTTAAAAAATATCAGCTTTTCGTGAAATATTGCTAGTAGATAGATAATGGGGATTCTGCAGACAAATTTATTATTAGCCCATTTTAACTATATATCACCCTATCATCTCTAATAACTTCTAATCTACTCTCTAATAATTTGCAGCGCACTCCCTATCCCAAATAACTTCTATCACATCTCAAATAGCTTCTATCTTACTCATAATAACTTCTAATGCATTCTATCACTAAATCTAGTTACAAAAAAGTCACTAAATCTGGTTATAAAAAAATCATTAAATCTAGTTATAAAAATCACTAAATCTAGTAAAATAAAATTAAAAAAAAAACACTTTTATGATATTACCATAAAAGTTAACTAAATTCTACATAATTACATAATAGTTACAAATTAGTATATTGATAGTTACAAATTAGGATATTGATAGTGAAATCTTCTACTAACCTCATTCTCAATAGAAAACAATGACTTCTTAAACTCTGTCCACTGATCATAATTCAAGCTGAATAGACAGCCGTTAATATCAAAAACTACTTGAACTTCGGTCTGCACATTTTTCACAATTACATTGAAGTTATTAGTAAGTATAAATTTCCTTTGAGGATCCATTCTATTCACTCCATTTTTTACTTCTGACAACATATTTTTGATCATTTTTATTATTTTTTGGATTCACATACAGAACTCAAAAGTTGGATAATTATCTTTTAAACCAGTGTATTTGATTTTTATTCCATCTTTAACGATCTCATCAATCATTTTATCTGTTAAGTGTTTTGTAAATCTAGGTGGAAGAAATACCTTAAACTCTTCACATTCAACTAAAATACTCTTTCCAAACTTAGTTTTTTATCTTTTCCATTTTCACAATCATATATTCTGTATTTAATTCTAATTCTCTTAATCCAATAACCTGTTTTTCTTCAAGACTTCCAAGTTTATTTAAAAGTTCAATATGACTCGCCATCGTATTTATTATATTAAAACTTTTTAAAAATCAGTTTCTAATAGCCTCGAATTTCGTTAAGTATGTCATTGATTCTGTTAACAATATCTCTTTCATTTTCATCTGTTAATTCACCATTCATGAGCTTAATTACATTAAGCTCATCTTTAAACAAACCAATTCGATTTACCATATTTTTATAATATTCTTTCTTTGAAGCTATATTAAACCGTGTTGATAGACCAGTGATAACAGCAGAAGCCGAAGCAAATGCAGTTGTAATAATTGAATATACTGTAACAGGAATAAACACATTGATGAACCCTGTAGAAGCTGATAATAGAATTGATAACGTAATAAGAGTAATATAAACACATTTTATTCTCTTAAACTTCCTTTTGTTTTTCATTAATAACTTCTCAAGATTTAATATAGTATCTTCAATTAACACAATTAAATTCTCACGTGGAATGTTATCTGGAATAGTCATTTTATTAAATAAGTTTTTATGATATTATCATAAAATCACTTATAAACTAAACAAATCTAATAAACATATTATATAATTGATTTATATCTTCTCAATTATTTTTTCTTTCTCAACATCATACTCTAAATTTTTCTTACCAATCATAACAACATAGCAAATTGTTTTTTCTGGTACATCGCTTTCAAAATTAACAGTCAGTTTCAAATTAGTTCTATCACTTACAGTTACTGATTTATGCTTGCTTGTGTTAATTACGAACATCGGCCTATTTTCTAAAAACTTCTTCGGGTAATAAAACATCTCAGTATTTCCAATTGTAGCTCGCTTATATACCGTATACATTTCATAAACTTTCAAATACTTATGTTTTGCAAAATCTAAGTTTAAAGATTCTAATGGGAAAGATTCATTTCTAGAATTACGAAAATGGATATTCTGAACTTTACAATGATCAAAATAGCTTGAATCTCTTTCTTGATTATCATTTCTATCAGTTTGGAAAAAGGCAATCACAAAATTAGGCATATCAAATTCACTTGAGTTAAATTGTGTGGTTAAAACGAATTCTAAATACTTTCCACTAACTGATTTCTGTAAACATTGATACGTGTTGAATGAAATAGGAATCTTACCTTCTTTTAACATATTTTATCTTAACAAGGTGGCATAGTTAGGTTCATAATTAACAATAGGCATTCTTAACTCCATATTTGTAATCTTAATTTTACCTGGATGCGGTTGATCATTCTCATATGTTCCATCCTGCTTTTTTGTTTTCCAAATAGCAAATGCATTATCATCAGAACCACTTCTTTTAAATGTATATTTCAATCCTCCTTTCCACATAATATCTTTAAAATCTGAACAAAATCCTGGCAAAAGTCTTAGCAAAAACACTATTTCTTCATCTGTTCTTGCCCACGTAATTCCTTCCCATCCACATTCATCATACTGATTTGCCTCTGGTTTTGAAATCGTACATGTGTTTACAGCTGTTGAAGTTAAACCAGGATAATCTATAATATCTAATATCTGACCATGCTTACTAACTTGAATTTGAGAAAACAAATGTGGGAAGAAATTATTAATAAGTCTAATATTTTAACCAGTAGTATATTCTCCATCACCATCTCTACCTCTAATTTCAAAAGTTACATACATATCAGCATAATAAGGATGTATGAAGCCATCACTCACGTCAATATCAAATTCAATTGACCTGTTTGGCTTATTTAAATTCTCGATTGTTTTTTGATTAGGTTTAAAGGATTGTAATTCATATGATTCTATCTTATCCATATTTATTATTAAAAAAATATTTGTAATCGTTATATGAATTAAACCCATAAAAACTTAAATATAACTTCTCCAAATATCCTTATTCCTATTCACCTGACTAATAATTTCTGAAAAACTATACCCATTTGTAAACATTTTTAACACTATAATGCATAAATGTCCACAAATTACCTCGTTAAAATGTTGTATACGGCTGCTATTGTACTCTATATTATGACCAAGATATTTTACGAGTGTTTTTGGCGGATTACCTCCAAATGAATCAAACACATACTTTCTATTTCCTTTTTTCCAATAACAAATCCAATGCGTTCCTATATTTTTAGACGTATCAAAATTAACAATACCACACTCATTCTTCCTTGGTTGTTTAGGCAATTCATCACTCATAAATACACCTCTAAAGTTTCTTATCTTAAGTTTTTTAACAAGTTGTATTAGGTCTAAATTACTTAAAGGTTTAATTTCTTCTTTTTCTTTACTGTTTTGGAGTTTACGTTTTTTGAAAGCTTACCACCTTGTTTTTCTTCCATTGCTAAGTTATATCGCTTTTGTTCCTCTAATTCCATTTTATTCTTTTTTGCATCATCTACAGTCTTAGCAATAGCAGCCGCACCTCCAGCAACAGAACCTAGAGCACCTATTAAAGCTAAAATCGTTGGAATAGTAAATATAAAACCACCATAATGAACTTTATTATCATTTGCCTTCATTTCTTTGTTTATTTTCTTAAGTTGTGGTATAGAAAGAGATAGAGACATACATTGTCCTTTATTTAGATTTGCTTCCTTTTGTTTGAGTTGTTTGTTAGTTAAAATGTGATCTATATTTAATTGTTTAAGTTCCTGATTAGGAATCGTAAATGTAAAACCTTTTAACTGCATATTTATTATATAATTAAAAGCTTTTTATGAAAAATTCCCATAAAAAGTACATATAAACCTAAATCTAAAATGTACTTATAAACCTAAATCTAAAAAATACTTATAAACCTAATCTTACTTTCATTACTTATAAACCTAAACCAAATCTTACTTTTGTATTCATCACTAAATCAGTTCCAAGAGCAGGTAGTTTTTCAGTTATTAAATTAGCATCTTTATCAAAAACTCTTTCCCAAGCTTTATTTTCTAATTCCTTATCTGCAATATGTCTTGATTCTGTATCTTTATTATCCCTATAGTATATATCATGTTCTTTACAAGCCTCATCTAATGGGTTAATACCTTCATCACCTCTCTCTAACCTTTCTTGAAGTTTTGTACCCGGACCACAATATTGAAATCCTGGAATATGGAACTCAAATGGAAGTTTTTTAATCAAATCATTTACTAATCCTTTTCCATACTTTTCACTATTCCAAAATTTTGGTGGCAGCGTATTCAAAATCTTTATCAAATAACCTATACCTTTTGGATCATTAGGTATAAATTGTGCAAGTTTAGAATTAATCATATCCATAATACCTACTTTCTCATTATAAAAGTTATCATTTCCAGATTTTTCTTCCCCATCAATAACAATCAAGCGATCAATCAGTTTTCTCACATCATCCATCCATATGTATTCTTTTGATAATTCGTTATATACATTTATTCCTTCTACAGATTTTGGTGTCTTTTTTGAAGGTGTTGTTGGTTTTATATATTCATCACAAATAGGTTTGATCATTTCTTTATATTTTTTACCTTTACTAGATTTTTGTTTTCTTGTATTCGGATCATTATTATGAAATGCAACACTAGAATCAATTACTATTTGTTTATATTTTTCTAGATCATCATCATTATAATTTGTTGGATTATGTTTTGTCAATAATTCCCATAAACCTTCTGTTCCTGTATAATGTCGATTATTAATAACTAAATCATCACCATGAATTTTAACTTCCGCATTTCCTATCATATGTATAATTTTCCCATCTTTATCATATGGTTGTATTCCAAAACTTTTATCATCTCTAGTTGCATAATATCTTGAGGCAATCTTACCAAAATGAGTTGTTGCTAAAGATTCTATTCCTTCTACTTTATATTTAATTTGTTTTTTCATGTGTTTTATTTCTTCTGTTATAGGCGTATCACTTTGATTTATAGGACTATCATACATAGGCGGTGTTTCTAATAAGCTTGAATCCACTCTTGCACTTTTATACACAACTGGAGCTAACTCTTGAATTAGATTTTTATTTTCTTCTGCTACTTTTGATATATCTTGCCCTAAATCTTTAATTGCATCAATAACAGGCTGATCTTGTTCTTTAAATTTTTCATACTTACTTCGATTCCTTTGTTTAATTTCCTTAAATCTTTTAATAAGTTCTTCTTTTAACTTAATATACTTCTTGGCTTTATTAACGTCCATTTATTATATAAAGAAAAAATAAAAACATAACATAACATAACATAACATAACATAATATATACGTTCACCTGCATTCATGTACGTTTTGTTTACACTTTTAGAAATTCTTTAATTTTATTTCTATATTTACCATTATTCGCCTTCGTAGTCATATCTATTGTTAAGAAACCATGTTCTTCACTCCAACACTTGCTACATAATAATTGTAATTTTTCAAACGACATATCAGATGCAACAAATTCATCATATATATGTTTTAAATTTACATTGTCCTGTCCAAATATACAAATAAAGTTTAAGTTGTCCCTAATTAAGTGTTTTTGCACTTTAGAATATGTTTGTCCAAGATAGAAACAGTTCAAACCCTTATGACGACCTCGAGTAAAATATTCTCTAACGTGGTTTTGTTCTTCTAGTATGAAATCATCAAATACTACCACAGAATAGTCCTCACATTCATCTAATGGAATAATCTCTTCATTGTTTCCTTTTATTATTGCTACTGTATCTTTAATATTACGTTCTATATCTCGAAAAAGTTGTATTAAGTGTTGGTATTTAGGTTGATTTAAACTTTTATAATAGATAAAAACATTTGCATATTTTAACCATTTAGGTGCAAACATAAAATTGTCAATCATTAACGTTGTTTTACCACATCCACTAGGCCCAACTATTAAACATCTTATATCATCAGGTAACAACTCACCATTCCTCTTTCTCTTCGCTGTTTCTTCTGTTAACCTTACTTTAATGTCCCAGTTATCCATATTAGTTATTTATTATATAATAAATGAAGGTATTTAATTTAAATGGTTATTCATCTGTATTAAACATGTCATTGCATTACCCATTTGAAAACGATTTAGAAGTAGCTGTTGCAGGATTTTACACAACATACTTAACTCCAAACATTACAGAAAAGAACAACAAATTAACGATTTGTAACTTTCCTGGCTATTCTAATATTGCAAAACAACTTATAGTTCAACCTGGTCAATATAATTTAAAAGAGTTAGAAGAATATATTAAATCAAATCTTCCATACACTGGTGATACTTTTAAAAAATTAAATTTACTGAGGACAGAGAGAAAAATAGTTAAAATATTTAGCGAACCGTGTAATATAACCTTAGACACCATTAACACTGTATTAGGTTTTAGTGATAAAAACTTGGTTAGAAACACAGAACATGTTGGAGATAATGTGCCAAGGTTTCATCCGTTTGATACAATAAATATTCACTGTGATTTAGCAGAAGGTATGATTTTAAAACACAACGATACAACACACAACGAAACAGACTTAATTGCAACATTTAGAACAAATGCAGAGTTTAGAGAACCAATTATATATGAACCTAATGAAAAGATATTTTTCCCAATACATCACAAACAATTTAATAATTTCAAAGTTTCAATTAAAGATGAGAATGGTGATTTGATTGATTTTGGTGGAGCTCGTATAACTGTTTTACTTGCTGTTAAATAACTCAAATTATTATATAATAAATATGGTTATTTTTGGTAATACTAAAAGGAGGACTACAAACCTCAATCATGTAAGTGAAGTTTTTACATCAAATAATATAACATGGGTTGATTTTAAAAACAAAAGACTTGTTAATGTAGGTGATGCAATTGACCAACATGATGTAGTAACTTTACAACAGCTAGATTTAATAAATAGTAATGTTAATAGTCAATTGGAAGGTGATAGAAACAAATTTGAAGATGTATTAAAAACATTACAAGACACATATATAAAGAAAGATGATTTTGAAAAGATTAGGATGGATACTACTAAATTGATTATGCAGAAAGAAACTATACCCCTAATATGTCGATTGAGAGTTAAGAATGTTAAGGAACCAATCTTTAGAATATTCAATCTCTCTAATGGCTACAAATTTCTCTATAATGGGAAAATAATGCACATGGAATTAAGTTTGGATAAATACTTTCTAGAGATATATTTAGGTGATACTTTGATTGAAAATTTACCTGTAAACATTAAAAAGGGTGATATAATTACGTTTCAAGCAAATAAGAATTCAGCTATGGAAGAAGGGCAACCGTTGCAAGTTATTATGTATATAGAAAGAAAGCTTTCATAAAACCATTTGCTATATTCAATCTATATAACAACATTCTAATATAATCTATATAACAACATTTTAATTCAATCTATATAACAACATTCTACATTGAATTATACAGATGAATTATAAATTGTTATATAGATTGAATTATGTTCGAATTATAGACTAAGTTATAGAATGTTATATTGATTAAATTATAAAGATGAAAAGTGTTTGAATTGTTGAAGTTATTATATAGATTGATTATAGATTGAATTATAGATTGAAGTTCATGAGCAATTATAGTATTAATGAACAAATACCAACAAAAGCATTAATTATAGTATTAATCATCAAATACCGATGCCCGTTATTTATAGTATTAATCATCAAATATCGACACCCGTTAATTATAATATTAATCATCAAATATCGACATCCGTTAATTATAGTATTAATCATCAAATATCGACACCCGTTAATTATAGTATTAATCATCAAATATCGACAACAGCATCAAACAAACATAAACATATGCTTGAATTATAGTTTGAATTAGGCCGATCTTTAGAATGATGTTGTTAGTTGATATAGTGTTTCAATTATAGATTGGGGCTAAGAATTTTCCATATAATAAATAGTATGATGTATTGTGTTAAGTGTAAGAAATCAACAGATACAAAAATAGATAACATAAGAATAGAACAAAGAATGGAAGATATATTAAAAAAGTTATATGTGTTGTATGTGGTGTTAATAAATCTCAATTCATTAAAAAACCCGATTGACTATATGAAGGTGAAGGTATTAGAGAAGACATTATAGAAGAAATTCATAAACCATCTAGAAAAAATTATCCTAGGTTAAGTGTTATTGTTAAAGGTATAGATGATTTATGGCAAGCAGATCTTGTGGAAATGGATAGTGGTGTGTTAAAAGGTGTTTCAAAATTAAATAAAGGTTATAAGTATTTGCTAACGATTATAGATGTGTTTTCAAAATATGCATTTCCTCTTCCTGTTAAAGATAAGAGTGAGAAGAATGTCACAGAAGCATTTGAATCGGTGTTAAAAGTAAGAAGACCTAATAATTTACAAACTGATCAAGGTAAAGAGTTTTATAATAAAGAATTTGAAGATTTGATGGGAGAAAACAATATCAATCATTACTCAACATATAGTGCTAAAAAAGCTTCTGTTGTTGAAAGATTTAACAAAACACTTAAACAAAATATGTGGATGAAATTCACTGTTCAAGGTAATTATAAGTGGTTAAAAATATTGCAAGGTTTGGTTGATGAATATAATAACAAAGTACATAGAACAATTGGTATGAAACCTGTAGAAGTGAATAAGAAAAATGAGCATGTGATATTGAAAAAAGTGTATAAGAAAGAATATAAGTCTGTTAAGTTAAAGTATAAGATTGGTGATTATGTTCGTATAAGTAAAATTAAAGTTTTGTTTGAAAAAGGATATACACCAAATTGGTCAACAGAAGTGTTTGTTATTAATGAGGTTATACCATCTAACCCACCAACATATAAAATTAAAGATTTAAACAATGAAGAAGTTACAGGAAGATTTTATGAACCAGAATTATTGAAAACTAAATATAAGGATGAGTATTTGGTTGAAAAAATATTGAGAAAGAAAGGTAATAAAGTGTTTGTTAAATGGTTAGGGTTTGATGATTCACATAATAGTTGGATAGATAAAAGTAATGTAATATTATAAATGTAATAATTATAGTATATTAATTCACATAATAATTAAATAATATATTATTATAAATGTTATATTTTATGGTTTAATAATTCACATAATAGTTTGATAAGATAAGAAAAATGTTGTAGTGTAAATTTAATGTGTTTAACTTTTATGAATATTTTCATAAAAGTAATAAAGTGTTTGTTAAATAATTAGGGTTTATTAAATGGTTAGGTTTTAATAATTGCATAATAATTAAATAAATAAAAGTAATATAATATTATAAATGTTATTTCATAAAAGTAATAAAGTGTTTGTTAAGTAATTAGGGTTTATTAAATGGCTGGGGTTTAATAATTACATAATAATTAAATAAATAAAAGTAATAAAGTGTTTGTTAAATAATTAGGGTTTATTAAATGGTTAGGGTTTAATAATTGCATAATAATTCAATAAATAAAAGTAATATAATATTATAAATGTTATCTTTTATAGTTATTTAATTAAAGGTAAATAAGATAAGAAGGTAAATGATAATTATGATGATGAGTGAGTTTATGAAAATGATTCAGTTTTATCATATTAATAATGACTTTGATGGGGTGATCCCATAAAAGCCCTATACTAACACAGCACACTAATATATGTAGAAAATAGCAGGAGTGTACAAGTATTAGCAGTTGTGTTAGAAAAAATAAGTATGCTAATGTTGGTATATATAACATGAAAAAGATTTTATGAAAATGAACTAAAAAATTTGGTAAATATATAAATAAACGATACAGTATTTTTCATATAAGATGAGTATAAATAATGTTAATTTTACTGGTGAGGAGATGAGAGAGATGTCGATTACAAAACTAAAACTAATATGTAAAGTCAAGAAAATCCGTAACTATAGTTCTTTAAATAAGAGTGAATTAATCAAAAAAATCGAACAATATCACAATGAACCAGATGAATTGAAAGTTATATACACAATGAAAGTTGATGAATTAAAAAACCATTGTAAAAGGAAAGGAATAAAAGGTTATTCTAAATTAAGAAAGGCTGGACTTATTGACCGTATTAAAAAATATGAGGATGAACAAAACAGATCACAAATTAGAAACATATTTCCATTTAAACAAGATGTTTTTGAAGAATCGAAACCACAACGAATACCAATTAAAGTAGAAACAAAGGAAACAGCAATACAGAAACGATTGCAAACTATCACAAATGAAAACGTAGGAGGATATAAAGATCCAGTGAAGTTTTTAAATATAAGTGGGAAAGTAGTTATTAAAAAAATCAAGGAAGAATTAAAGCACCACCCATTAAAAGTCAACCTTGTATTCATTTGTGATTATATTAAAGATAAAGAAATACAAGAACGCAATTTTAAAACTATGAATGAAAGAATATTACAATCAACTGACTTAGATGAATATATAACCTATGCTAAACAAAAACTATGTAGAGAGATGGAGGAATTTCAAGGTAGATGATCAGGATGGACATTACATCAAATTAAACATTTAGAAATCAGACTAAATAAATATGTACCATTACGAGCTTCTTCCTACATTGACCTTCCTAAACCAATTAAAGATAAGAAAGCAGTGATCAATATTAAAATTCAAGATAATAAATGTTTCTTATATTCAATTGCAAGTTATTTAAAACCTATTGATAGATGTTCTCAATATCAACGACCTTCACACTATACAGAAATTGTGAATGAGTTACAAGATAAATATTGTAATGGTATTGAATTTCCTGTACAATTAAAAGATATAGTAAAGTTTGAAAAGAGAAGTAACATATCCATTAACGTGTATAGTTATGATGATGAATATAGTATATACCCACTTCAAATCACAAAAAATAAACAGGACAAACACATCAATTTATTATATGTAAAAGATGAAAATAATAGTCATTTTTTGGATAAAGGATTTATCGAGATTAATAAGAAGTCAAGTAACAAAACATAAGGAAAAATTGTACTTTTGTGATAGATGTTTGGTAAGACATTTTAAAAATGAGGAGCAATTACAACAACATGAGCTATATTGTAAGGAGCATGAATCTGTTAGAATAGAACTTCCAAAACCATATGACAATCAAATACAGTTCCAAAATTATAATAGATCATTTAGAGTACCATTTGCGATATATGCCGATTTTGAATGTATGTTATGTAAAATGGAAGTAGACCATAATTGTTCTAAAACTGTGAAGCATTAAAAGCATTTACCAATGAGTTTCTGTTATATTAAATACTCAAATGGTGTGTATAAACGTCCTGTTAGTTATACTGGTTTAGATGCTGCAAAGGTGTTTGTGGAGAAGTTAAAACAAGAAGCAATAGAAATAAAGAAAATATATAACAAAAAAGTTAAAACGAATGGCCTAACTAAAGATGAGAACGAGATATATAATAATTCCAATAGTTGTCATATATGTGAGAGACACTTGAATGATTTACCACCAGCAATTGAAAAACAAATAAATATGTTAAATAAGAAAATACAATTCGCTAAAGATAATGATAGCATGATTGAAAAGTTAGAAGAATGGAAACATGAATTAGGAAAATGTTTAAAGGATATAAATAAAAATAAAACAAAAGTAAGAGATCATGATCATTTAACTGGAAAGTTTAGAGGTGCAGCTCACAGCTATTGTAACTTAAGCTATCGAAATCCTAATTTTATTCCAGTATTTATTCACAACTTAAGTGGTTATGATACTCACCTGTTTGTTAAAGAACTTGCTTATGATAAGAATGAAATAAAACTAATTGCAAATAATTAGGAAAAATATATAACATACTCAAAATATGTGAAGGTTGATAAAAAGAATGGAATTAATTTACGATTTCTAGATTCATTTAGGTTTATGCCAAGGAGTTTAGCAGAACTAGCAAATAACCTTACAAAAGAACAATATAGAGAAACGTCAAAGTACTTCCCTAATGATTTGTTAGATTTAGTAATTAAAAAGGTGTGTACCCATATGATTATATTGACTCAATTGAAAGATTAGAAGAAACAAAACTACCTTCAAAAGAAATGTTCTTTAATAAACTTACTAAAACCCACATCAGTGATGAAGATTATGAGCATGCGAAAAATGTTTGGAAGTCATTCAATATTAAAAATCTAGGTGAATATACAGAACTTTATAACAAGACAGATGTATTAATATTTGCTGATGTATTTGAAAGTTTTAGAGATGTGTGTTTAAAAGCATATGGTTTAGATCCTGCTTGGTATTTCACTGCTCCTGGTTTATCGTGGGATTCAATGTTAAAGATGACTAAGATCAAACTAGAAATGTTAACTGACTATGACAAAATATTAATGATAGAAAAAGGTATAAGAGGTGGAATTTCACAATGTAGTAAGAGATATGTAAAAGCAAATAATAAGTATATGAAAAATTATAACAAAGACGAACCTTCAAAGTATTTAGCTTATCTAGGTGCAAATAATTTATATGGATGGGCTATGAGTCAGTACATGCCTTACAAAGACTTTAAATGGGTTCAACCTTACATAAACATAATGAATGTTCCAGATGATTCAGAAACTGGCTACATATTAGAAGTTGATTTAGAATATCCAGAATACTTACATGATAAACATTCAGATCTACCATTAGCTCCAGAAAATATGTGTCCACCAGGATCGAAACATTCAAAATTATTAACAACGCTTTACAATAAAGAAAGATAAGTTATTCACTACAGAAACTTAAAATTGTATATGTCACTTGGGATGATATTAAAGAAAATTCACAGAGTATTAGAGTTCAAGCAATCAAACTGGTTAAAGGAATATATTGATCTAAATATAAATATGAGAACAAAAGCTAAGAATGATTTCGAGAAAGATTTTTACAAGTTAATGAACAATAGTGTATTTGGTAAAACAATGGAAAACATTAGAAAGAGGCCATCTATTACCTTAGAATGTGATCCAATGAGGGTGGAAAAGTTAATAGCGAAACCGAACTTTGATTACAGAACAATATTTACTGAAGATTTGTGTGCGATACATATGAAAAAAGAAAAATTGACCTTCAACAAACCTATATATGTTGGTATGAGTGTGCTAGATTTGTCAAAACTATTAATGTATGACTTCCATTACAATATTATGAAACCTAAATACGATATCGATATAGACTTATGTTACACGGATACTGATAGTTTTATATATGAAATTAATAAAGATGACTTCTACAAAGACTTAAAGAAAATGGTTGATCTATTTGACACAAGTGATTATGGAAAGGATAATCAATATGGAATACCATTAGTAAACAAAAAAGTACTAGGAAAGATGAAGGATGAAAACAAAGGTAAAATAATGATGGAGTTTATTGTGTTAAGATCAAAGATGTATGCCTTTAAAGTTGAGAATGAAGAGGAGAAAAAAGCAAAAGGAATAACGAAATGTGTAGTAGCAAAAGAGTTACAATTTGATGATTATAAGCAAACCCTATTCAATGATGTGAAAACATATAAAAATATAAATCTAATTCGAAGTTGTAAGCATGATGTGTGTACCATAGCTGTAAATAAGTTAGCATTAGATTCGAATGATGATAAAAGATATATACTAGAGGGTGGTATAAGTACATTAGCTTGGGGGCATTATAAGATATAGTTAAAATGTATTTATGTGTAGTTTAGTTTTAGGTCATATTTAATTAACTTTTATGTATAGAATAGTTTAGTTTAGTTTTAGGTCATATTTAATTAATTTTTATGTATAGTTTAGTTTAGTTTTAGGTCATATTTAATTAACTTTTATGTATAGTTTAGTTTAGGTAAAATTTAATTAACTTTTATGTGTAGTTCAGTTTTAGGTCATATTTAATTAACTTTTATGTATAGTTTAGTTTTAGGTAAAATTTAATTAACTTTTATGTATAGTTTAGTTTAAAGTAAAATTTATATTTTTAAGTCGTAAAAGTTGTTTTTGTAATTTTATCCTTAGACATAGACAACCAGTAACGTGTTAGAAAAAAATTATAAGAAAATAGAAACTATTTACCGTTTGAATTTTTAAAATCGGTTAATATTTGACGATGTTATAGCCAATTCAAAATTTCGGGATTTTTTACGGGTTTATTTTTGAGTTTTCGGGAAAATGTTATTCTTCAAAAAAGTCTTAGAATTTTATTTGAATTATGGTAGTATTTTTATTTTGTCGATTTGTTGAAATTTTGTAGAGATATTGAAAAAGGGAAACATATCCTGTGGGTTGTGCAACAACCTATGCATTTTAAAAAATTGGTTATGTTATTAGTATTCATTTGCCGTTTGAATTTTTGAAATCGGTTAATTAGGGGCCGAGGTATTAAATAATAACGTTATTTGGGGGTGGGACTGCAAGTGTTGCCAACTCACTTTTAACAATTATCATATTAGTAATGGGGTGTATTCATCCCTATATGTTTTAAAGCGATATCTTGAAAAATTAAAATCCTGGAACTTTCCGAAAAAATATATGGAGTTGGAGACACTGCATGGTAAAACATTAGTTTCGTTGGCGGGTTTATTTAAACAGTTTCTCGTTCATGCTAGCTAAGTAACACGGAAAGTTTTTTAATCTGCATAGTTGAAGTTGTCCGATCAGAAATTTTCATGAGCAACGATTGTGAATCAAGAAACGAAAGACAGACACTCCGGCAAAGGTTTCATCTGGGTTAATGCTGGCGGAGTTAATGCTGGCGGAGTTGCTTCTAAAAAAATAGAAAATATGTTGCTGGTGCTCCGGTTGACTGAAGAGAATGTGAGTGTTGATGAGTGTATGATGATGTAAGCAAGTCACGTTCCCATGTTAAGAAAGAAAGAAAAAAAGAGAGGCTATATAAATCTAAATACATACATGTATGCTGTTGCTCCTCTCAAGCAAACTGAATTGTAAATGTGTGTGTGTGCACAAACCTTCTGTGCTGTGTTGGGTTGTATAAATACAGGCGGCAAAATGCTAAATTCGTTATTTTTTATCCGATTTTGATAATTCAAACGACATTTAAAAGAGTATGTATCAGAGTTTAAAACGTAATTGTTTATTCTTGTTAAATGTTGTTTGATTTGGTGATTTTTTTTGTTTTTGTAACTAGATTTAGTGACTTTTTTGTAACTAGATTTAGTGATTTTTTTAAGTCAAAACCGGTTATAACCAGATTTTGTAACTAGATTTAGTGATTTTTTAAGTCAAAACCGGTTATAACCAGATTTTGTAACTAGATTTAGTGACTTTTTGTTTTTGTAACTAGATTTAATGATTTTTTATAACCAGATTTAGTGACTGTTTTGTAACTAGATTTAGTGATAGAATGCATTAGAAGTTATTATGAGTAAGATAGAAGTTATTTGAGATGTGATAGAAGTTATTTGGGATAGGGAGTGCGCTGCAAATTATTAGGGAGTAGATTAGAAGTTATTAGAGATGATAGGGTGACATATAGTTAAAATGGGCTAATAATAAATTTGTCTGCAGAATCCCCATTATCTATCAACTATTGCTTATAGGCAGGGGCGGATTAAGGCTTTTGGGGACCTGGAGCCGACTATTTTAAGGGGGCCCTATGTTAAGAATAGTTTCAGCTCATAAATTTTCTTTGCTGCCTTCCACTGCCTCATAGGCTTATCGAACCACCGAGAACTATGCTGTAATATTTTAATGTGCTCCGAATTTACAATAATTGGTTTAGTTACATTAATTATTAACAGTTAAATAATTATATTCATTATTAACAGTTAAATACTGCTGATGGATAGACTCAATTCTAGCGATACCGCGAGCGTAACGAGCCGAAAGAAATTTAGCATAGGTTTGTCTATAATATAAGTTTAATGCTATATTTTAGTATTAAACAAAGGGATTTTAAGGGGCTCCCTGAGTTTGGAGTCTCGGAGCCTAGGATCCATTGACTGCGCCCTTAATGCGTTAATGCTGATAGATTCAAGGAACCGGGCCTGTCCGAGCTACAAACTCCGATCCGTGCAGACTTCTAGCCCCTGTGTATAAGCTATCTTGGGAAATACAGTAGAGTTTCGCTTATCCGACATAAAACAGGCAGGCAGAACGCCGGAATTTATGGATGTGTTAAGAAAAGATCTATTAAAAGTCAAACTATGATATAATTTTACATATTGCGCATCTAATAATCATGTTTTGTAAGAAATAAATATAATGCATTGAATCAGGGACGTATCGAGCGTGAGGTCCTGGAAGCTGTCCCCTTCCAAAACTCAAGCACTTGTTGAACCTTTTTCCCTTTTGAGGTTCTTTTATATCAGATTACTATGGGTCAGTGTCCAAACTGTGGGCAATACATTGTTGTTATGATTCTAAGAACATAACGTAATGCCATTGTAACTAGGTGGAATTAAAGAACACTTTTAAATGGGAAAAGAAATCTCTAAGTTTTACGTACCACGGTTATGCCGATTAGGTTAAAGAATATGGTGATGGGGAGAGATGGGTGAAATAGTGGAATGAAGAAAGTGGGAGAAACCCGAGAAAACCCACAAGCACGGTGTTTGTCCACCACAAAGTCCACACGGCGCGAGTTGGGATTGAACCAGGGACCCCAAGCACCGGAGATGTACGCTCTACCACTGAGCCACCGCGCCTCCACTTTTAAATGGGATTACAATTTCGATTCCGGTCTGTTTATAACATTAATGTATTAGAACGATACACTCATTGCCATTTGCTATTTTTGTTATGATAGCCATTTGCCATTTGATATACGTAGCAGACAGTTTTCCTTACATGTGTCTCAAAAATATTTTTTGATTTCGTTTGTGCTACAATGCAGTTTGTTTGAAGTAAATCGGTTCATAAGTGAAAAGTAAGAAAAAGTTTAAAACAAATAATTTATGCAAAACTGTTGCATTATTATTATTATTATTATTATTATTATTATTATTATTATTATTATTATTATTATTATTATTATTATTATATTATTGTTATTATAGATAATTTTGAAACATTAGAATTACGTGCTTACGAGGATTCATGTTGGTCCCCTTCTGAAAAGAAAACCTGCATACGTGCCTGCACTGAATGATACACGTATGAGTCATGGTGTAGACGGGCGTGCTAGGCGATAGAGTCCAGAGCATCATAAACAGACTAAGGGAGTGTGGGGGCTCCGTGGTAGAGCGTTCACCTCTAGTGCTTGGGGTCTCTGGTTCGATCCCAGTTCGCGCCGTGTTGATTTTGTGGTGGACAAACACCGTGCTCGTGGGTTTTCTCGGGATTCTCCCGTTTCCTCCCACTTCATTCCAACATTTCACTCATTTCCCATCATCACCGCCTCTTTTAGCCTAACGGGCATAACCGTAGGACGTAAAACTTAATTATTTCATTTCATTTTTCTCAAAACCAGACTAAGACCACAACTTGCAGTTCTTTTTGCCGATTGATCCTACTTTTAACCTGCAATGATATGCCAGATGATACGGTATGTGGAGTAAACGAAGGTCACTAACACGATTTGAATTTTTTTTAAAGAAATGTGATGATTTGTGTCCGACTGCCACTTCAGTTACATCACCATATAATATACAACAGGTTCACCTCAGAAATCAAATTCATTTACCGTAATATGAGTCTCATCTCCTTCCCTTCAGAATAAGCCTCAAATCAGCCCACCTGAAGACAATTCTGCTCCTTGATCCTCCACAGTGTTGCTTTTCAACTGAAAAATATTTTGAACATCTCTTAAAAAAATACGGGAACGGTCTTACTCGCCCCCCCCCCCAATGGTGAAGACAGATTTGCGCCGCTGGTGTAAGGCTCCTCGACCCTAAACTTTTTTTTTACATTCTGAAACATTGAAATTTGTTATACCAGCACGAATACACGAATACAAATTGCTCATAGATACGTCGAAAACGAAGACATTAATGTCAAGTAATGTTAACGCGACAAGTAAAGTTCGATGTGACTGCACTGGCCCCAGAGAGTACTGACTGTTGTGCGGAGCGAGTAAGGCGGCACGTTTAGAGGGTGGCAAACAACTGAAAATAAAAGCTCCTACGAAGTAAAATCCCAAACTGAATTGAAATAGGCCTTCCTAAACGTGTTCAAGATTTCAATACCGAGTCACTAAGACTTTAAAAAAAATAGTATTCCGTACAACCTACCTTACTCTCTAAAACCGCGAGTCAAGTCAGATAGGCATGTCTACTGCGATACTAGAGTTATTAATAGCACACGACAATTATAATAGTAAATACGATCTTAAGACAGGTTTAAAATGGCGGCATGATTTTCCTAACTTTCACTAATCGTTCCCAAATAGCTCTTTAAGAATGTTTTTGACAGGGAAAGAGTAGAACAAAATGGAACTTGGCATTTTTTTTATTACGACCGTATTTACTATTATGATTCGACCTAGTAATAGCGATGCTATGATTGGCTCCAGAGACAATAACAAAAGCGTGATGAAAGAAAATGTTTTGGCCGTCGCGTCGCCAGGTCGTGTAGTGGGTTTAAAAAAAATAAAACTACAGAAAGGATACTGAAAGGGATAGGGAAATGTGCTTCTTAGTTGACCATTGAAAAAGTAATCAAATAATGGTATAAGTCGTGAGAGTAATTTTGTGTTTATTGTTCAGCAACATTTTTTTATCCCTATACTGTTTCAAGTGTTCTTTTTTTCTGTCTGATGAGTTAGCCAAGTAGGTAAGCTGCTCGGCTTCTAACTGGGTAATCCATGTTCAAATCTCCCTGCAGCTAACTTTTTCTCCCACTACCGAAATCAACACTGTGTGCTGTGTTGATTTAAAACAAAAAGTGGTAGTCATGCTGGGTCATCGCACTGTGTTGAACATAGGCGGAGTTAGGAATTGTCTGCTGGGAGGCAGACCTTTTGCTCGGTCTCGGACCTGTGGAATACTTCCTAGAGTGTGGAATTAATATGATTTTTTGTCAAAAAATTGGGGGACAATGCCCCCCATAGCTCCGCCCATGGTGTTGAATCAACACAGCTATTTACTTACTGTGCAGGACATGCGTTGTAAACTGTAAGGTTAAGGACACATACAAAAGTCATCCAGGGCAGGGGTTTGAATTCACAAAAACGGGAAGAAATTTCATTTCCTCAGTCAAAATTAAATGTGTTGTAAGGCATCTTTACTATTGACAATAAAATGCAATGGAACCAAAATTAAATTTCAATTATAAATGCGGGACTCAAATTACTGTAGGAAATTAAGTAGTATATACAAGAAACAGCCGAAAAATTAAACATGAAGAAATAATTTAATAAAAACAAGCTAACAAGGCTATTACACTTAACTTTATTTTAAAAAAAGAAAAAAAAACGCAGAGCAAACGCAACGGTTCAATGTTCTAACATATTAATGTGTCATCCGATTAACATCGAAAATGTTACGTTTACTGTGTGTGTTTTAAATTCAAAAACTGTGTTTGCAATTTCGAGACACAAGACGAGACGAGACATTTCATGAGACGTCTCGTCTCGTCTCGTGTCCCATCTCGAAAACGAGACGAGACAATTAGAGACGAGACAAAATCAGCTACCATTTTATGCGGTCCCGAGTCACCGGGGTATACCGAAACATGTAAAAATAATCCAAAATGACCTATATTAGTGTCAAATCCTTAGTTTTCACGGTCGCTGAGATGAATGGCGATTCTTCCAGAGGCGTTGACTTCTAAATACAACTCCCATCGCCAGGGGACCAGAGACGTTCTTTTTAAATTTCAAACAGGGGTGCCTCAGGGCGCGTTTAGAGTGATATGTAAAAGTAGTAGAAATTTACCGATATTTTATCGTTTCGTTATTCAGTTTGTTTACATAGATACTTTATCTGACCCTTGCGAATAGTGGGTATTTTATCTAGTTATTAATAAATGCAAGATATAAATTATTAATAATATACAGGGTGGACCAAAAATAGGTATACAGTACCGTACTGATCAGCTCATTGCACTTTATATAATTTCTTATTGTTATCCATCAGGTAGACTTAGTTTCTATATTATTTGTTTTAATGTGTGTTACTTACATCTTGAGCTCAGAAGAGTCAAAGTACGTAACTCATAAACTAGAATGTTATAGTTGATCAATTCAGAGGTGTATGCCTACTTTTGGACTATGTAAACAGATAGGAATGTATCGTAAAAGGAAGAGACGAAAGTGTAAAAATACATAACCGTACTTGATTTTATATAATCTATCTTAAACCGCGGCCACTAATCTAAGATAATGTAGGAAAAATTGCAAGAAAGAAAGTAATAATAATAAATATGACCAATTGCAAATATGGTCAATTGCCTGAAGTTCTTTCTTCAATAGAAACAAATGAAAAAAGAAGAAAAATTAAGGCCCTGAAAGTAAAACGTAGACAATTTCATCATTCCTCAGAAGAATTTGTCTACAATGCACTGAGCAGAATGGGTCGGTGAGTCAGAGTGGATCGGTCGGTTTTGAAGCTTTATTTATATTGCGTGTGTTACGTAACAACGCTACCAGATGTCAGTACTGTTGCGACGACTTTCTTCAAGATCCGTTTCATAAATTTCCGAAATAACTCTTTTAATCCTCAATGAATCCGATGTATATATATATATACAGTAGCGTACCCAGGAATTTATTTATTTCGGGGGGGTGGTCCAAACTAAATATGAAGGTATTTTATATTAAAATTCCTAAAATTGCCCCTAAAATTAGGCTAAATTTTAAAAAAAGTCGAAATTTCGGGGGGAGGGGTTCGTACCCCCAGGTCCCCCCTGCGTACGTCCCTGTATATATATATAATATGTTGACAACAGTAAATAAGAGTATAGATTAATTTATTCTTGATTTTAATCTACAGAACAAGAACAAATGCTTTTAATGAAAACATGGGGCCTGTTGCCGTAGATGGCTAAAAGTCGTAAATAAAATTCAAACTTGAAGTGGAACTGGGGTAATTCACGAGGGAAACAATCACAAGATAAATCTGCAGAAATTCCATTCACTTTAAGTTCTAAGAGATAGGAATTAATGCAAAGAAAACGAAAATAACAATACGCAACATGCAGAGATCGAAAAAGTATATAAAGCTAAACAAAATAAGAAAAGAAGGAAAGAGGGAAAGGAAAGAGCAAAAGACATCGGAATAAATCAAATTTTAACATTTAAGGATAAACAGTGTCCGTCTTTCCCCCTGCCCCCTGTATTGTCTTGGTTTTTCTCCCTTCATAGGATAATTCTCTTTCAGTATCAAACGGAATCATTTATAGTGTTTAATTTCTTGGAAAAAATGTAACAATCTGGTCGGAGACTCGAACTGAGGACCCACAGAATGACAGTCACACATGCTGTCCACTTAGCTACACAGGCCACACCACTTAGACTTTTAAATCAGGCATTACACCCGCTATAATCAAACGTGTTAAATTAGCCATTGTCTGCGATCCACCCCACTTCCATTTGAATTTTAAATTTTATTTACGGCATTTAGCCATCTATGGGAGCAGTCCCCTTGCTTTCATAAAAAGTATTTGTTCTGTAGATTAAAATCAAGAATGAATTTTTTGATACTCTTGGGAGCTTACTAGTGCACCAACATACCTATATATATATATATATATATATATATATATATATATATATATATATATATATATATATATATATATATATATATATATATATTATAGGCTGATCCAAGGGGGGCTATAGGGGATATAGTCCCCTCTTGAAGCTCAGGTATACACGGGATAAAATGGGCTTCAATCCAACTTTACACTGGATAAAGCCACAAACTACGGTTTATCCAATCCCTTTGATCTTGCCCTAGATAATAATCTGACACACACACACACACACACACACACACATATATATATATATATATATATATATATATATATATATACAGTGGCGGATCCAGGATATGATCAAGGGAGGGGCTAAACCATAATTTGCCGTTTTATCCAGTGTAAAGCTGATTTGAAGCCCATTTTATCCAGTGTAAACCCGAGTGTCAAGGGGGGGGGCTATAGCCCCTTAGCCCCCCTTGGATCCGCCCTTGTATATATATATATATATATATATATAGAGAGCTTGTCAAAAGTTCCTGAACAAATAAATATCTCGGATAGAATGCGTTTTTTTTTTTTTTTTGAAAATATGAAAGATACAAAAGTTGCAGGATATCAACAGAACTATCGGAAGCTCGTGCCTGTCAAAATATGTGCAGCCCTTTGTGGGCCTCACTGGGCCCAACTTTGATTTTTCAAATGAGAACCCCCATTTTTTATTACAAATTCGGTATCTCCGAAGCAAACTAAATCAACATATGTGATGCTTAAAGTGATAGGATGTAAGTACCAGGTCCTACAGGGCCGCAAACACTATAAGGGTGAGTAGTGTGACAGGTTCTGGAACAGCTAAAAATCTGTTAGAATGCGTTTTCTGAAAATTTGAAAGGTACAAAAGTAGCAAGATACCAATAATCCGATCGGAAGCTGGTGCATGTGAAAATATGTGCAGCCCTGTGTGGGACCCACGGGGCCTAACCTTGATTTTTCAAATGAGAACCCCATTTTATTATAAATTCGGTATCTCCGGAACAAACTAAATCAGAATAAGTACTGTTCAAAGTTGCACGTAGACACAGCCGAAAGGATATGAGGTGCATTTTACAGGAATAATTGTTGATCCCCTCAGTATTTCTTCCCACTTAGGCTTACATAGCAACTCATTCTGTAGTTGTTAGACGTAACAGCACTTTGCGATGTCCAATTCATTTCTGACTACCCCAGTGGCCAATGTCCCATATTCACTTTGTACAGTCTGTCAAGGAAGTAAATGTACACCTGTTTTATGAGTCTGGCATTCCTGCGCTCCAACCATGAAGATTATGAGAATTAAATCAATCAAATGTTTACTGAGGGGCAAGAAGAAATGTCTAATCCGAATAAGACATTGCAGAGTGCCAAAGTGTAAGTACGAATAGTGCATGGTGTAAATAAATGACGACACCAAAAGAGAAATTCAGAAACAGCTAGTAAACGGAGAAAAAAAAGAGTAAAAATTGTCGAATTGGGAACATAGAATACAAATGCATCCGAATATGCCAACACCTAAACGTTTGCGAAGCGAAGATCCTGGTGTAGTGGTTAAGACGCTAGATCATAAATCCAAAGAACGTAACTTCGAATTCACTCGAAGTAAAACGATTTTTTTTAAATAATGCATACAGCACGTGAGAAGTGGTAAAAGAGAGCGTATTACCCGTTTGAAACGTTAAGTGAAAACGAGGCAAAAATTCCAGTGGCATTTATTAGAGAAGTGAAACAATGAAAACGAGGTAGCAGGTATATCTAATCAGGGGTATCAGAGGGTGGTGATCAGAAAAACGAAATTTTCCCGAATTTCACACATGTGAGTCTCTACAACAGACAAACTTCATCAGAAATGTGCCTATTGCAGAGACCATGTTACACCACCGATTGCGCTAGCCAAAGTTTGTTTAACAAATGGTGTAGTGCTTTTTCCTTAAAACGATAAATCAAAAAGTGTATGCTGCAGATCAATGAAGTGTTTCAAATGTCCTCATAATTTCCTTCCCCTTTCCAAATTAACATGCATAAATCGTCTCTATCATGAATTAATATTTTACTCGTAGTTAAAAATGGCTGCTTTATTGGATAAAGAAAAAAAAAACAAAAAAAACAAGCAGGAATCGAACCCAGGACCCTTTACACCTGAGACGTGGATCTTTCTAACTCTGCCACGCCTTCACTTAGTAACTTTACGCTTCGTCTCATACATGAGGCGAGTTGGAACCTTTAAGACGCTTTTCCCCCAATATTTCTGGCAATTGCGCTACTCCAGTTTGTATGTAATATTAACACTTTAAACGTGCAGTACTACCTCCGAAGTATATCCCCGAAGTTTTTTTCAAAAAGTCTGCTTTCCCCTTGTTAGTTAACTTTCGCCGGGCTTTTCTCACCTTACTTCCATACAATACATGTTCTAAGCGAGGAAAGGAGTATTAAAAATGTAAAGAAAGAGAGTTTCTGATGAAACTCTTATGATAGGAAGATGAATCTCGGCATTTAAACTCCTCCTTACAAATCTGTGACCACGTGGTGCATCGTTTTCGCGAATTCCAACTCTAGCAAAGAAAGCAAGGCAACTGATACAATATCTTAATTTCTAATTTTGTATTCATAAACTGGCCAGAGTGAGTAAGCATTTTAGCTGTTTACAATAAACATAGAAGATATTTGGCAGTTGGAATCACTTGGATCTTTTTCATTTCACTTCGATTGATATACTATTCTATTGGAGAAGAGGTTTGAATATTTCGCAAAAAATATTTCCATAAACTTATTCTTCTCGTTCGAAAAATGAACATTTCAACTAATTCGTGTCGGACCTTTAAAGATTGCTCCAGCCTATATTTTTAAACGAATTGTATATTCTATTTTTTTATTTTTAAAAATATATTTACAGGTCTTTTGAACCCGTATTACGAACCTAGACAGCGGCGCAAATCTGTCTTCAACATTAGGGTGAGGGGGTAAGACCGTTCACATATATTATTTAAAGCGACGTTCAAAATATTATGAAGTTGATAAACAATGCTGTGGAGTATCAGGGGAGCAGAATTGTCTTCAACATAGGGAGGCAGGCAGATTTGAGGATTATTCTGAGGAACATCAATTTCATCTCACTTTCCTTTGTGGCAATCGGACACAAATCATCACTTTCCTGAAAAATAAAAACTTCAAATCGGATTTTGTGAGGACAGTCCTCCTCAGTTCCAAATTGAAGGAGACATGTCCCTGTCATTCCCCCAGCTTTTTCTCCAGTGAACCTCGAATCACAATTTTACGAAGCTAAAAATCAAGTTTAATTATGGATCACAATGGTTCAGCGAGCCATCAACTTTTATACACATATTTGTGACTTTAATCTATTTTGGGTTATGTGGAAATTGCTCTAAGTTTGGCTTGTAGACCAATAGAGACCTTTCACAGTTCACAAATATATCATCTTTCCTGAAACTGATAGTTCTAAGACTGATCAGCTGGTTCTATGGGAGTGTAACATCCCTTTCAGCAGCGAGACTATATGAGACATGGTTCTACAACTTAACTTGGGATCCCTAACTAAATGAACTCCCTTCAGAAATCAATCTCTTGACAGGTTGATTCCATAACTGTTACATTCTTTTCATTCGCACGTGAGTATTCCCAAATAGAATATGACCTTCCAGAATTCGTACTGTCATTCCACTCGGTATGAACACTAATTTATTGATCATATTCTCATTTAATAGTGGACATGATTTCTTTTTTTCAACATACTCAAACATCTAATAATAAAACAAAATATACTAATATTGTTTCTTTCCTCTTTTTTTATGTTTTTACACAGACGAGTAATTCATTGACAACATTGTGTTTTTAAAAAAGGTGTGTTCAGTTCACAGTTAAAACAGAGATAAAACAGCCACCTGAATGCGCCTCAGGTTATATTGCTTTGGTTTTCTGCCTAGTGGTTTGCTCTTCTGCCCTCAGGTTAAATTGAACCAACCTGCTACATTCATTTCAATTACTCGTATATTTAGTTTCCGATTTAAGCTTATTTTTATATTTTATTAATGGTAAGAAATCCAGAATATCGTTACTCTTGATATACCTAGGTAGAATCATACTTGAAGCCTTATATTATTACCTTAGAGGAGAAAAAGAAAAAATCTAACAGAAGGGCACCATAATACTACAAGTAATGGCCGTTCTTTCGACGAAAAGAGAAAAAAACACTACAATTACTGGCTGTTCCTTTGATGAAAAGTAAAAAGAGTAAATATTACAAATAACGGCTGTTCTTCGACGAAAAGAAAAAAAAGGCACTTGCCGAAGATTTGAACATGGATCGGCTGATTTGTAGGATAGAACGTTACTCACTACACCACACTCTCAAGTGTTTGTTTTCTTGCTATATACTTTAAACGTTCAGTTTATGATTTTTGTTTGTCTCGTCTTACCGTATAACAGTTTCTCTGTTTTCCCTGCTTGTCACACTATTCGTGTTATTTGTTGTGTAAATTGCATTTGCAAGCGTAATATGTTTTGTTGTTTTACTTGGATCCACGGCTTTAAAAGTTTTAAAGGTCAATTACATTACGCGAAATGATTTTCTCATATTTTCCATCGCTTCAAGGGGCAAAAGATAATATCCATGGAAAAAATGCACTTACTTATGAAACAGAAAATCCACCACGATACATGATTCTTGCTTTCATCTCTAGATGGAGAGCTTTGAGCAAAGAATATTGATCATTCGCCTTCCGTGCAGCCATTATTTTATGCGAAAAAATATGTTACCTGGTATGAAATCGAATGGAAGTTTTCTAGTTGGAAGCCAAACATGATACTCAGTGGCGGCTTTAGGGCTTAGGTACGGGCTACCCAAGAATTTAGAAAAAAAATTAAACGCGAAAACATACGATAAAAAGTAAATATATTTTTCACTTTTTATATTAATGGTAGATAATTATTTAACAAATAGCATCAACCACTCCTGTAAAATTTATTTTCTCCTCTCATTAATCAATCAAATGTGTGTATGTATCCATAAGTGAGGGAGCGGGCATACTTAAAATTAAAATCCGCCCCTGATGATACCGATACCCCACAGATTACTCTACCGAAAATGTATTTTTAACAAATTGTGCAGTGATTCTTTCTAAGACCAATAACATGAAAAGAGGATACTTCAGATCAGTGAAGTTTTGAATGGCACTGTTAATCCCCGTAGATATTGTTTGTCCTTTTTCAACCAACATTCGTAAATCATCTCCACCAGATGTGTGATTCCACCCTCTCAAGGATTGCTCGTTTAGTATGAGAAGTCACTCTTCGATTTTTCACGACCGTTTTGTTAAAAAAAAAACTTTGAGTTGAAAAGAATTTGGACCTATGTTGATTAGCTGTATTACTCACAAGTAAACCTTACGTTTGGGTGAATCGAGTTGCTGACTGAGACACATATGAGAAAGTAGTACTAAATGTGGTTAGTATTTCAGTGAAGTTGTAGGTGCGAAGCTCCAGGGGTTTAGGAGATACAGCTACCAGAACATCACATGGAAGTACAGAATAGTCTGCATACAGTTGGAGGTAAAAGCCCTGTAAGACCTCTTGTAACGACAAAAGGTGAAATACAAATATATAGGTACATATTAGAACTAGGGGAAAGTCATATAGTAAGGATATACCTGACGGCGGCCATCTTGAAATCCGCCATTTTGAATTAAGGTTAAATTTTTAAAATAGGAATAGGGTCATGTGATACATGATTTAAGGCGCAAATTTAATCAGCAGAACAATGGTGACGTTAATTTTGATTTTCGCGCAATTAGTAAAAAGTTACAGGTAAATTAAATATTGTTGCAGCATATGTATTAGTCCTTTACCCCACCTTGTAAATTTTGTGTTAATGATAATAATTAAATAAAAAGCAGGTGGGTAAATATTAGGTCTATGGTAAGATTTGCTTTGATGGCTGCCATGTTCAAATCTGCCATTTTGAATTAGACAAAAGTTTTAAACAGAACGTATAACAGTGACACCTTATTAATAGCAAATTTTACCATAAATGCAACGGTATAACAATTTTTTTTATCATTAACCAGCACAAAATTAAATGGGAATAGAGTAATACAATAGATGACTTCGGGCTAGAAGTTAATCAGAAATACAATGGTGGCGTTATACCGTTGGATTTATGATAAAATTTGCTATTAATAAGGTGTCAATGTTATGCGTTTTGTTTAAACTTCTGTCTGATTCAAAATGGCCGCCATCAAGGCAACTCTTACCATAGACCTAATATTTACCCACCTGCTTTTTATTTAATTATTATCATTAACACAAAATTTACAAGGTGGGGTAAAGGACTAATACATATGCTGCAACAATATTTAATTTACCTGTAACTTTTTACCAATTGCGCGAAAATCAAAATTAACGTCACCATTGTTCTGCTGATTAAATTTGCGCCTTAAATCATGTATCACATGACCCTATTCCTATTTTAAAAATTTAACCTTAATTCAAAATGGCGGATTTCAAGATGGCCGCCGTCAGGTATATCCTTACTATATGACTTCCCCCTAGTTCTAATATGTACCTATATATTTGTATTTCACCTTTTGTCGTTACAAGAGGTCTTACAGGGCTTTTACCTCCAACTATATGCAGACTATTCTGTACTTCCATGTGACGTTCTGGTAGCTGTATCTCCTAAACCCCTGGAGCTTCGCACCTACAACTTCACTGAAATACTAACCACATTTAGTACTACTTTCTCATATGTGTCTCAGTCAGCAACTCGATTCACCCAAACGTAAGGTTTACTTGTCAGTATTTCACCATGTTATCCCTACACGATCTTCCCACAAGAAACCATAAATCAAATAAGTTAGTATTACTAAGTTCAGCCCTGATGTTTAGAGCGAACCGGTAATGTTCTTCCTGTAATGATATTTCCACCAAAGTGGATGCCGAAACTCATTTATTCGATGACCTGGAGACAAATTAGTGCCCATTAGTAAACTAAATAACATGCAATGCAGGAAAATGACATAAACATTAACATATTATACAGTAATTTCAGCACTAAACAAAAAGTATTATCAGCACTAAACATTAATAATTGCTACGAAACACTAAAACGAACAGCTGAGCTCCTAACGACAGGACTTACAGTTGTGGCCAAACTATGTTAAGAACCTCTATGTTCAATAATCCCCAACGGACTAGAATCAATGTCCACTCGCACGAAGACGTAAGTAATTCGTTAAAGTTAAAACTATACAGTGAAGGTGATAATTTATTATTATTATTATTATCATTATTATTATTATTATTATTATTATTATTATTATTATTATTATTATTATTATTATTATTATTAACATACTTTTGAATATACACGGCGAAATTACTGTATATTATGTTAATCTTTATGTAATTTTCCTGCACTGCATGTTATTTAGTTTACTGGCCTGGTACTTACACCCTATAACTTCGAGTAGTACATATTTTGATTTAGTTTGCTTCGGAGATACCTAACTTGCAATAAAAAAGGGTTCTCATTTGAAAAATCAAAGTTGAGCCCTCTGGGTCCCACACAGGGCCGCACATATTTTGACAGGCACGAGTTTCCGATAGTTCCCTTGATATCCTGCAACTTTTGTACCTTCTAAATTTTCGAAAAAACACATACTATCCGAGATATTTAGCCGTTCCGGAACTTTTGACAAGCACGATATACAGTATATAAATTGTTTTGGCCTGCGGCCTTAACCAAGGTACCTATAAGCTAAATTTGGTAACTCTCAGCCCAGACCCCAGGCCGGTCCCGGTAAACGCTCCCCATGAGAACCCCTGGTTCGAAATAAAAAAAAAACAAACGCTTCGTCTCGATGACCCCTCTATTATGACCCCCGTTCCTAAGCTGATTGAGGCTAAATTTCTAAGTAAACGCGATCTTAAGTTACACCATTGAGCTCAACGACCACGAAAGCTATGGATTTGACAGTTATATCGGTCATTTTAGATAATTGTTAAATGTCTCGGTAACCTCCCCCCACATGTGACCCGGGCCCGCATACAATTTCACATGAATTTGCAAGTCATCGCTAATGAAAGTGTCACCATTGATCTTAGCGACCGCGAAAACTATGGATTTGATACTCACATCTGTCATTTTGGATTATTTTTACATTTTGGTAACCCCCCCCACATGTGACCCTCGGTCCGCATACAATGGCAGCTGAATTTGCAAGTCATTGCTAATAAAATTGTCACCATTGATCTTAGTGACCGCGAATATTTTGAATTTGACACTAATATCGGTCATTTTGGGCTAATTTTTACATGTCTCGGTATTTCTCCCCCCCCTCCCCATTGCTGCTGACTCCTTTTCTGCATACATTTGTTATTAAATTTGCAATTCATTGCTAATGGAAGTGTCACCATTGATTTCAGCGACCGCGAAAACTATGTATTTGACGCTAATATTGGTCATTTGGATTACTTTTATATGTTTCAATTTTTCAGCCCCCCCCCGTGACCCCTGGCAAGAAGCAATAGCGTGAATTTTTGAGTTTATTGCGAGAGGAGCTTCATTATTGATTTCAGCGACCGCGAGAACTATGAATTCGACACTAATATCGGAAATTTTCTAATACTTTTACATGTCCCGATAAACGCCCCCCTGAGACCCCCTGGTTCGAATTTTGAGAAAAACGTTTAACTCTGATCTGGAGCGTGGACCAAGGTATTTGTGACTAAAATTTGGTAACTCTCGGTCTATTTGTATGGTTCCCAAGCCGGTTCCGGTAAAAGCCCCAAAGAGACCCCCCTGGTTCGAAATTTAAAAAAAACGGCTTCGTCTTGATCTGGCGCCTGGGCTAGGTACCCCTGACCGAAATTTGGTTACTCTCGGTCCACTCGTGTGGTTCCCAGGCCGTACACAGACAGACAGACAGACATACAGACAAACACACAAACAAACTCTTTATTTTATTTATATGAGATAAACAATTAATATACTGAATATCAGCTCTCCAACTTGAACGGCTTGCGAGATACTAAATTTTTGCAAAAATTCGGACCCTCTTAGAATATGTAATATAATGAAACCGATACATGTAAACTTCCTATTTGAGATTGAGGCCTAAGTATATACCAAAAATCATTTCATTTGACTTTGCAATTTGGATATGATGATCATGCACACATAGTTACATTCAATTTTTTATATAATAATTCATATATTATACTACACATGATTCAAACATTTTTCCCAGTAGTTAGCTCCTCTAAGAAATCACAGGCTGCGTCTCAAATAAGTTGTTAAGTCAAAGTGGGTCCTGGTGGGTGGGGGGTTGCAGTGGGTCACGTTCTGTTGACCCGCGGGTCCCCGACCCGCTCCATCTCTGGACTGTACATACGGATAAAACAATCATATATATGTATGTTAACCTTCTGGATTTTACTGAGCCTTCACTAATTTGAGATAATTTACAAAAAATGCAAGAAAGCAATTATTAATACCATATATAAAAATATAGAAATGTATTTTGAAGGAAAAAATAATTCGTGTTCTCGAGACTCGAACTCGAGTTGCCCACTCAATAAGCAGGCACCTTACCGACTTATCCGCGGTACAACGTGCAACTTTTCGTTTCGAAGCTTTATTTCTAGTGTGTGTGTTACGTAACACCGGTACCAGATGTCAGTAGTGGTACGATCACCGTCTTGAAGACCCACTTCGCAGTTACGAAATCACTCTTTTAACCCCCATTAATCCGATTTTAATATACCTCTCTCTCTCTCTCTCTCTCTCTCTATATATATATATATATATATATATATATATATATATATATATATATTGACAACAGTAAGTAAGAGTATAGATTAAGTTATTCTTGATTTCAGTCTATAGAACAAATGCTTTTAATGAAAACATGGGGCCTGTTGCCGTAGATGGCTGAAGGCCGTAAATAAAATTCAAACTTCAAGAGTAACTGGGGTAACTCCCGACAATGGCTGATTTAAGACGTTTGATAACAGCGCGGGTAATGGCTGGTTTATAAACATGGTCGCTATAGCCTGTGTAGGTAAGTGGTTACAGCGTCTGACTGTCATTCTAGGGGTCCGGGGTTCGAGTCTCGGCCTGGACTGAGTTAACTTTTTTCAAGGAATTAAACACTATAAATGATGTTCGCGTTTGATACTGAATGAGATTTATCCTATGAAGGGAGGAAAACCAGGACGGATACAGGGGCAGTAGGAAGGACGGACACTGTTTATCCTTAAGTGTTAAAATTTAATTTATTCCCATGTCTTTTGCTCTTTCCTTTCCCTCTTTCCTTCTCTTCTCATTTTGTTTAGCTTTACATACTTTTTTGGTCTCTGCGTGATGCGTATAATTCTTTTCGTTACCTTTGCATTAATTCCTATCTCTTAGATCTTAAAGTAAATGGAATTTCTGCAGATTTATCTCGTGGTTGTTTCTCTAAGTGATGCTCTCAGATAGTAATACTTTTTCCTCCAAATGGAGGAATATCCTGGCATGTTATGTTTTCGGGTACGTATTTGCTGTCATGTTGGTTGTCCAACTATCAGACATCGAGTGAAACTATTCTGCTACTAGAAAAAGCTATCGTTTCTTATGTATCCATCCTCCACTTTCTACTGTCGCTGACTGTACACAGAAAAACATCAACATTAAGACATATGTGCCAAAGGAAACACGATTACCTATACAGTAAATACCGCAGGATCAAAGTTGATTCTGCGAGGAATCATCTGGTTGAGAGCCAACAACAACAGTGACAATTGCAGTGTCGCCGTCAGGAAAAAGGCCAGATTCTTCATTTTTCTTGAAAAGTTTGTTACTGAAGTCTTGGCGTCTCCAACGTTTAATTCGAGACCGTTTACCAGTACCAGAAGCAGAAGTGGGTGAATTTACACTAGGGCACAGAATTTGAGGTTCCATAACTAGAGAAGAAGGAACATTGTGAGCTAGTGGTCTACTATGCTATGCTTAATTTAATGAATGGAGAGCATGCCCGCGACCATTGGTCTATTTAATGGACGGGTTCCGCAAGAATGTAATGCACCCCGCACGTAGTTCCTTAATATACGCTATTCATCCTCGTGCACGAAGTGCGCCGTCAGAATTTGTACCTTAATTCTGACGCGCCGAAGCGATGTAACCCCCATTCTGTGAGGGAGTGGGATACGCCCACTGCGCGGCCAGACTGAAGTCCTGAGTGCCTACCAGTTAACCTACTGGTTGAGGCAGATTGCTAGCGAGTCAGTTTTACCATGCTCTGCAGGCATGGCGCCCGAGCGTTGTAAGGCAAGCTCACCTCCACCCGTGTTCACCGTTACCCAGATTCCTGGGAATGGCTCCCTCAAGCTACCGAATCCCACGGTATAACAACAGCCTGGCAGAGTCCAACCCAAATCCGGGACTCCAGGCAATGCCCAAGGGGGCTTGTTCAATCCCGGCCCTGCCTACCTCTATCGTTCAACTGGCAACCGCCTTGTCGTGTAGAGGTACCACGCACACGTCGAGATACTCCCGTATCTCATCCCGGACCCAATGGTACGTGTTAGTCACAATTTGAGTTTGGTACCGGCCAATATCCTACAGAGTTTTCTCTCTTTAGCAGTTTGAGAACCGTTGCCCAGATCCATGGGATTGGCCCCTCCCCCACGTCTGTTTGGTCTCACCACAGGCAGGAATCCGACACTCCCCCCCGGTAGGGTCGTCCAAGCAATACGGGACTTCCTCTAATTACGGTAGAGGTACACCGTACATTACCAGAGCCATTGACTGTTGTAGACCGTTTGCTCAAAGACAGACATTGTCATTTGGGACCCGTGTCTCCCCTGGTAGGCCCGCCCAAACAATACGGGGCTACCTATCTTTAACGGGTTTAGGTACCACGTACACGTTGTAGCCTAGCTACTTGTCCGAATCCCAATGGTACGTGTAAGCCACCATTAGAAGGCACACCCACACCCTTTCTTCGGTAGGGTCGTCCAAACAATACGGAACTACCTCTTCTTACGGGAGAGGTTAACCGTACATTACCAGACCCAATGGCTGATGTAGACTCTATACCTTTAAAGACAATGGCCATTTGGGAGCGGCGGCTCCTCTGGTAGGGTCGTGGCGCCTGCACCCAGTGAATGTGCATGCCTGGGACGAAGGAGTGACCCACTTCCTCAGCGCTCCTGAGATAAGAAAATGCGTTAGGATACTCGGTATTCCATCCCGGACCCAACAGAACGCATTACACTTTCTTTGAGGGCAGTACCTACTTCATCCTAACGGTAGGGCACTGGATCCGTCCACCCAGGGCATACCAGCTACCCACTCATTCATACGTGTTGGGGCACCACGTAGCCTTATCTCCCGGACCCAAGGGCACGGCTTAGTTGCCCATTTCGGGGGATACCCAAAGACACCCCCGCCGGTAGATGCGGCAGCCTAAACTACATGCCCCACTGAGGATGTGATGGGGTCACACGTACTTTCCCGGATCCAATGGCACGAGTTAGTCGCCCATTTCGGAGGATAGCGAAGCCTCACCTCCGCTGGTAGGTTGTTATCATGATTTGCACCGACAACGAAATAGTCGTTGCCAGCTTTTAGCACAGGATAGACAAGAGTAAAGCGTGTTTATGGGAATTTATCCTGGAATTTATGATCAATCAGAAAGAAAATTGCATTCTATTACTATATTATGATTTCAAAGTTGAATTAATTTTTATATCACAACATATTATTACTTTTGTCCACAGAGGATTCTTTAAAATCTATATATTCTGAACGGTACTATGTTACTAGATTAACACTATTATATTTACAGAGTACGCATAAATGTATATTTATTTACAATGTGTTCTAGAAATTAAATATGTGTGAAAAATTATATAGTAAATTATATAGTAACAGTTCAAATTTATATGTAAGTGGATTTGCTCAACTTGACTCTATTACTGATATTATAAACACATTAAATTTATAAATGTTATAAACCACTTAGATTGGGTAAATGCTACAAGATACATGTCTCACCAATTTATCAACATTTGCGCATACATATTTATGTTCACAAAATTTTCAAGATACTAACTTATCTTTATATTTTAGCACGTAACATTGCCATACACGACCTTTCATTCTACCTATTTCTCGAAATTCCATATGTTAATTCACATGTAAATGAAGTTCGAGTACCTCTTCAGAAATTCGAGTCAGAGAGAGGAGACAGATCGACGTCTATTACTGATGGTTGTTCAGGGTTTATTAATAGTACTTCATCTCTATTTCTACATAATTCTAAATTACTTTACAAAATTGTTCCTTTTCATCATTTGTAAATTAGTACTTTGCTAATTTTGGACGTTCTTTAGCATTGGAGGCAAGCTTTTGCACCTACTTTTTTGCGATATTATATTCCGATGCCTTAAAAAAAATATGTTCGATACTTTCTTGACTACTTGAACAGCACTATCAACGCATTTCTTCCGTTGCTAGTTTTTGCTAGTTTTGGCCTCCAATACTAAACAATTACTCTACATTTTAGTGCAAATGGAAATGAAACTTAAAAAATCACATTCTTAGTTATATAAATTACCATCAAATAATTTTAAATTTTTTAACCTTCAAATTCTTTAAAACCTAGAAGTAAATTATAATATATTAAAATAAAGTAATTAGTCATATGGTTCTTATAATTTGGAAGATAAAGTAATGAAATGGAAATAAATTCCTTCCCGGGAATCTATAGGACAGGGAAAAAACCCGGGAATATTCCCATTTTTAAATTCCTTCCCACCGGGAATATTCACTCTGCCCATCACTACTCCCGAAACCCTATCTCCCCCTGAGGTTTACCGAGCCACCACAAGGTATGTGACCCGGCCATACACAGGGGGTAGTAGCAACAGTGGAAAGTGACAAATCTTTATCCCCCACGACATTCTGGGTTGCCAGATTCAAGCACTCAGGAACCCACGCGGACCGCCGGCGCCATAGAGCTGGTAGAAACTGGCAAGACATTCACAGAGGCGTGTATTTGTGCACTGAACTCATCACCAATGGTCGGTATTCCTCTGTTTGCTGGAGCATAAGGAATCTCAGTGGCCAATCCAACGTCGAGAGTTGAAGCAGGGTTTGCACAAGTTTTCGGAGAATCAGTGACGACCGAAGATGACTAGGGTAAGAAGACTATCGGCGACGACATCAACAGATCTTCACAAGCTGCTCTTTGAGACAAACGGAGCTGAAGACGCATCATCAGGAGTGACGGCAACAGAGGGGGAGGGAGATAGTCGCTTTTCTTAAGACAAGATGCATGCGGCTTATTGTAGATTCTCTGTTGTTTGAGGAACAATAACATCATTGGAATTCTCATGGGATTGAGTTACCTCAGAAAGCGATAGCTTGGGAACCCGAACCTGAGACGTCACCGGTAAGCTGCAGAAGTGAAGAATAAAAGAATTCACTGCAGTATCCAAACTAGAAGTAGAAAGGGTCACTTTTCCGCATAAGTAGTAGAACTACGAGGAGCGTTATTGGGACGTTTGAGGACAATACGAATGTAAATGCTGGGTACTGTGACAGTGTATGCAAGTTTTCTCCTGTCCAGGATAAGTGACCCAGTAACGATGCTGTTGAATCAGTACGAATGATGGAATCGATTTCTTTAATTCCATTCGTAATATTTTTTCCTAGTTCGAATTTGGAAAACAAGGTCACTAGAATATAGTTCATCATGAAAATTATAAGTTGTAGAATACTGACTCATAACATTCTTATTTGTGTCATTAGAGTTCCATAGGAATTACTTGACGGCCAACTGTAACAACTTGAGTATCAGCACAAGAAATCCGTATACCGTAAGAGCCTGAGGAATCAGTAAATTGAACTACGCCACAAAGGTCATTGATAACTTGTTCACATAACGTAAGGGACGAAAGTTTGAGGAACACACACTTAAGTAAATATCTACTTCAAGACTGAGAACATGTTCAACAGGAAAGGCAAAAGGATCATATAACCATTCATGAATTGTCGAAGAGGTAAGCTGCTGGCTAACGGCTCCGAAATTAAATGTCAATGTATTCACTTGTTGTAGCTATTCAAAAGATATCCTCGGTTTCAAACAAGAAAAAGAAAACAAAAAAACTGTCACTAAGGATCCACAGAGGAACAACAACATGAAAAGTAAAAAAATGCAACACTTAATGAGTGAGTTTGTTTCACGTCTCTCAGCACAAAAACTGTAGCAGAAAAGAACACAGAGAACGTGCTTATTCGACAACGTTAACATCGCAAATACCCCTCCATTGCCCTACTGATTTGCATATTTTTTTTACATAATCAAGTTTCTACTTACTGCTGACACAGTACCTAGGTACATCGGGGGTCAGCTTCTACAGTATTATATACCTCTAAAGTCGCAATCACACGTAATTGTTTGTACACTTCCAAAAAATTTCGCATATATGTTCGTCATGTGATGTGAGTAACAGGCTCAGATTGCGTTCAATATGTAGATTGCTGCGTAAGTAAGGGGAAAAATCGGACATGTTGGAAAAGTCGTCAATTCCAATTCAATATGGCGATTAAAAAATTTGAAACCATGAAAATTGTAGGTTGTGCTCATGGTAGGAACGTAAGGTTTTTCTATGTTATTATGTAATTATATGTTGTTATGAAGCGTAATTTAAATGAAAAAATAAATCATTAGAGAAGTCGCCATCTTCAATGCAAAGTTGCCATGTTGTTGAATTTGCTTGTTCTGCCTTGTTACTTGTATGTTAAGAGTAATAGAACAAACAAAAATCAACGTAATAACTTGACTCAGTGGTAAAGTGTGCACTTTCTTGGGAGCAGGTCTGAGTTCAATTCCCGGTGAAACCTTTTATTGTCTAGCATTTTTGTTTTGTCTATTGCTTCGTATTAAGAAATTGGTTTTTTTTCGTATTGCGCGAACAATACATTTTCGTTATTGCATACATAGAGGGAAAATATATATTTATACGGTAACTGTTGATATGGTCCGGAAACGAGGCAGTGTGTTCATGTGAAGTTTCGAGAAAATATTGAACTATTTAAAAACGAACGTATGTAACTTTGTAGATGGGCCATCACCATTGTTTCCTTCAGAAGCAAACTTCTTGGGGGCACACTTAGAATTCCGAACGGCACTGCTGAAAATATTCTATTTATTATTGTATTATAGATATATTATTTTGGTTTCCTCTTGGGGCACTCTGAGAGCTCCGAGGGGGCTCTGTTCCCTGCAAGAAGTCTGAAAGAAGCATTGGTCATGATTTCCACGTTCTTGTGTCCAGACCAAACAACAATACATATTGTCTCGCAACAAGAGTGTGTGACACAAACCGGAAATGATAGCAGAAAATCTCCCATTTTATGCCCCTCGTTAAGATACAAGCTTATACTAAGTTTTAAATCTATACCACAACTGAAAAAATATAAGATTATATATTCTAAAAAAACACACCTTTTAACAATAGTCTCGTCGGCATCGTTCATAGTTATAATATATGAGATACGTGGGAAAGTGCCCTTTTCGGTTCAGTAGTTTGTGTGCAGAACCAGTTGGAATGAAATGCGGTGTATAATAGACTCAAGCTTATTGGCAAACAATTTAGACTATAAAAATAAACTTTAAAAAAAGTGAGGAAAAAATTTGATGGGAACCGAACCAGATCTCCCGCCCAGTAGGCTCAAGTGATTCCCTTACACTACAGAATTCCTTACATTTTCGTCATCCTACTTACTGCTCAGATAGTACGTAGCGGACCAGAATCTGTGGAATTATATACCTCTAAAGTTGTAACCATACTTAATTGTTTGCATACTTCCAGAAAACATACAAACACCAAATTTCGCATACATGTTCATCATGCGATGCGAATAACGGGGAAAATCTTGAAAAAGGCGACATTTTTCATTTAAATGAAGGTCGAAATTTTTCTTAGTTTCGAAATGCTGTTTTTTATAGTAGTTGCATACATCATAGAGACGAAATATTAAGTTGTGCTCAGGGTAGGTAGGTCAGGGTTTGCTATATTATTAACAATGAAGGGTATTTTAAGTGAAGAAACAAATCATTGAAGAAGTCGCCATCTTGAATGCAAAATTGCCATGTATTTCAATTGACTTGATCTGCCTTGTTATGTCCTATATTAAGGGTAATATATCAAACATAAATCAAAGAAGAAAGTTGGCTCTGAGGTATCGCGTCTGCTTTTTAAGTAGCAGGTATGGGTTCGGGTCCCAGCGAAACCTTGTTTTTACTAGCGTTTATTTTTATCAACATTGCTTCGTATTAGGGAAGTAGTTTCTGTTTGTATTGCGCGAAAAAATATTTTCGTTATTACATACGTAGAGCGAAAGATATATTTATATGGCAACTGTTGAGATGGTCTGCAGAGGAGGTACTATGTGCATGTGAGGCTTCGACACGACACAGAAGTTTTTAAATGCAAAAACATATGGACTTTTGGAGATGGGGCGTCACCAGTGTTTCTTTCAGAAACAATGTTCCGGGGGTAAACATTTAGTATTCCCGTGGGTACTGCCAATAATTTTCTGTTTTATGGTATTGTAGACGTATTATTTTGGATTTCTCGGGGGCACTCACGGAGCTTGAGATGCAGTGCCCCCTAAAATAAACACGTCTGGAAGAAGCACTGGGCATCACTTCCGCGATATAGTGTCCAGACCAGAGAAAAATACAGTTTGTCTCGCGACAACTGTGAGTGCCTCAAAGCTGAAACGATGCGGGAAATTGCAAAAAAGTTCCCCTTTATGTCCCTTGTGGATTCACGGTAAAATACATGCGTATACCAATTTTGAAGTCTATAGCACAATTCTAGTCTCCAAACCAAAACTACGTCAATATCTGAACAACGGTTCGTAAAATAGTCATAATAGATGCCAAAAGAGCATGGTTATAAATTTTAAGCAGGCTCAGATACACACAAACGCCTTTTAGCAATTGTCTCGTCGGCAGCTTACGTAGTTATAATATATGAGATACGTGGGAAAGTGCCCATTTCGATTCAATAGTTTGTCTGTTGGGAGTAGTATACAAACCAAACTTCTAGCCCACTTTCCCCTAGCTAGTACTTTTGGCAAATATTTAACACAGAAGGTTAGTGCAAATACAATTCTAAAGTGAAATTTGGCAGAGTTCTTTGCGCATAAGCTTTTATGACATTTAAAATCATAAAAACTATCTCTAATTACCTGCAATGATATCCTATGTAAAACATATTTACTGCATCTTAATCACCAGCTAATAAGCTTTCATTTGACACCTGAATCATTAAAATGGGTTAAAAATTAACTTTGAAAAGTCAATGAGAAGGAATGTATATAAAGCTATAGCATTTACTGGAATAGGTGATCTGTCACTGATTCATTTGAACGATTCCAGTACCAGTGCTGGAGCACCGTTACACGAGATCATTCAAAATAGGTTAAATAAATATGTTTAAAAAATCAGAGTTTATTTCAGCAATACTGCCATCGCAGAAATCCAGGATCTATCTGAGAGGTCAGCGCTGATGTTTGTTGCTGTTGTTTTCCCCCAAGACGGATCCTAGAAGTTTTTGTTCAATTTCTATCTGCCTTTTTTTGAGGTCTGAATGTGCACTTGTGGCTTTCCATTCAGCTCGGTTGTCCGTATTTGAATACGAGTCACAACATTCACCCACAGAGCTCACAATCTTATTGCATCTATCTACCCCTAGCACCAGGTTTTCCCTTTCCTTCTCCTTTTAATTTCTTGGTTTCAAGCATCAGAGACGCCCAGCGACATCCCACACATGAGTCAGAGGTAGGGACACTGTAGCCATCTGAGATGGAACACAACCATTAGCTCCATTCACTTTACAGTTCCTTGGGAAATACAAATTTATACCACGGCCTCAGGTACAAATTTGCAAGTCCTCGGCAAGGATTTGAACCTACGTTGTCAGTTACAAATTACAAGCTTTATGGAACTGTGCGCTAAACAATTGAGCTAGTGGCTAGCGCTGTATAATGGAGACAAAATTAACTCTCTTATTCACACAGGAAGAAACTGATGCATAAAGACAGAGCCATCTGTTAGATAAATATATAACTATTTGAAGAGGTTGGTAACAGCAAGAGCCATCTGTTAGATAAATATATAACTATTTGAAGAGCTTGGTAACAGCAAGAGCCATCTGTTAGATAAGCATATAACTATTTAAAGAGCATGGTGAGAGCAAGAGCCATCTGTTAGATAAGCACATAACTATTTGAAGAGCTTGGTGACAGCAAGAGCCATCGGTTAGATAAGCATATAAATATTTGAAGAGCTTGGTCACAGCAAGAGCGATCTGTTAGATAAGCATATAACTATTTGAAGATGTTGGTAACAGCAAGAGCCATCTGTTAGATCAGCGTTTAACTATTTGAAGACCTTGGTAACAGCAAGAGACATCTATTAGCAAAATGATAAACTAAATGATGTGTAACGCCATCTATTGAGTGAGTAATTGCTTGAATATGTTAACCTAGCCGGCAAATTCAAAACAGAAAATATGAAAATTATGAACATCTTTGTTCCTAGAAGAGGAAGAGGGCATTTAATTTTTGGCAATTAGTGTTTGGCTGACCCATAACTGTTGCAACCCATGAAATTAAAAAATCACTAAGGATAGTAACAAATTTGACCCTAAGTTTGCAACACTGCAAAATCATAAAGTTGATATATTTAAAAAATAGAAAATACTAGCATAATCTACATAAAATTCTAAGACTTTTTACAGAATAACTCTTTTCCGTAAACTCAAAGATAAAGCCGTAAAAATCCCGAAATTTTGAGTTTGCCATAACTTCGCGAAATATTCAAATAGGTACGAAACTTTGGTTCCGTTGCTTCAACTAAGCCAGTTTCAACTACCTTTTTACATTTTTTCCACATAACAATACTAACAGCACTTTACATAGAATTACTAATAACTTTATCGTAAGCCTGTTGCATTATTTTTCGACCAACGAAGTAATAACAAACTTTGTCCCCAATATCTAAAACACAGGTAACAGTTACATTTTTCGAACACCCCATGGTCCAAAGAGATAATTTCTACACTTTCCAATATCCAGGGCACTTACAGTCTTTTTCCAATATCCAGAAAACTTACAACCCCCATATCTATAGCACAAGTTACAGTTACAACATATTTTCCATATCTAAAGCACAAGTTACAGTTACAATATTTATCGAAAAACCAATAGTCTAAGAAAATAATTACTTGATTTACAAACTTTCCCCCATACCTAAAGCACCTGTTACAGTTACAACGTTATTCGAAGAAATGTACCAAAGAGGTGATTACTACGCTTACAATATCTAAAGCACTGGCGAGTTACAATAATTTTCCAGTATACAACATTCTTGCTTTGTTACAGCAGTTACAACATTTTCCCAATAACTACGGTTACAACATTTTCTTCCCAATTGTTTGCCGCCTTTTCTTTCTTCTAATTATTTCCCTTTTATTTTTTGTTATATAATATATGAGGGATAATAATGCAATTTCAACTACCATATACACAATTACGCAATTACTAGGGAATGTGTGTAAACAAACTGACGAGCGTTTTAGTTTGTGGCTTTTAACAGAGAACTTAGACCAGAACAAATTACTAACAAACATTGGAGATTTACATTACATTGAAGGACAAGATAGATTAGATCACCTAAGAGAGATTACAGAACCATTTTGCGACAATATTATGGATGTCAAGATTACGGATTTTCAACATTGTGAGGGTAGGTCAGCTGGCAAATTCTTATTGAAAGAAGAGGTGTGTTGTTCCTTTAATTACTTTCTCGGTTCTATATTTTCGAATTGGGTTGTAGGAAAGCATGGTGTTATGGCCAACCTACCTTTCCTTTTAGATTCCAACACAAAACGAGTAATGGGAGTAAACCAAATAACACAGAAGTACAAGAAAAAAATAGATAGAAAATATAAAAGACGAGTAGTTGTCCCTTACAAAATTGAGCTCCCTGATGTTTTGTTATGGAAACTTTTGGAACACTTACCAGACATTTTAACAGAGCTAGAGAAGGAACATTATTTTTTGTTGGATTTTGATATTACACAAGACTTTGCAGGCGTTTTAAATAAACAAGAAATAATCCGATACTTATTAGACAATTATAAGTTTTGTATGGAAGGCAACGTGAGAGAATATTTAAGGGATTTCGAAGAACAAGACAGAAACAAATATTTGTCCAACCTAAATGTAATATGTGAAAACGATAACACGGTTGGTAAGGATTGCATTCGCTACAATTCTAAAAACTCCTCCTAAACATCTGCAACAAGTCAATATGCCATATTACAAGTCCTGGAGTTACTAAGCAGCTCGGTAATCACGTAATAGACTACTAGATATGTCCCGATGAAAGACTTAGAGAAACATTTTGTTCTACATTTGCCAAAGAGTATGGCATAACGAGATTAGAAGCTACAATATTTAATTATTACAACGAAGAGTATTCTTGCGATAAGGCCTTTGACACTGTAAACGATTGTTTAAAATTAATAAGAAGAAGGAAAAAGAGGAGGAAGAAGGGAGAGTAACACTCTCTTCTATAAGGTACCAATTCGAGACATGTGGACCGGAATATATATTTCCCTGTTGTGTTTTAATATAGAAGAAAGGCGTTTTTACATTTTGCGTTTTGGGGGAATATACATACATCAAGCTAACAGGAATACGTGTAAAATTACAAGAAGACAAACAGAAGCAGGACAAATTGATTTCTTACTCTCTTTCTGCATTCTCTTTTAATCTCTTACCCGTTAACTTCTATAGAATTAATTCCAGATCCAGAAATACAGCAGAAGTTTCTATAGTACAAAAATGTTACTTAAAGGAAGGGAAGAAATACTTTTCCAACACTAACACACCCCTTTCTACGATTCCTTATAACATTAACATTCAAGAAGCTGGTCTAATAGCAACAGAAATCTAATTCCAGGAGTAAGCCGTACAAGAATCAACATTTCTCACGCTCTTATTCTATATTCTCTTCGCCAAATTGATCCGATTAGTAGAGTTTACTTAAAGTCCCGTTCCAAGAGAGAAGCAGAATTATTAAAATGCAAGATAGAAGAAATGCTTTGGATTATGCCGCTAAGTTACAACATTTAAGAGAAGAATATCTCGATACATTGGAGAGGCATACATTACGAGAAGAAAAGGAACAAGAATTAATATCTTTGTTTAGTCGACATTGCGAAGATTTGAAATTAGGCATGGTCAACCACATAGCTGCAGCCGTCTAAACTTAACATCTCTTTAAGACTAACCTTGCCTAACCGCCTTCTAGCACAATGGAAAATCGCTATATACTTAACATCTGAACAGAACACGTAAAGGAATAACGAGGAAATAAGTCGACACAAAAAGTTTTAAAGAACAAACTTACATAGAATGTCGGGATCGTGCGTTGGAAAAAGAACTTAAACATTAGGACATGGGTCGAATGCTGGAGTGGTACGTTAAAATGAGAATTGTGAACTTTGGAACGTACGTAAACGTAGGAACGTGTGTTAACGTGTGTTTTGGTTTACGTTTACTTGAGTTTTTATGTTATAGCTTGGAACCTTCTTTATTTTATTAACAAGGTCTCTACGACTAAACATGCTTAAGGTTGGTTGAGGTAATTTCGCTTTTGCAATGGAGCTCCTCCGTGGCTAAGCGGTTAGCGTACGCGCCTTTGGCGTGGGAGACCCGGGTTCGATTCCCGGCGGGAGCTCATGTGGTTCGAATTCCACGTTAATCAGTAGGTCCACGTCTCATATAGCCTCGCTGCTGAACGGGACGTAAAGCTCAAAATCAATCAATCAATCGCTTCTGCAATGGGCTTCTGGCTGGTGCTACTTCTGCTTTCGTTGTCGTGCTTCTTCCGGCTAACTCCACTATTTAAACACACAATAGACCGCACCTTTTCTTGGACTTTTACGTTAATAGACTACGCATCTTCTTGGAATTTTCCATTACTAAGACCGCTCCCTTTCCTGGAACACAAGGCATTACACATAGCAGGAACTATGAATACGTGTTATAGGATAAGGTTGCATCATTCTCCCAATTGCACCACCACAACACTCAAGTCTGCTTGGTTTTAGCTAGTTAACAATAATTGATTTTCCACGTCTAGAATCGAATCCAAGCTCTTGTCTGTGTGGAATACTAATTTGCAACGAAGTAGATATACATAAAAGGAAAACAGCTTCTAATATTACTTTCTTTTGCCATGCCTTTCCTTTATAAACAATGCCCATAATAACAGTAATAATAATAATATTAATGTGTAACTCTGTTACTGCTCAACTACTGACATTTGCGCTAGCCACTTGATATACTATCAGTTGAGTTGATTTTGAGTTTTACATCCCTTTAAGCAGCGAAGCTATATGAAACGGGACCTACTGATTAACGTGGAATCCGAACAACATGAGCTCCCGCCGAGAATCGAACCCGGGTCATCCACTCCAAAGGCGAGCACGATAACCGCTTAGCCACGAAGAAGCTCATAGACATATTTTCTTTCGGTGTAGTTTTCATTTCTCTATTGCAAAATAACTCAATTCGTTATATATTGGCGCACTGTATTTGTATATACATAAATGTACTACCTCAGTCTCTTGAATCATTACAGGATAAAATTAATGTCAACTTTGCAGTACCTAGACAAAATCCTATTTTTTCAATATAATCCTCCTGCTCCGCCATTACATACTTCAATATCACCACCACAACTAGAGAAAATCAGAAGTCTAACTTCAACGTCGTAGAATCTCTACACCAGCAGAAAATTCCTGTTTAAAACTATTTTTCTTCCCTGACCAATAAAAGGGCAGAGCCCTATTTAATAGTTGCACAAACCAGTTTGCATAACCAAAATAGAATGAGGAATTAAGGGAATAAGCGACGAAAACAAACTATTAGAACGGGGTGAAGTATAGAGGAAAGCAGGTAACACCACAAAACCTCCAACAAAATCTACAACAGAAGATCAAATATTGGACTTCGGAATATGCAGAAAGCGTAGGTACTGTGATTCTAATTATTTTAAACGTCAAAAAGCAAATAGGGCGACCCTTGTTCATTAGTCAAAGATCAAGCAATTCTAATGACAGAACAAAGCCTATAAATAGTCACTAAATTACGCAGACGAACAGCGCTACTGGAAACCGGATCCCACATTTTCATCTGGCCTTTCGAATCCTTACTTCCTGATGTTCAATTAATACCACATAAAACAGCAGTTAAAGAGATATGAAATACAATTATTACCTTCAAATATGTAGCAATTGTATCATTCCAAGTTGGGAAACGACATTTTCTCTTTACTTTCGTATGAGGAAGAAATCATGTATTCCAGTTATTTTTAGTTTAGACTTGCTTAAACGCTTATGTTACAATCGATTTAATAAAGAATCTTATATCTCTGTTTAAAAATCATAAGAAGCCAACATTACCAGAAAAGAACCAGGAAAACAATTTATTACAACACACCACTCATATACTTAGTCAAAGACAAGCTTGCTTTTTTATCGACAAACGCATCACATTAGTTGAACTTTTCCACACTTTTATTCTGGTAATAGCAAAAAGACAGATTGAAGATTATACATCTTTCTTCGTGTCGTTTCTTTACGACTTCCTTGACAAGGTAAACAACATGAGGTAATTTCCAATCCAAATAATTATCATGTAACTTTAAGGAAAAATACGTCTGTGATGGACCTTGTAGCATGCCAGGATTAATCTTTTCCAGCAATAAAAGCGTACAAAATACAAGAAAATAAAAATTGTACAGGAAAAGAGAAGGTTGTCACTTCTTTGAAGAATAGATAATTTTTTTCAAAATTGATGTTTTTGATATTAATCGTAATTTAGACCAGTCGCAGAAACAGGCCATTCATGAGTTATTGTATAAATATAAAAGTATTTTTATACTCTCTGGACGGAATCGAACATTATAGGGGCTACAATCACAAAATAAGAATCCCTAAATCGGCAGTGTTCTCCAAATCTTGCTCCATCCGGAAAACCGCTGATACCTGATCTTCAAGGTCAATCACACAAGAAAATCTTACAAAAGTCTCATATGCGTGATGGGTCATAAAACTACCACGCAAGCTCTCTTAATTGCCACTAGGATGATTTTACATTGATTAACGAATAAGATCTTTTGCCGATGACGTCGTGCTGGGAGGCTACATTTTTCAACAATAGTTATCGGAATTTTATTTTAAAAATTAAAAAAAGTTTTGTGCTTCACCTAAGACAAATTTATTTTACTGAGAGCTGTATGCTTTCGGATATTTAGTATCAGGCAATTCTATTAAAATCTCTGCAAGAAAGCCAAAAATACAGAATTCAAGATTCCACTAAAAGTGAATTTTGCAAAGTTTTACGGGCATATGTTCCTAATTACTGGCACGTATCAAGGATTTTGTCATGAAAATAGAACTTTTTAACAAATGTTTCCACAACAATATTTGTACTTTTCAAATAATCTTGTGGATTATGTTCCTGGTGTGGAGGCTGTAAGGTTCCGTACCTCAGGTGTAAGCAACTACTATAAAGCATGCTTCATTAACGAGCACGTGTTTTCTATTCAAAACATAATCACCAACAGACGGTGGAAGGAGGATACCAGAAAGACGCAAAGTTGGTTCCGAAGGGAATTGAAGATGGCCAACCCTCTCTTCACGAACCTTCTTTTCAGAGGACAGCCCTAAAAGAAGACCTCAAGTGGACAGAAGAATAAGTTCCAGTGCTGATCGCTAACCTTCCTAAACTATTCCTGAAATCAATATGATCTTGAAGCTTTGCTGGCGTCTACTATTAATCCAATGTTCTCGGGATTGCTGCCAGAGTGAGTGCTGCACAGCAACACTCACTCTGGCAGCTATCCCGAGAACATTGGATTAATATTCCTGAAATCGTTTTATGTTAAGGAGATTTCCTTAAATCCAACTTCTGAAGCCTTAATAGACAAAGGAATATTTCTATAACTACCTGCCCCGGAGCACGTATAAGCAGAGAGATACAACTATACTATCTTCTAAAACTACGATAGGTAAGAAAGATATCCTTTAAATCACCACCCTAGGCCGCTGTAGGATAGTAAATTTTACCTTTTAATCTTAAGCTACTTATCACCATCGACTTCGGTAGAGACAAAAGCATTACAGCTAAGCCGCATGGTGTTGCTACTGTCGTTGCAACCATAACACCGATCTGAAAATAAGCTAGCAATTATTTATTTCAAACTAATTTACGGCTTTAAACTTGTTCCAGTGGCATACTGAAACGGGTGTCGCATTGATATTGCTCTCAATAGATTTGCGTGCACCGGAATATATCCACTGAACCATCAGATATTTACAAACCCGACCATCTGTCCGCAAACTTGATTCGTGTTGCAAGATGATACACTAGACCTACCTATGAAGGCCCACAATGTTCAACTTCATTAGAGGTGAAGGAGAAAGGGGATACTTCTTGTTTGTCGTCTGCAGCGAATTCATGTTCTAAACATATGACCGAGAAATCAGAATCTTCTCGTCCATTAACTAGTAAAGAGTTCTCCATTAGTGAACAGTTATAATCATTGACAGAAAATCGCAAGTGGCGTTTAGCGTTACGCACCAGACCTGGGTAGAGTTCGATACCATATAAGAGGCAAATTGAAAGAAAAAGTGACTTCACCAAACGAAATAGCAAAGTAACAAGAAGCTAATGAACCACCACACGGACAACGAGAAAATATTAACAGCAAAGCCCAACTAAATATATAATTTGTGGTGAAACGTTCAATGAAGGCTGGGTGTAGTGTGAATCCTGCGATGGCTGGGTTCATGAAACCACCTCAATTGAATCAACGGATATCCATTACACATGTTACCACTGTTAGCTTCGTGGGTAGGATTTCTTGTTGTTCCTTCTAGGTGTAAATATAATGTTTTTTAAACATTTTACGTATTCGTTAGTGCTCGCAAATATTCCAAATATCTGAAATTTAGCGATCTGTATTGCCATTTGTTTATTTCATTATTTTAGCATTTATGTCGATATGTTCAGTTTGTTAATAAAGTTCACATTCCATTTTAAGGTTTATTTCGAGGCAATTTTACATCTTTTTACCAAGAGGCAGTTCAATATTTTAAAATGTCAGGGGCTACCTCCTTTCCCCTAAAAATGTGAACTAATATTCACATGTTTATATTTCCAGATTTACTTTCGGAAAATGCTTAGCACTCTTGAGTTAGGTACTAATTTGTGCAAAACAAAAAGTTTTACACCAGTCAAGTCCCCTCCTGAAATTGGGGGAGGCAGTGCTCCCTTACACCACCCTTCGGCCTTGTTACGGCACTACGAGTTTTATGGATCGTGATGCAGGGACGACCATGTTTTCAATGATTTTGTATCCATTCAGCACAGGCTGCTAGTATAGAACAGATAATTAGGCCCAAATGAAGATCAATAATACAGTGAGAGCAGCTAGATTCACTTCTTCCAAACTTGAATAAAATTCACAGAACATGGTTACTTCCCTTTGCAGTATTGCTACATGATTTGCTATATCTATGCGATGTGCATTGTTAAATCAGTGTGCAAAAGCATTTTTTCTCGCTACAAGTGAATGTCGCAAAAGACCAACCAAAGATACAAATATCTACCAGGACAAACTATATAAAATCAATAGATTTTGTTCTGAAACAATCACAAGAAAATATGGATGTTATCAATATGGTTGCTTAGCATGTGGAAAACATTTTAGATATCAATGATCAGCTAGGAGCGCACAATGTAGGAATTGCAACGAATATAATCATTTTGCACACTATTGTCCAAAAGGTAAAGGTACATAAGAAGAATCAATGAGTTGCCTGATGAAGATATTCAGAAGGAAGACAAGATCTTCATCCTTACTGAATTACAGAAGAATTAGATGACAGAACCAAATACGAATGTAGAAGATGAACGAAATTTTAGTTCAGTGGAGATTTTATTTTAAGATTTTATCGATAACAGAGGAATCAGGTCTGTAGACACACCAACAAACAGGTAGTAGAAACGGAACACCTTAGTATGAGTCAAGGAATACGTACAAGGTCAACAATAATAGAAGGAAAGAATACAAATAATAGAAGTCAAAACAAATCTAGTAAACAGGTGATAATAGAAAATTAAGTTAAGAAAGAAAGAAACAGAAGAAAACAATACAGAAATGTAGATAGTGGAATATAAAGATGTGTAAAAATAAAAGAGAATGCGAAGATATAAAGGAATTAGTCAATAAAAAATATGTAGAGGATAAGTTTAAAGAAATGATATAAAAAGATGATGGATGGAAGTATGAAGAATTATAGCAAACCGCTGAGACACAGGTGAAGAAGAGAGTCAGAGAGAAAAGGAATGTGTACAAGTTTACTTTTGGCGCACCACTAGAAACAATTGTTAAAACTTATAATTCTTTCACTAATTTCCTTCTTATTATCCCCTAAAAGGTTTGCCTTGCCGACATGAAAATGTCTCACTTGGCATAGATTAAATACAGGGATGAATAATTAAATACTATAGTGCAAAATCTCAAACCAACCTGTGTTATTTGGCCATTAAAACACGAATGCTATCCACTCGGGTCAGGGAAGAATAAAGCTGGTGGGTCCGTACGCTAGCGCGGGAGTGCGTCCGAAAGGAACAAGTCTGTCAGAAGTTGGGGATATGTGCGCAAGCCAAGAGGGAAAGGAATGGGTTTTGTCAATGGTACGAATTTCAATAGCACTTGTAATGGTTTATTTTCTAGTAACGTTGCACTTGAACATATAAAATACAGGTTTTTTACATTGTGCTAAAATATGCTGCCAGTGGAAAATAACATCTAATAGTGCCATCTTTCATATACACTCACTTATTATATCCGGCGTAAATCACTTGTAATCATTTTATACTAGAACACTATACTTGTAAACCTATAATGCAGAGTATTACTTTGTATTTCATTCTGTCGCCATTTTTTCTTTATCAATATGCCTATCCATACAAAGAATTGAATTTTACATGTAAATAGTTCAAAGTGTCGTGCGCCAAAGCTACATTTGCACATAAGAATGAGATACAGGTGAAGACGGGGTCAAGAGGGAAAGAAGCTGCAAAAAGGAGTGAAAAGGGAGAAATTTTTGTATGATGGTTATTAGTAGCCAAAAATACATTAATGAAATGCCATCTGACAAATTAGAAGAAGAAAAGAAAACGCAAAAAATTTCTGATATAAAACAGTTGAATATTTGTTGTTTGTAGTTGAAAGATAAGGTGTTGAATGTTAGTTGATTTCGGCTCCTATTGCTATTATTTCGTGTGCTTGAGGAACCCAAACGATGTTTTCGAATATCGTAGCTTTGGATATGTTAATAGTATTGAGTGAAGTCGGGAGAATTATCGCGAGGCTGCGCGGCTATATGGTCAACGGTTTCTCAATCGTGCTAGGCAGTCGAGGAAAGCGTTTCGTCTGTTGCACTTGGTGTGCAGAGGACTGGGCATGTCACTCCTCAACACAAAAGACGTCAGCAGATCAGGCGCCGTGTTTAGGATAAACGGTCTCCCGGCATCCTTGCTGCAGTCCATGTGGTTCCCCAAATCTCGAAAACACGATTCGCCAGGGATGCTGCGATAAGCAACATTACGGTTTGGAGGATTCTGCTCAACAGCGTGCTCCATTTTGACCATGTTCATCTGAATCAGGAACTCCAACAACAAGATTTACATATCCGTCTGGTTTTGTCAGTGAATGAGTGCCAGGAAACCCATGTTTCCACCGGATATTATGTGGACGGAGGTAGCAACCTTCAAGAGTAATGGAGATGTCAGCATACACAACGCACACTACTGGTCCAGTTTGAATACTTTTTTTTGAAGTGTCTACGTGCACTACGAACAGAGAAAAATGCCTGTGCCGGGTGGACTGATAGTAGCAATTCAACTTCAAATAACAGACGTAGATCCCAAACCGCAGAATTTAACGATAAGTGTTTCCCGTTAAAGTTGTTTCTATTTCAATAATACTTCCAAAGAAATCGAAATTGATACCAATTTCCATTTGAAATTTTGGAGTTGTCCACCGTGGATGTATCCCCGCTATGCCAATTGATATAGAAGCATTACCATTGATTATTCACGTACGATTTGGTCATTCAGTTTTTTGTTGTTTGAAGTGTCTGTGTGCACTACGAACAGAGGGAAATGCCTGAGATGGCAATTGGTCTGAAGTGGCAATTCAACAACAAATAACATAAGTAGATACCAAACCGTAGAATATGACGAAAAGTGTTTCCCGTAAAAGTTGTTTCTTTATCAGTAATACTTCCAAAGAAGTCGAAATTGATACCAGTTTCCATTAAACATTTTGGAGTTGATCCCTTTGATGCATTCCCGCTACGCCACTGGATATGGGAGTATCACCATTTTATTTTTCAGATACGATTTAGTCATTCATTTTCTGTTTGAAGTGTCTCCGTGCACTACGAACAGAAAAATGAGTTTACCGGGTGGTCTGATAGTAGCAATACAACAAATAACAGACGTAGATCCGAAACCGTAGAATTTAACGAAAAGTGTCTCCCGTAAAAGTTAATTCTTTTTCAATATTACTTCTAAAAAATCGAAATTGATACCATTTTCCATTAAAAATTTTTGAGTTGACCCCCGTTGGTGTATTCCCGCTACGCCACTGGATATGGAAGTATCACCATTTGATTTTTTGTGTGCCATTTGGTCATTCATTTTTTGCTTCCAGTGTCTACGTACACTAGAAGCTGAGAAAAATGCCTAAGACTTGTGGTCTGATAAATCCTCTCCCCCCTCCTACATTGGACCTTCAAACTAAAATGATAAAAGTCATCCCAGGTCCGAACTTCATCCATGTTGAAAATTTAAATGAGATCGGTTTGGTGGTTCCAAAGTTATGAAGTTTTAATAGTATATACCCGCTTCGCTTGGTTGAAATGAAAATTTAAATGCACAATTCCGTATCTCATGTGTTCTGTACCCGTGAAATATGCTGTTTTCGTTTTTAATGGCATCGAATTAAACGGCATCGGAAAGATTATTGATCACCTTGGCGACCCCGAATACCACGTATTCGACGCTAATATTAAGCATTTTCGATCATTCTATTATCTCCCCATCTCCCAAGCTACGGGCCTGAGTTTGGTTTCAAGAGGGATCGGAAGTGTCATTCTTCATATCAGCGACCCTAAAAACTACGGATCAGACACTAGTGTCGGATAATTTTAAACATTTATATATATATATATCTCCTCCTCTTCTTTCATGTTGTGCGGCACGTCATTGGATGTGTCACCGGTCATCTCAGTAACCCAGGAAACTATGGATTCGACACTAATATGGGTTATTTTTTATTTCCCTCTCCCCCTCTCAGAAGACGCGCGGCTGAATTTGGAATTAACACGATAAGAAGTGTCATTGTTCATCTCGGCGATCCCAGAAACTATGGATTCAACACTAATTTCGAATCATTATATCCCCCTCCCCCATGTTGAGGCCCATGTCATCGGAAGTGTCACCGTCCATCTGAGCGACCCCAAAAATGTGGATTCAGCACTAATATCTGTCATTTTCGATCATTTTAAAAACTTTTACTCCCCCTCAACCAAATTGAAGGTTTGAATCTGAATTTAAACGGGATCGAAAGTATCACTGTTCATCTAAGCGACCCAGAAAACTATAAATTCTACTAATAGTGGACATATTCGACCATTTTTAATATATCTCTTTCTCCCCCTCCTTCAACTTGTGGAGCTGATTTTGGATTTAAACCTGATCAGAAATGTCTCTGTTCATCATAATGATCCCGAAAACGATGGATTAGACACTCATATTGGTCATTTTCAATCATTATTAAATACAGCTCCTTCTCCCCCTCAGCCGTGCTGCGGCATGCGGCATCAAACTTGTCGCTGTTAATCTCAGCAAATCCTAAAACTATGGATTCGACACTACTATTAGCCATTTCCGATCATTTTTAATGTTTATTCCCCTCCCCTACATTGCAACTTCCTCCTCCCCAACTATCAGGGCTGAACTTGGATTGTTACAGCATCAGAAGTGTCACTGTTTCTCTCATCGATCCCGAAAACTATGCATTCAACACTAATATTGGTCATTTTGATCATTTTTAAATTTCTCCTGCTTCCCCCTCCCCTACGTTACATCGTCAAAGTGAGTAGCCTAAAGTAATCCCTGCCCGAAAACTCATGTATGTTGAAAATTTGATTGAGATCGGTCGGATGGTTCAAGAGTGATAAAGTCACAAAGGCAGTCATTTTTATTTTTTTACATATATCTCCCCCTCCCTCTTCCCTATGGTGGCTCGTCATAGCGAAACGATAAAAAACACCCAAGGTCCGACCCTGATACATGTTGAAAATTTTATCGAGATTAGTTGGGTGATTCAAAAGTTATTAGTTTTATTAGTTTTTATTCATACTTCCCCTCCCTTCCCCCTTCCCTAGGATCTACCGTTAAAGTGAAATTACAAAACTGTCTCCAGATCCGAACCTTATCCATGTTGAAAATTTGATTGAGATTGGTCGGGTGGTTCAAGAGTGATGAAGTCACAAAGACAGTCATTTTTACTTTGTTTTTACATATATCTCCCCCTCCTTATCCTCTATACTGGCTCGTCATAGTGAAACGATAAAAAGCACCCAAGGCCCGACCCTCATACATGTTGAAAATTTGATCGAAATTGGTTGTGTGGTTCAAAAGTTATTAGTTTTATTAGTTTTTATTCATGTCCTCCTCCCCAACCCCTTCCCTAGGATCTACCGTTAAGTGAAATTACAAAAATATTCCCCGATCCGAATCTCATGTATGTTGAAACTTTGAATCAGATCAGTCGGATAGTTCAAGATTTATTGTTACAAAAATATCAGTCTTATATAAATTGATTTTTATATACCTCCCCCTCCTTCTCCCCCCATACGTTCCTCAGTCAATTTAAAATTATAGAAACAATCTCAGGCCTAAACCTCATCTATGTTGAAAATTTGATCAAGATCGGTTGAGTGGTTCGGGAGTTATTAAGTTTTATTTATTTTTTATACCCACTTCCCCTCCCCCCTCACTTTTACTATCCAAATGAATAGCCTAAAACCAGCCGGGCCTTGAACCTCATCCATGTTACAAATTTGATCGAGATCGATCAGGCGGTTCAGCAGATTTAAAGTCACAAACATAGTGATTTTCAATTTTATATAAATTGATATATTTTTATATACACACGTCTCCCTCCCCTCTCCCTCTCCTCAGCTCAAGTAAAAAAAGCATTTTGGGCATAGGGTTATTTTTACATAATATTCATGTCCCAGTCCTTACTCTGAATAATTCCTCTGCTATAGCTGCTATTTTTCTTTAACGTTTCAACAAATACTTGATTGGTAACAATGGTGAACGCAGCCGCTGGGAGTTTGAATTGCTCTAGTTCCTGCTTGGAATACACACGTAGATGGCACTGCGTCGGAATACACACCGATCGAGAAACGAAAATTTTCAGTCTGAACACACACTTTACACACATAAACCGGCTGTATCCGTATAAACGAGCGGAGTCAAAAGAACTCGCGGGGGGACCCCTTTAAGGGTCCTGAACGCGCTAAAAGTAAAAAACATTTCGAGCAACCACCAAAAAAATGCTCGCTTTGCAAAATTTGCTCACAGTGCTGCTGTGTACACCGATTGACCTACAAAGATTGGCGGCTTCACCAACGCACACACACACACACACACACACATATATATATATATATATATATATATATATATATATATATATATATATATATATATATATATATATATCTTTTAAGCCTTAGTCCAAGATCAATGAAATTCAAAAGAACTCCGTTATTCCACAATAACAGTAACTAGGAAGATTCTTTTTAAATTTAAAACATCGCCGGCTTGTAAATAGACCGGAGTAGGGGATGGTTTAAAAATTAAGTCAAGTGTATGTTTCTAAAAGAAATGTTAACCTGGTCGTTGCCAATAACTGCTGCGGCGCAAAACCCAACAATGTTCGTGGGTCCCATTTTGTTTGAAAATTTAACTTAATTTTTATGGAGATATGAGTTAGCTATAAACCATTTTCATGATGATTTACTGTCTTAGGTTCAATGAGGGCCATCTCTACTAGAGTTGGGGGATCCAACGTGCGTTTGCAGGGTAGTAGTGGACCGGTCATCCCCTGTTGTTGAACTAATTATTACAAATTTATGCACAAACAGTAACCTAACTCAAAACTGTCGGGGCCTCCCGCAGGATTACTTTTGGGCCCTGCTTTCTATGCCCATTAACATCCCACTATAATATGTCCCTGTGAAAGACCATGGTTAATAAATCATGATTAACACATAATGTTGATTATAATAAAATTACAGTTTAAATTAATACTTACCGAAAAAGGCAAAAATTACTTTCCCTTAACTTTCGAGCCTAAGATGATTTTTTTAAACAGATGGTTGCTAGAATGGATGATTTTTTACCCAGAGCATATATATTTTTCTTTCCCAAAGTAAATAATGTTGTTCAGAAAATTGGATATTCCGTATTCTACTCTTTTTGGCCTTTGCTTCGCAGTGGGCCCCTCAGTTACGCCAGTGAGCACAAACAAAATGTCTTCGTTGCTTGTGCTGGATGTAGGATGGGAATTGAGTGTGGAGAGAACAATACAGATAAAAATGGTAAGTTTTATACTTCTATACATTAGCAAGTTAAACAAAAGAGTCTGGTGATGTTTTATTTCGGTACCAATTCCATTTAACCCTTTTCTTGAAGAAAGAAAAGAAGTATTGAAACAAAGAGCATAGCACTGATAGAATAGGTGAGGTCATTCATTCATAGGTGAAGATAAAAGTTTGGAACTGTGAAATGCAAAAATACACTTCAATCTTATCAACTATCCACAGACATTGACAGATGCATTTACTGTCATATTGCCAACATGATCATGGAGCGGAAACTCCTGGGATTTGGTCTTGTGATGTGGCAAGCGAACTGTTATTAGGTGTTGTAAGAATGCAAAGTACACAAACAACGTGAAAGAAAATAATCGCGCCAACCTCAACACACACGAGTTCTTATAGTATCTTCAGTATATGGGGTAATTAATCGTAATATTAGTATACACCCTTGACATGCATTTTCAAAATAAAAGTAAAGGCAATTAATTTGTTTATTTGAGAAAAACTGGAGATATTAATTGATTTAAGTTTATTGTTTTTCTCAGTATTGAGCTACTCAAGGTAGAACCTATCATCCATCCACACCACTACTCACGTTTCCATTCCATTCGATGTTGAGCTTCTTCAATGGGAAATTACAAAGCGCGTGGTCATAGTATAATGTTTACTTCCGATTACGGATAAAGTTGTAACGTCTATAGGGACCACCATTGAAAATGTAACCATTAATTAATATTATACATATATTTCACGTTACATTCCAGCCCACAGTCCTTATAATTCTTAAAATATATCAACACGGTCAAATCACATAAAATCATTCACTACAAGTTATATTACTATTACCTTTATTCTCCAAGACTTTAATAATTATATTTTTCTTTTTATGATCGTCACAGCAACGTTTTAAACAAGCTTCTATATGCTGTTATGGTAATTAAATATTACGATTTTTATACATAAAAATCAACATATTTTTCAACTATTGATATTAAATCTTATTTCTTTTCTATTTAGAATCAACAACATATATATATTCTTCCTTCTTCTTCTTCTACACGACAGATTGTGTACTTTTATGCACCATTGCCCAAAACCAAGATAGAAAAATAGAAAAAATTACAAAACAAATATACAATATCGTTATATAAATGGCTCCTGACCAGAACTTCTTCCATTGGTTAGAATTTAAGAAAGAATCCTGGACCGCTGCCTATCTTTACATATAAGGTTACATTATTTTTCGAATAGCCCTCGTATATATATATATATATATATATATATATATATATATATATATATTTAAATCGATCTGCCAATATGCGGACCGTCATAAAACGTATCCTTTTTGCAACCGGTAGAACGGCTGGTGTATAGAAATTTGTTTTTGGATATATCGTCTCTAGACATTGAGGATGACACTGTAGTCAACTTTTTTCTTTAAAATTGATGTATTTCTGTTCCCAAACTGGCGTTCTTCTGGAGACAATTCATTCAAGTACCTCTTCGCAGTCCAGTATAGATGCTTTTTTGCGTACAGTCTCAGGCAATTTCTGCGCCCATTCAAGCAGAAGTACCAACGTTTGCTTGGGCGTCCAATTAGCCTTAAAATGAAGCGGACTTCCGGCGAAGCTGTGTATAGATGTTTTACGCACCTCTAGTTATGGTAACAGATATATATGTATTTATCTGATGGAACGACGAGCTCTTTATTCTGTTCCTTCAGCTTTTTACTATATACAAGGAGTATCAGACCACCCGTCCCAGGCACTTTTCTCGCCTCGTAGTGCACGTAGGCGCTTGAAACAAAAAATGAACTACTAAATCGTATGTGAAGAATCAAATAGTGGTGCCTCCGTATCCATTGGCGTAGCGGGAATTCTTCCACGGGGGATCAACTTCAAAAATTTTAAATGGAATGCTTCCACAGGGATCAACTTCAAAAAATTTATATGGATAGTGGTATGAGTTTCGCTTCCTTTGGAAGTATTTTTGAAAAACAAGCTATTTTGCAGGAAACACTTTTCTTTAAATTCTCGGTTTGGCATGTATGTGTGTTATTTGTTGTTGAATTGCTATCAGACCACCCGTTCCACTCATTTTTCTCAGTTCGTACTTCGTAATGCACGTAGTCACTTCACACAAATAAAAAAAAATACCAAATCGTATGTGAAGAATCAAACTGTGATTCTTTCATATTCAGTGGCGTTGCGAGAATACTTCCGTGGGGCATCAACTCCAAAATTTTAAATGGAGAGTGGTACCAATTTCGATTTATTTGGAAGTATTACTGAAAAGGAAACAACTTTTACAGGAACATTTTTCGTTAAACTCTACGGTTTGGCATCTATGTATTATTTGCTGTTGAATTGCAACTAAGAACAACAGTTTTAATTGGTAATGACTCCTAAAGAACATCAGATGGCACATGTTCTATTAAATAGTTGTTGAAACTCTTTACAGCATTCAGTACCAAACGTTAAGGCGTATCTCGTCTACTTATCAACAAACGAAAACAATATTACAGGACAGTACTAGTTTAAATTTCGGAATCTGAACCAATTTAAAACAGAAAAACAGACAAAAACACTCTTTGGTTTTAAACTACGTAAGAAACAAATTTGGATGAAAAGTCCAACAACAACCCCCCTCCCAAAAAAATCAAACTTACGAAATCACTGCCAATCTCTTAGTCTTCTTAACTTATGTAAACATTTTAATAAATCACTTTTCGGAACTCGCTGCACAAACCATTGTTCAAGAATATTACAAATAAACAACCTGAAGATAATAAATAAGATAAATAACATGAACTGGAAGTTCTGAACATTCTCACCGAAATATCGTACTCCCCCCCCCAAAAAAAATAAAACTCACAATAACTGTTCAAAGCATCATCCAGCACGTGCGATGCACATTCGAATGCGCACCGGGACATTGTAGATTGCCCTTAACACTTCATTTCCACTTAGTCCATGGCAGACATTATATATCTTGTTCATTATGTTTTCCCTTGTAGTAGGACGCACTTGCTAAACCAGCTCCTTGACTCGTCCCCAAAAGAAAAATCGAGAGGAGTCAGGTCCGGAGAACGAGCTGACCAGGAAACGGCCTCCCCTTCCGATACCTCTTTGGAATTGAATGAGCAACAGTTTGTCCGGCAACTCTTGCAAATGAGCAGAGTAACCGTCTTGTAATCACATTGTTTTACGAGTTGCTTATGAGACCTCTTCCAAGAGCTCACAAAGAACATCTGACAAAAAATTAGCGTATCCTACTTCTGTTAAAGTACCTTCGAAGAAGTAAGGACCAATTTCGCCTCCCACTATACCACACCAGATATTTAGACTCCAGATATGTTGATTGTCAACTTCACGTACCCAGTGAGCATTCTCGCTGGACTAGTAGTGAGCGTTGTGTACGTTGACCTACATTCATCTTGAAGGTCGCCTCATCCGTACACAGAATGTTCTGGTGAAACATGGGTTCCTGGCGCTCACCCATTGACAAGACTCCAGATGCTTATTGGAATCTTGTTCTCGGAGTTTTAGGTGCAGACGAACATGATAAGTATTTAACGCGTTATTGTGCAGAGTCCTCAAAATCATTATGTAGCTCTTAGCAGCATCCCTAGCTAATCGTCCTGTTAAGAATTGGGGAACCATAAGGACTGCATCAAGGATGTCGGGAGACCGTTTATCCTGAACATGGCGCCTGATCTGCAGACGCTTGTTGTGGTGAGTATGGACGTGCCCAATCCTTTGCACACAAAGTGCCGAACAGACACTCGTGGACGTTTGCGGACAGATAGTTAGTGTCGATGAATATGTGAGGGTTCAGTGAATATATTGTGGTGAATTCAAATCGGTTCAGAGCTACGTCCATGTGACTTACCTTTTGGTATGCCTCTGAAACAAGATGCGCTACATCGTATTCGGATGTCTTTACTCCAGCATTTTTGCGCATCCACAGTGAACAAGCATCATTGTGTACGTCTTGAAATGGTTTCATAAAACACCTATCAGTGAGTTGAGTCTTGTGAGTGATATGTGGAGAAGTACTGAGCAGTGAATCCTGTGATCCCTCGCACATTTAATCACTTTCAGTTCTTTGTGGCTGCCATGCCCATCCACAATTAGCAGAACTGGGATGTGAGGGGAAAGATGACAGAATTTCACAATGTGTTGCAACAAAGTTTAAAAAAAGTATCACTCGTTATCCAATCAGACTTTGTGCTACAGCAATACTCTCAGGGGGAGCATCAACAAACAGTCCCTCACTCATTCTCTGGCGCGGAAATACGACTATGAAGAGGGGTAGTACAAACTGACCAGTAGCAGTCACGCAGAATATCAATGTTATATTCCGACCTCTTTCGCCCGACGTAGGATTGCCAGATTTTGTAAGCGAAAAACCGGGATACCAATCTCACGCTATATAGCCATTAAAATCACGATTCTTACTCATTTCTTAAGAATCGATTATATCTGTCTTTTCCAGATTAGTAGCTACTTACAATTTTCCAGTTCATTCTTTTTATATACAGTTAGCACAAATGAAGCCCCACAAAGGATGTATAAAAAATGTGTAGAGGTAACGGGAGAGCTGCTTGGTTCCTTCACTCATTCCGAATTCCGAGCTTTTGTGCTCAACAGGCCCTAAATATTGCGGCAATCACGACACACTCTCCCATTTATGATTGAAGAGATACTCTTTACTTTGTTGCGCCATCATTTGAGTCAGAAATACTAACTTCCGCTTTCAGGTGAGACATACTAGTTCTTGCGGGCTGATTTTTTCTTCAATCTGAATTGCGAAAAGAAGCGTCCTGAAAGCCTTTTTCGGGACAGTTAATTCTTTCATTGAAAACCGGGCAACCCTAGCCCGACGTCAACTTGCCCAGAATTCGTTTCCGTTTTTCACATATCATTTTGGGATTAACATGAACACACGATACACCAATCTTATGAGCGTTCAGTATTCGTGATGGTGGAAAAGAACATATCTTCATCATTGTGCACTATTTTGTATAGAAGTTTGCAATTTGTTCCTTATTGAAAGTTGTTGTTGACGATATACTTACGGGCCGCGGTGGCTCAGTGGTAGAGCGTTCACCTCTGCTACATAGAGTTCTTGGGTCGATCACAGCTCGCCAAGTCACCTTTGTTATGGACAAACACCGTGCGTGTGTGTTTCCTCCAGGTTCTTCCGTTTTCTCTCACTTTCTTGATTCCACCATTTCATTCATTTTTCATCATTGCCGTCTCCATTAGCCTAGCAGGCCTAAGCGTGGAAAATAAATCTCAAAGATTTCAATATACTTCTAGATACAGGTGTTTTAACAAATAAATTGGGATGTCACTTCTTAAAATCGTATAAAAACCTTTCACAGCACTCTGTTTATCTTTGTTGAACCTGTCATTGATATTTAGTTCTTCGGCTAAGTCAAAGTCGCTTCAGGTATTCTTACCGTGATAATGACATTAAACGATCAGCTAACTGTTTTACGTGGCATTTCAGCTCTTTTCCATACATATCGGGGAAAGTATTTTCTCAATTCCTAACTTACGCGCAACAGGTAATTTCATTCCTTGCTTTCGCTGTGACAGCCTGTGTTGCAGAGAAGTATTTGGGACACCTAATCTATGTATCAAATGCCATGTGAAGCAGTTAGCTGATCGCTTAATGGCATTATCATAATAAGAATACCTGAAGCTAGTTTGACTTAATTGAAGAACCAAATGTGAAAGCATCACCATTTGTTGTTTGAAGTGTATACGTGCACTACGAGCCGAAAAAAGCCTGGGACGGCTAATCTGATACACCATGTATACATGTTACTTTAAAATTTCTGCAAAATTCCTGAAATGGATTAAGTGAAATAACATCTGAGGTTTGAAAACATTTCTTTCAGTTTCAAACAGTGTTCAGTTCTTTTAAAATAAAACGTTTAGTTTCCTTTAAATGGGTGAATATGCAACTGAGGTAAATTGTATGGCGTTTTTTCTCTTCAAATGTAATTTTCTGTTATGTAAAAGTAAAGCGTTGACTTTCATTTATATATCTACAGAATACTTCAAAAGTGCTGTAATATACAATAAATTGATAAAACTGAATGTGCGGTGGAAATGTGTGAAAACAAATGTTCTACAATTTTAAACATTCTGTTCACTTCTTATAATATATCAAGTGTTTCCGAGGTTCCCAACGTAGTTTCGTTGGGGTGGAAATCCGTGGCCATAGGAAAAATTGTTGAATATGCATGTCAAGCGGGTTGCAGGACATTTCAGATACCGTATTTACGCGAGTCTAAAACGGCCTCAAATGTGAGATGAAAAAAAACTACATCGGCATTGAGTTTTAAGCATGAAAAAGATAAATAAACATGTGAAAACACAATGAAAATGTTTCGTTTTCCATTTTCAGTTTCCAATTTCCGGATAAAACAATTTCCCATTTTTCGGAAAGTGTGGGTAATCCTAGTACACATTTTTCACAGAAACATGACTAAACAGATTAGCTATCTCCGGCAAAACTCAATCGTTTTCTGCTGTAAATTGGGCGTTACTGACAGTGCAAAATGTAGGCCTATACTTGCAAACTCGAATGTAAGACACACCTCGATTTTGGGGCTGAAAAATAATGTGCGTTTTAGGATTGCGTAAATAAGGTATTTGAAAATGGATGGAGGATAAAAGGATAAGACAAGACGCTCAGCCATTCACGATATCCCAAAGGAAAACTACATCCATTTAAGCTGCGACTTCTCCTTCCCCGCGATCGTGAATACAAACTAGTATTGTGTGGTCATTTCTTGAACATGGATAAGAATATTGCACTTTGTTATTAGAACATATAAAGAAAGTTGGTGCCCTAGCACACTACGTCTTGCTCATACTAAACTACGTGAACACTAGATTTCAGGCAAACTGTATTGATCGTCAAGGAGCCCGAGGCTTACTTCGAGTTCGATGATCTACGCTTTCTGGGAGTACGGTTAATCTCTGTTGTAATGCAGCGTATAGATTCGCGAATGGGCTCATCTTTGCACGAAAACAAAGGATATATATATATGGAAGCAATTTGCCCCAATTCCCCCCCCCCCGTATTCTTTACCATTCCGCTTCAAAATATTTGTAGAATTCGACAGAGGGCACATTGAACAAATGTGGTCTCATCTATGATAATTGACTTTTTGGACACCCTGTAAACAAACTTTATATTTCTTTGCTTCTTGAAACTATTGTCGTCCCCTTAAAAATGTTACCCTTATACGCATAGCTTTACTACGAACTTTTATAATTACCTATCATCCTCCGCAACAAAATCTACTTTTTTTCTTGACACTTACCCTCTTTAAATCAAACCTCTTTCAGGCTGTTGCTTCGTAATGAACAATTTAATTGTCTCATTTTCATTACAACCTTACGTGCTCATTGACGAGTGTCACATCAAGAGGCAAGGAAAAGTATTGAAACCTAAAATACCAATTAATCTATAAAGAAATCTTACTTCCAGTAGTGACAGCAAAAGCAATAGTGTTGATTATCCGCATTAATTGAGACCGCGGTTACGCATCTAATTAAACATGCGTTTGTTTAGCAAAGAAAGACACTACGGTGCATTGTTAGTTTTCTTATAATACGTCAAGCTTGAAAAAGTGATGGCGGAATCTCAAGCAACCTTAAAATCCTTCAAGTATTAGTTTAGATTATCATGTTTACATTGTTCCAAGGAAAATATATAAAGGAGAAAATGTCTGAACAGTGATCAGAAGGAATGATGCTTGCTTGAATTCGTTATTTCTTATCACTGTTCAGATGATATAGGTCAATGAAATATTGACCCACAACCCATTGACCCACCACCCATCCTGACCATGACCCACTGTGATTCACCATCCACCATGACCCACTTCGACAAACCGTGACCCAATATGTCCCACTACCTAACGTGACGCACTCTGACCCACTACCCATCAAAACCCATCGTAATCAACTTTAACCCATGATCCACGTCCTCCTGTCCACTGACTAAAGAGTTTACTGCAATTAAACAATGATGTGAAATTATCACTAATCCGAGTTTGAATTTCTACAGTCAATCGCTCAAGCACATAAGGTGGATCTGACCTTTACAATATAAAATGGTAACGTGTTTGTCATGGGTACAATTATGATGAATTTGAAGTATTATATATAATTATTTCCTTGCTGAATTAAAGATACTTTTCAGTGGAAAATAGGATGAAATTTGAAAGTCTCAAATCAAGATATAGTGGACCAAAGTAAATGTGAAAAAAGATGTAAAGTTTTCCATATAATTAAGTATACAGTAAAAACGTAACAAATTTTGTATTATATATATATATATTTCTCGCAACCTTATAGCTTCAGTGCCTTGTGCTGAGAAGGCTCCATATAATAAACATAAGGTTCAAAAATTATTATATTAGAAAGTAGTGGATATGATACCACTGCTTTCTAATTATTACTGCTTTCTAATTAATTGAGACTGTATTTTTTGTCTCAATTAATAATTGTTTCTTAATTTTTTCTCAACTAATATCGATCGTTTTTGATTAGTTTTACAAATCAACCCACTACCAATTTCCCATATATAGAAAGTCTCCCCCATAGAAGAGAAATTTAAAAACTACTAGAACACGTTATGTTTATTTTTAATAAAGAGTTAATATACTGAATTTCACTCCCTAAGTTGAACGACTTGTCAGATACTCAATTTTTCGTATAAGCTTGGACCTCCTCTCCCCCTTTAGTGCAGGTATTATAATAAAAGTGATATGATAACATCCCAGTTGGAATTAGGGTCTAACTATCTACCAAAATTCATTTCAATTGGCTTTGCCATTTATCCGTGATCATCACTCACACATAGTTACATTCGCTTTTATGTAATAATTCATGTATTACAGGTGATTCAAAAATGTATTTTTTCAGTAGTTAGCTCCTCTAAAAACTCTCAGGCTGTATTTCGAAAGCCAGGTAGTAAGTCCTATTGTTGTTACAACAGTTACAAATATCAATATCCAAAATACCTAGAGTTCTTTTTTCACATAGATATTCTCATCTCAGATAAGTAAACAGGAAAAAAATGAAAAATGAATAAAATGGAGGCCTGGAAAGTGAAACACAGGCACATTCATCAGTGTTCAGAAGATGCTGTCTACTATGGACTGAACAGAGTGAGTCAGTCGGTCTGAGTGTGTCGGTGAGTCAGAATGGGTCACGGTGGGTGGTAGGTAGCAGTGGGTCACGTCCTGCTGACAACGACCCACTCATCCACTCACAAATCTTGACCCACTGACATATTCCATCTCTGGTGCAGATATTATATATTTTGGAAACTTTCCTTGAAAAAAAAAATCATCATAGTTCAAGTCTTCAAAAGTGTGAAGGCTGATTGAGATTCAAATATCACTTCAACAAACCAGAAAACAATATACAGTAATCACAAGAATTTTTATTGAATTTGCGTAGTGAGGACCAGGGCCGCCCACAGGGGGGACGTATGGCGCAAGCTGCCCCATTGAGAAAAATTTTGGGGGGTATTTTACTCTACTTTCGAACTAGCAATTTTACTGTCGGAACAGCATTAAAATACGATTTTGAGAAGCTAATTTTCAAAAATTTTCCGGGGTGAACAACCGTACCCCCTGCTTCAATACCTGATGAATGAAGTATCGCGCAAGTAGCCGTATGAAAGGAAAAGTTGGTTCGTTTTAAGAGAGAAGGGCCGGCCACAGGAGGGATGAATGATGCAAGTTGTGCCATCAAGAAAAAAATTGGGGGAATAAAAAAATTGGGGAAGAATTATATACCTCTATAATCGGAAACACACTTAATTGTTTGCATACTTTCACAAAACATACAAACACCAAATTTTGCATACTTGTTCGTCATGGGATGTGAGTAATGGGAAAATTCCGATATCACGAAAAAGGCGACATTTTCCATGTAAATGAAGTGTCGACATTTTTCGTCATTTTGAAATGCTGGTTTTTAGAGTAGTTCCGCACACCATAGAAACGTCATATTTTGTCAGGTAGTGAAGTTAGGAACATAGTTTATGATAGAAAAATGAGCATTAAAATTCGTTTTCGTTTCGCGGCGCAAATCGAAAAAATGTGAAATTTGTAATGGCTGTATGTAGGACGTTGGAATTTCGAGGTGATGTTTATTCTGATGCGTAGTTTGCGAATCCGCCATTAAACTTGCAAACAATAGTCATGTTCGGTGTAGGAAAGTCCTAGGAATGTTATAAGGGTGCGTCTAATTCTACACAACTTGTAGATATGGTGGAATCACGAAATTGCGTTCAAGTGTGTAGATTACAGCCCATGTGAGGAGAAAAATCCGACATGTTGGAAAAGTCGTCATCTTCGATTCAAAATGGCGGCTCAAAAATTTGTAACCATGAAAATTGTAAGTTTTGCTCTTGGTTGGTAAGCCAGGTTTCGCTATGTTATTAAGGACGTAGTTCAGTTTAAGTGAAGAAACAAATCATTGGAGAAGTCGCCATCTTGAATGCAAAATTGCCATACTTTTGAATTGCCTTCATTTGGACTCTTATGTGGTATATTGAGGTGAATAAAACAAACAGAATTCAACGTAGTAAGTTAGCTCCGCGGTAAAGTATCTGCTTTCTGAGTTGCAGGTCTGGGTTCGATTCCACGCCGAACCTTGTTTTATCTTACTTTTTTTGGTATGACGTTGCTTCGTTTTATCAAAATAATTTCTGTTGGCATTGCGTGAACAAAATATTTTCGTTATTACAGACATAGACGAAAAGAATATATTTATACACTAACTGTTGATATCGTCTCGAAACTAGGCAGTATGTTCGTGTGAAGCTTCGAGACGATACTCAACTATTTAGAAAGAAACATATGTAGCTTTAGAGATGGGGCAACACCAGTGTTTCTTTCAGAAACAATGTTAATGAGGATCACAGTTAGTATTCCCAGGGGCACTGCTCATATTATTCTATTTATTATTATATTATACACGTGTTATTTGGTCTCCTGCGGGGCACTCTAAGAGCCCCAAGGAGGCAGTGTACCCCCAAAAAAGATTTTGGAAAAAACATTGAGCATCATTTCCACGAGATAGTATACAGACGAGACAAAAATACATTTTGTCTCGCGAGGATAGTGTGTGCTTCGAACCGGAAATAATTGCAAACAATCTCCCTTTTTATACTGATCGTTTAGATAGATGCGTATACCAAGTTTGAAGTCTATACCACAACTGAAAAAGTATAAGATTTTAACTTTTAAGGAAATACACACACTCACATACATACACACACACTATATAGTTATAATATACGGGATACGGGAAAAGTTCCTCTTTCGGTTGAGTAGTTAGTTTACAGCACCGGCTGGACTGAAATGCGTTTTATAATAGACTCAACCTTATAGGCAAACAATATATGCTATAAAAATAAACTTTCAAAGAAAGAAAAAGATTGTTAGGAATCGAACACAGGTCTCTTGTCTAGTAGGCTCATGTCAATCCCCTACACTACCGATTTCCTTAGATTTTCGACTTCGTTCTTACTGCTCACATAATACTGGTACGTTGCGGCCGGCATCTGTGGGGAATTATATACCTCTATAATCGGAAACACACTTAATTGTTTGCATACTTCCACAAAACATACAAACACCAAATTGTGCATACTTGTTCGTCATGGGTGTGAGTAATGGGAAAATTCCGATATCACGAAAAAGGCGACATTTTCCATGTAAATGAAGTGTCGAAATTTTTTGTCGTTTCGAAATGCTGGTTTTTAGAGTAGTTCCGCACACCATAGAAACGTCATATTTTGTCAGGTCGTGAAGTTAGGAACACAGTTTATGATAGAAAAAAGAGCGTTAAAATTCGTTTTCGTTTCGCGGCGCAAATCGAAAAAATGTGAAATTTGTAAGAGCTGTATGTAGGACGTTGAAATTTCGAGGTGATGTTTATTCTGATGCGTAGTTTGCGAATCCGCCCTTAAGCTTGAAAAAATAGTCATGTTCGATGTAAGAAAGTGCTAGGAATGTTATAAGGGTGCGTCTAATTCTACACAACTTGTAGATATGGTGGAATCACGAAATTGCGTTCAAGTGTGTAGATTACAGCCCATGTGACGGGAAAATCCGACATGTTGGAAAAGTCGTCATCTTCGATTCAAAATGGCGGCTCAAAAATTTGTAACCATGAAAATTGTAAGTTTTGCTCTTGGTAGGTAGGCCAGGTTTCGCTGTTATTAAGGACGTAGTTCAGTTTAAGTGAAGAAACAAATCATTGGAGAAGTCGCCATCTCGAATGCAAAATTGCCATATTTTTGAATTGCCTTCATTTGGACTCTTATGTGGTATATTGAGGAGAATAAAACAAACAGAATTCAACGTAATAAGTTAGCTCCGCGGTAAAGTGTCTGCTTTCTGAGTAACAGGTCTGGGTTCGATTCCCCGCCGAACCTTCCTTTTTCCTACGTTTTTTTCTTATCACGTTGCTTCGTTTTATCATAATAGTTTCTGTTGTCATTGCGTGAACAAAACATTTTCGTTATTACAGACATAGACGAAATCATATATTCATACACTAACAGTTGATATCGTCTCGAAACTAGTCAGTATGTTCATGTGAAGCTTCGAGACGATACTGAACTGTTTTGAAAGAAACATATGTAGCTTTAGAGATGGGGCAACACCAGTGTTTCTTACAGAAACAATGTTCCTGAGGATCACAGCTAGTATTCCCAGGGGCACTGCTCATAGTATTCTATTTATTATTCTATTATACACGTATTATTTGGTCTCCTGCGGGGGCACTCTAAGAGCCCCAAGGAGGCAGTGTACCCCCCAAAAACCTTTTGGAAAAAAACATTGAGCATCATTTCCACGATATAGTATACAGACGAGACAAAAATACATTTTGTCTCGCGAGGATAGTGTGTGCTTCGAACCGGAAATAATAGCAAACAATCTCCCTTTTTATACTGGTCGTTTAGATAGATGCGTATAAAAAGTTTGAAGTCTATACCACAACTGAAAAAGTATAAGATTATAACTTTTAAGGAAATACACACACACACACATACGCACATTTTACAATTTTCTCGTTGGGAGCGTATATAGCTGTAATACACGGGATACGTGGAAAAGTGCCTCTCGGTTCAGTAGTTTGTTTACAGGACCGGTTGGAGTGAAATGCGTTTTATAATAGACTCAACCTTATAGGCAAACAATATATGCTATAAAAATAAACTTTCAAAGATATCAAAAGTGAAAAAGAAAAGTTAGGAATCGAACCCAGGTCTCCTGTCCAGTAGGCACACTTCAATCCCCTACGCTACCGATTTCCTTAGATTTTCGACTTCGTTCTTACTGCTCACATGATACTGGTACGTAGCGGCCGGCATCTGTGGGGAATTATATACCTTTATAATCGGAAACACACTTACTTGTTTGCATACTTCCACAAAGCATACATACACCAAATTTTGCATACTTGTTCGTCATGGGATGTGAGTAATGGGAAAATTCCGATATCACGAAAAAGGCGACATTTTCCATGTAAATGAAGTGTCGAAATTTTTCGTCGTTTCGAAATGCTGGTTTTTAGAGTAGTTTCGCACACCATAGAAACATCATATTTTGTCAGGCAGTGAAGCTAGAAACATAGTTTATGATAGAAAAAAGAGCATTAAAATTCGTTTTCGTTTCGCGGCTCAAATCGAAAAATGTAAAATTTGTAATGGCTGTATCTAGGACATTGAAATTTCGAGGTGATGTTTATTCTGATGCGTAGTTTGCGAATCCGCCCTTAAACTTGAAGAAAATAGTCATGTTCGGTGTAAGAAAGTGCTAGGAATGTTATAAGGGTGCGTCTAATTCTACACAACTTGTAGATATGGTGGAATCACGAAATTGCGTTCAAGTGTGTAGATTACAGCGCATGTGAGGGGGAAATTCCGACATGTTGGAAAAGTCGTCATCTTCGATTCAAAATGGCGGCTCAAAAATTTGTAACCATGAAAATTGTAAGTTGTGCTCTTGGTAGGTAAGCCAGGTTTCGCTATGTTATTAAGGACGTAGTTCAGTTTAAGTGAAGGAACAAATCATTGGAGAAGTCGCCATCTTGAATGCAAAATTGCCATATTTTTGAATTGCCTTCATTTGGACTCTTATGTGGTATATTGAAGAGAATAAAACAAACAGAATTCAACGTAGTAAATTAGCTGCGCGGTAAAGTGTCTGCTTCCTGAGGAGGAGCTCTGGGTTCGATTTCCCGCCGAACCTTGTTTTATCTTACGTTTTTTTTCTTATCACGTTGCTTCGTTTTATCAAAATATGGCATTGCGTGAACAAAATATTTTCGTTATTACAGACATAGACGAAAAGAATATATTTATACACTAACTGTTGATACCGTCTCGTAACTAGGCAGTATGTTCGTGTGAAGCTTCGAGACGATCCTCAACTATTTAGAATGAAACATATGTAGCTTTAGAGATGGGTCAACATCAGTGTTTCTTTCAGAAACAATGTTACTGAGGATCACAGTTAGTATTCCCAGGGGCACTGCTCATAGTATTCTATTTATTATTCTATTATACACGTATTATTTGGTCTCCTGCGGGGGCACTCTAAGAGCCCCAAGGAGGCAGTGTACCCCCCAAAAACATTTTGGAAAAAAACAATGAGCATCATTTCCACGATATAGTATACAGACGAGACAAAAATACATTTTGTCTCGCGAGGATAGTGTGTGCTTCGAACCGGAAATAATTGGAAACAATCTCCCTTTTTATACTGGTCGTTTAGATAGATGCGTATGAAAAGTTTGAAGTCTATACCACAACTGAAAAAGTATAAGATTATAACTTTTAAGGAAATACACACACACACACACACACACATATATATATATATATATATATATATATATATATATATATATATATATATATATACGCACATTTTGACAATTTTCTCGTTGGCAGCGTATATAGTTATAATACACGGGATACGTGGAAAAGTGCCTCTTTCGGTTCAGTAGTTTGTTTACAGGGCCGGTTGGAGTGAAATCCGTTTTATAATAGACTCAACCTTATAGGCAAACAATATATGCTATAAAAATAAACTTTCAAAGATAGAAAAAGTGAGAAAAAGATTGTTAGGAATCGAACCCAAGTCTCCTGTCCAGTAGGCTCACGTCAATCCCCTACACTACCGATTACCTTAGATTTTCGACTTCGTTCTTACTACTCAAATGATACTGGTACGTTGCGGCCGGCATCTGTGGGGAATTATGTACCTCTATAATCTGTTAAACTTACAAAAAAAGAGTAAAAATTGTCGAAGTGGGAACATAAAACACAAACACATCAAATACGCCGACAACTAAACGATCACCATGCCATGTTCTTGGTGTAGTGGTTAAGGTGCTGGCTTACAAATGCAAAGGACGCAAGTTCGAATCCTCGGCAAGGACATTTTTAAAAATTTTTGTTAATAATACATACAACTCATGAGAGATGGTAAAAGTGGTCGTATTTAGTTTTTCGTAGCAATTATTATTGGTAATGTTTAGTACTGATAACACTTTTTGTCTTTGCGTATTGCTTTTGTTCTTGTCTTCATTTCGAAAGAGAAGAATATCCGAACAAATGCCACCAAAAATTCCTCATATTTTGAATGTTAACGCCATTTGCAATTAGTAAAGAATAAAAATTGAACGTTCCGAAGTAGCTGCAAAAAGTAAAAGGAAAAACATGGAAGTGGACCATACTCATGGTTATTAAAAATACAATTTCTACATGCCTTACACCTCCCGACCACGTTTCTACATTAGCAAGTAAGAGGCTTGTGTTTAGGTTAGGCTCGTCAATACGTTTTGCAAAGGGGCCCGGTTTAGCTCTGACGCACCACAGGTGCGAGAAGGGAGAAAAACACTTTTTCTCTCTCCCTCTGTGTGTCTATTTATCTATCTATTTGTGTATATATATATAACGCTATTTGTGAATGCCATAACCACCCTAGTTTTCAGCGGATTGAGACGAAACTTGGCACAAACATTAATTGTTGAAATATCTTGATGAGTTCGTTAACCAGAATAATCAGATGAAAATGTTCAAAATGGTGGCCCTTCAAACTCTTAAAAAGTTCCAAGAGAACCAAATTTCGCCCATAAATAGGTATTCAGAAAGTTTGAATAAATTTTCCTCTTTTACTGAAATATTTGTGTGCAGAAACTTATTGAAATATTGGACCCGATTAATCGCCTAAAGAAGGTTCACGACCTTTCGCTACGGTCAGGTTTTTTTTTTTTTTTTTTTTTTTTTGCAGGAGGGGATTATCTTCCTATTGGAACAAGATGATTGTTACTGATGATATGAAATTACACATTGAAAGTGAAGTAACTTGTGTAACGTGTTATTTGAAAGAATAATATAATAAATGTGCATTCCTCTAACACAGAGAACTGTAAATCATGTATTTCGAGTTCGGGAGCCTGAATGGCGAGGAGTGTTATTTGATTTGCTTTTTAGTAACACATTGCATTGCAAATAAAGGTAGGCAACATTAGTGGTAAGTAAAACAATAATAATAATAATAATAATAATAATAATAATAATAATAATAATAATAATAATAATAATAATAATAATAATAATAATAATAATAATAGTAATAATAATAGGTGTTGTTTGTGGCAAGGCAATATCTTCCTCAGTTCTTCTTCAAACGTAATGATTGTAACGCCATATCTCCCTTACAAACAAAATATTAGCAATTTATATCGAGAGAACGGGAAACTGTAGAGCGATGGGACCAACGTTGGACAGTATGCACCCATAGTACTCAGAAAAATAAGCGATTTCAATGCAAAATGAACGAAGAGTCATTGTCATGGGTACTCATGGGGCCACGGCAGAGCCCTCTTTAGGCAAAATGTCGATAGCTTATATCGAGAAAACAGGAGGTGATACTGGGATGGGACCAACGTTGGACACCGTGGACCCATAAGGGGCATCGAAAAAATTAGGGAGGCGGGCGCCAGCCAACCTTACTTATTTCCACATAATAATATAAAATTATATTGTCGAAATACACACACGAGTTAGCTACTAATATTACATATTATTATTATTATTATTATTATTATTATTATTATTATTATTATTATTATTATTATTATTAATATTATTATTATCTACAGCGTCTTTTCATTACGTGAGCATGTTTGACATGAAACCAAAGAGAAAATCCATCCTGTAGCGAAAAGAAACAATACTTTCTCTCAAATGGATAAAATATCAAGCCGAGATTGATTCGAACTCGCATGAACGGCGCGAAAAGCCAGTGCTTTGTCCACTATTTTTTAACTGACTCACCGAACGTGTTTCAGTAACTTACTTATTGCTAATTTTACTTGCTTCACTCGTTTAACTTGCTTTATCTAATAACTTATAACGACAGGGACACGAACACTGAAACATCGAGAAGAGTTAAAAATGATAGATGCTCTGCCGCGCAGAATCGAACCCGAGACTCCATACACCCAAGGCTCACGTGCTAGCCTCTTGACCAGCGGCGATGGTAACGCTCACTTCCTGTGTCGTTAGGGATTACGACCACTGTATTGCCAGCTATCACTTCTGTGGGTTGTATACTATGATCACATGTTTCTTCCTTGGTGGAAGAGTAAAACCTACATTATATGTAATACATGAGGTATTTAGACCTACATGCTCTTCATATAATGTAATTAAAGGGTCATGGTGTCGGATTTTAATACATGACGTATTGCAGTATACAACATGCTTTGCATTACTTGTTTGTTTGTAGACAGCTACTAGCTTAGTGTTCTGAAAGGTTGTGTATAAACTAGGGATAGCCCGTTCCGAAAGTAAAGCCGGACAAATTCCGGAATTCGGAAAATTCCAATTTTGTAATAATTTTGGAATTCGGAAAATCCGGAATTGGGAAATTTCTGATTTCGTTAACATTCCGGAATTCGGAAAATCCGGATTTTTTCGGAAAGTCGGAGTTTTTCACAATTCCGGAATTTTCTAAATTCCGGATTCTTTCCGAGTTCCGAAATTCTTCTGAATTCCGGAGTATAACTGAATTCCATAATTTTGCGAAATCCGGAAAGTGAAAGTTCCGCTTCCGAAAAATGAATTTATTTTGGTTAATATGAATCGTGGCGGAAATAAGTCTTTGACCAGGTAATGGCGACTGCTTTGAAAGAAATGGGGAGTATGAGAATTCAATCTGTCATATTTGTAGTTTCGTGTGGAGAAAGAACGAACTTGTGAACCAGTGGTTTAAGAAAAACTCAAGTTATTAATATAAACTTTGCCGACTTCATAAAAGAAATACGAAAGACATTTTGAATCGAAAAATATAACATACAAGTTTGCAAGCGGAGACAAAGAAACCTAACGTAACCAGACTAAAGACGGATCGTTTACCGCGTAGCGATCGCGGTTCAGTGGTCAAGGTGCTTCTGCGAATGCACGTTGCAATTTTTTTTTCTTACTTTAGAATTTTTGATGGCGATTGATCAGCGATAACATACGTTTTATTATATTCAGATATTTGAATACTCGGATGTTTCAATACTTGAACTATCAAATCTTCAGGAATAATAATAGTAATAATAATAATTATTATTATCTCGTAGAAGATTAAAAGCTAGAAGCTAAATTATCGCTCAGGTCATACCATTACAAGCAGAAACGTGACATTTGGAAAGAATATTTCGGTTTGGTTTAATGTTGCTCACGAGAAGAGGAGTTTCTCATCTCGTTTCTAAAACAAATAAAATAACATGAGAATTAACATTTTACATTCGAGACGGGTCAGGGCTAAATCAAAATTTTCGTCTCTCTTTGGAGATGAGAATCGAGACGAGACGAAAAGTATCATAAACATATCCCGTCTTGTCTCGATTCTCGAAATAGTGTATGTCCATTCTGTAAGTAACAATTGCTCTGTAGACTGAATCTCATAGGCTATTTCGTTACATTGTATTTCAGAGCTCATTGAATTATGCTCTGTGTAGGTATTTTTGTAGCAAAGCTTTTATATTTACCTCTGCATATTCTAAAAATTAGTTTATTATATGCCTTACTGTCGCGTGATATTCAGTTATATTTATTACAGTTATTTTCCTCAAAACATACTTTCTACATGCAACTTCAATAAAAGGTTCTAGTTTAAAATGTTGGTAGTTGCAGAGGTGTGTCTTGAAGGTACGGAACCCTTTCCCCGAAATCTCTAATTTTAAGTAAGTTTTGCCAAATTTCAGGGCAAGTTTAAAACTACTACTATTATTATTATTATTATTATTATTATTATTATTATTATTATTATTATTATTATTATTATTATATCAACTCCATGTATAATCTTTAAAAGATATACGGTTTGTATCTGAATAGTAAAAGCTAATTGACTGTCGATCTCGGTCGTCTGGAAGTCTTAAGGAGGCAAGGATATCGGTCACGTTCTGGGTTTGAGTTCCGAAGGGGCAAGTATTCTGGCTCGAGCCAAAATTGTTAAAAGTTATAGGCTTCATCCAAACATATTCAAAACAGCTGGGACCATTGCAATAAGATTATTGGTTCGTTCCAAACATGTTCATGTAATGATATTTCCACCAAAGTGCATGCCGTAGTTAATTTATTCGTTGATCTGGAGACAATTTAGTGCCCAATAATAAATTAAATAACATACAATGGAATAAAATTACTGAAATGATATCGTATTATACAGTAATTTCGCCGTGCAAGTTCAATAGTATAATAATAATAATAATAATAATAATAATAATAATAATAATAATAATAATAATAATAATAATAATAATAATAATAATAAAACATTTTCATCGGTCGTGCGCGGAAAGTGAGAATTAAATCAATCACATGTCAAGTCAATGTAAGGAGAAAAGCCTAAACTGAATAAGACATTGAAGCGGGTCACAAGCTGGGAATAAGAATAGTGCATGGTGTTAATAAAGGACGACACCGACAGAGAAATCCAGAAACAATAGGTAAACGAAAAAAAAAAGAGTAGAAATTGTTGAAGTGGAAACAAAATACAAATACGAATAGGGATGAGCAGGAGTCGAGCCAAAATTCGACTCGACCCGAGTTCAATCCGAGTCGAGTCAAAGGTATTTTTCTTGTAGTACTTAAAATTATACTGTAGTTCTTAAAATTAAGGCTGAGACCTGCACGGTCGAATTCTTGAGCTCAAGCAGAAGACCAACTCGGGTAGTGATATCAACCGGCTCGGCTCGTATCAACTGAGCGAAGTTGTTGTATTACTATACATCTGCTTCCGCCCCTGTCAAATCTGGTCGATCTCGTTGACGCGACATATTTGCTTTTTTATACCCCTTTCTTCGTTTACTGAACAAAACAGTAACTATTCTGAAATATACTACTGCGCATGCCTCGTAGATAAATATTTCTGATGCCAATAGTTTCCGTTTTGTCCAAGGAATGTTCTTTTTCATATTCCCAGCATGACCCTTTTATTACATTATATGAGGAGCATGTAGGTCTAAATACCTCATGTATTACATATAATGTAGGTTTTACTCTTGCAGCAGAGAAGAAACATGTGATCATAGTATACAACCCACAGAAGTGATAGCTGGCAAGACAGTGGTCGTAATCCCTAACGACACAGGGAGAGAGTGGTGCCCTTCCCGCTGATCTAGTTGCTAGCACGTGCGCCTTTGGTGTATGGAGTTCCGGGTTCGATTCCCGGCGGGAGAGCATCTATGATTTTTAACTGTTCTCGATGTTTCTGTGTTCGTGTTTCTGTCGTTATAAGTTATTAGAAAAAGCAAGTTAAACAAGTGAAGCAAGTAAAATTAGCAATAAGTAAGTTACTGAAACACGTTCAGTGAGTCAGTTAAAAAAAAAGTGGACAAAGCACTTGCTTTTCGCGCCGTCCATGCGAGTTCGAATTAATCTCGGCTTGATTTTTTATCCATTTGAGAGAAAATATTGTTTGTTTTCGCTACAGGTAGTCCACTCTTTTCGTATTTTTTGCTGTCGTTCACAGTTAAAGTAACTGACTATTCTTTCTACGAATGATGGATCTTTTCTTTGGCTTCATGTCAAACACGCACACGTAATGAAAAGACGCTGTCGATAATAATAATAATAATAATAATAATAATAATAATATGAAATATTAGTAGCTAACTCGTGTGTGTATTTCGACAACATAATTTTATATTATTACGTGGAAATAAGTAAGGCTGGCTGGCGCCCCCCCTATTTTTTTCGATGCGCTTTATGGGTCCACGGTGTCCAAAGTTGGTCCCATCCCAGTATCACCTCTCGATATAAGTTATTGACACTTTGCCTAAAGAGGGCTCTGCCGTGGCCCCATGACTAAACATGACAATCACTCTTCGTTCCTTTTGCATTGAAATCGCTTACTTTTCTGAGTACTATGAGTGCATACTGTCCAACGTTGCTCCCATCGCTCTACAGTTTCTCGTTCTCTCGATATAAATTGCTAATATTTTGTTTGTAAGGGATATATGGCGTTACAATCATTACGTTTGAAGAAGAATTGATTAAGATATTACCTTGCCACAAACAACACCTATTATTATTATTATTATTATTATTATTATTATTGTTTTACTTACCACTAATGTTGCCTACCTTTATTTGCAATGCAATGTGTTACTAAAAAGCAAATCAAATAACACTCCTCGCCATTCAGGCTCCCGAACTCGAAATACATGATTTACAGTTCTCTGTGTTAGAGGAATGCACATTTATTATATTATTCTTTCAAATAACACGTTACACAAGTTACTTCACTTTCAATGTGTAATTTCATATCATCACTAACAATCATCTTGTTCCGATAGGAAAATAACTTCCTTCTGCAAAAAAAAAAAAAAAAAAACCTGTCCGTAGCGAAAGGGCGTGAACCTTCTTTAGGCGATTAATCGGGTCCAGTATTTCAATAAGGTTCTGCACACAAATATTTCAGTAAAAGAGGAAAATATATTCAAACTTTCTGAATACCTATTTATGGGCGAAATTTGGTTCCCTTGGAACTTTTTAAGAGTTTGAAGGGCCACCATTTTGAACATTTTCATCTGATTATTCTGGTTAACGAACTCATCAAGATATTTCAACAATTAATGTTTGTGCCAAGTTTCGTCTCAATCCGCAAAAAATTAGGGTGGTTATGGCATTCACAAATAACGTTATATATATATATATACAAATAGATAGATAAGTAGACACACAGAGGGAGAGAGAAAAAGTGTTTTTCTCCCTTCTCGCACCTGTGGTGCGTCAGAGCTAAACCGGGCCCCTTTGCAAAACGTATTGACCAACCTAACCTAAACACAAACCTCTTACTTGCTAACGTAGAAACGTGGTCGGGAGGTGTAAGGCATGTAGAAATTGTATTTTTTATAACCATGAGTATGGTCCACTTCCATGTTTTTCCTTTTACTTTTTGCAGCTACACCGGAACGTTCAATTTTTATTCTTCACTAATTGCAAATGGCGTTTACATTCAAAATATGAGGAATTTTGGTGGCATTTGTTCGGATATTCTTCTCTTTGGAAATGAAGAAAAGAATAAAAGCAATACGCAAAGACAAAAAGTATTATCAGTACTAAACATTACCAATAATAATTGCTACGAAAAACTAAATACGACCTCTTTTACCATCTCTCATGAGTTGTATGTATTATTAACAAAAATTTTTAAAATGTCCTCGCTTAAGATTCGAACTTGCGTCCTTTGCATTTGTAAGCCAGTACCTTAACCACTACACCAAGAACATGGCATGGTGATCTTTTAGTTGTCGGCGTATTTGTTGTATTTGTTTTTTATGTTCCCACTTCGACAATTTTTACTCTTTTTTGTAAGTTTAACAGCTGTTTCTGGCTTTCTCTTTCGGTGTCGTCCTTTATTTACGCAATGCACTATTCGTATTCACAGCTTGTGCCCCTCTGCAATGTCTTATTCAGATTAAGCTTTTCTTTTTGCCCCTCAGTAAACATTTGATTGATTTAATTCTCATACTCTCCACGGATGGAGCGCAGGAATGTCAGACTCGAAAAATAGGTGTACATTTACTTTCCTGACAGATCATACGTAGCGGGCCCGCGTTAGTGGAATTATATACCTCTAAAGTCGGAAACACACTTAATTGTTTGCATACTTCCACAAAACATACAAACACCAAATTTTGCATACTTGTTCGTCATGGGATGTGAGTAATGGGAAAATTCCGATATCACGAAAAAGGTGACATTTTTCATGTAAATGAAGTGTCGACATTTTTCGTCATTTGAAATGCTGGTTTTTAGAGTAGTTCCGCACACCATAGAAACGTGATATTTTGTCAGGCAGTGAAGCTAGGAACATAGTTTATGATAGAAAAAAGAACATTAAAATTCGTTTTCGTTTCGCGGCGCAAATCGAAAAAATGTGAAATTTGTAATGGCTGTATCTAGGATGTAGAAATTTCGAGGAGATGTTTATTCTGTTGCATAGTTTGCGAATCCGCCCTTAAACTTGAAAAAAGTAGTTACGTTCGGTGTAAGAAAGTGCTAGGATTGTTATAAGGGTGCGTCTAATTCTACACAACTTGTAGATATGGTGGAATCACGAAATTGCGTTCAAGTGTGTAGATAACAGCGCATGTGAGGGGAAAATTCCGACATGTTGGAAAAGTCGTCATCTTCGATTCAAAATGGCGGCTCAAAAATTTGTAACCATGAAAATTGTAAGTTGTGCTCTTGGTAGGTAAGTCAGGGTTCGCTATGTTATTAAGGACGTATTTCAGTTTAAGTGAAGAAACAAATCATTGGAGAAGTCGCCATCTTTAATTCAAAATTGCCATATTTTTGAATTGCCTTCATTTGGAATCTTATGTGGTATAATGAGGAGAATAGAACAAGCAGAATTCAACGTAGTAAGTTAGCTCCGCGGTAAAGTGTCTGGTTTCTGACTAGCAGGTCTGGGTACGAATCCCCGCCGATCTTGTTTTATCTTGCGATTTTTTCTTATCACGTTGCTTTCTTTTATCAAAATAATTTCTGTTGGCATTACGTGAACAAAATATTTTCGTTATTACAGACATAGACGGAAAGGATATATTTATACGCTAACAGTTGAGATGGTCTCGAAACTAAGCAGTATGTTCGTGTAAAGTTTCGAGACGATACTGAAGTATTTAAAATCAAACATATGCAGCATTGGAAATGGAGCACTACCAGTGTCTCTATCGGAAGCAATGTTTGGGGGGGGGAGTATTACCCCGGGGGCACTGCTGATAGCATTCTATTTGTTATTGTATTATATACGTATTATTTTGATCTCGCCAGGGGCGCTCTGAGGAAGCAGTGTTCCCCAAAAAGAGTCTGAAAGAAACAATGGGCATCTTTTTCACAATATAGTGTACATACAAGACAACAATACATTTTGTCTCGCGACAACAGTGTCTTCTTCAAACCGGAAACAATTGCAAAATATCTCTCTCCCCTTTTATGTCCCTCGTTAAGATACATGCGTATACCAAATTTGGAGTGAATACCACAAATGGAAAGTATAAACTATTAATTTTAAGGAAATACACACACATACAGGGACGTACGCAGGGGGTGGTTCCTGGGGGGTGAGGACCACCCTCGAAATTCCTACTTTGTGTAAATGTAGCCTAATTTTTGGGACAAGTTTAGGAATTTAAATATATAATACACTGATATTGAGTTTGGACACCTCCCGAAATAAATTCTTGCGTACGCCACTGCACACACACGCTCATACACACACACAAATGGGCCCCTCTTGAAAATTGTCTCGTCGGCAGCGCACATATTTCTAATATATAAGATACGTGGAAAAGTGCCCCTTTCGATTTAATAGTTTTAGTTGCGGGTCCGGTTGGAATGAAATGCCGTATATAATAAAATCAAGCTTATTTTCAGTCACCTATGCTATAGAAATAAACTTTCAAAGAAAGAAAAAGTGAGAGAAAAACTTGTTGGGGATCGAAAACAGGTCTTTTGCACAGTAGGCTCACGTCGTTCCCCTACACTACTCAATTCCTTAGATTTTGGATTTTCTACTTACTGCTCACATAGTACTGGTACGTAGCGGGCCCGCGTCCGTGGAATTATATACCTCTAAAGTCGGAAACACACATAATTGTTTGCATACTTCCACAAAACATACAAAGGCCAAATTTTGCATACTTGTTCGTCATGGGATGTGAGTAATGGGAAAATTCCGATATCACGAAAAAGGCGACATTTTCCATGTAAATGAAGTGTCGAAATTTTTCGTCGTTTCGATTTGCTGGTTTTTAGTGTAGTTCCGCACACCATAGAAACGTGATATTTTGTCAGGCAGTGAAGCTAGGAACATAGTTTATGATAAAAAAAGAGCATTAAAATTCGATTTCGTTTCGCGGCGCAAATCGAAAAAATGTGAAATTTGTAATGGCTGTATCTAGGATGTAGAAATTTCGAGGTGATGTTTATTCTGATCCGTAGTTTGCGAATCCGCCCCTAAACTTGAAAAAAATAGTCATGTTCGGTGTAAGAAAGTGCTAGGAATGTTATAAGGGTGCGTCTAATTCTACACAACTTGTAGATATGGTGGAATCACGAAATTGCGTTCAAGTGTGTAGAGTACAGCGCATGTGAGTGGAAAATTCCGACATGTTGGAAAAGTCGTCATCTTCGATTCAAAATGGCGGCTCAAATATTTGTAACCAGGAAAAATATAAGTTGTGCTCATGGTAGGTAAGTCAGGGTTCGCTATGTTATAAAGGACGTATTTCAGTTTAAGTGAAGAAACAAATCATTGGAGAAGTCGCCATCTTGAATTCAAAATTGCCATATTTTTGAATTGCCTTCATTTGGCCTCTTATGTGGTATATCGAGGAGAATAGAACAAGCAGAATTCAACGTAGTAAGTTAGCTCCGCGGTAAAGTGTCTGGTTTCTGACTAGCAGGTCTGGGTACGAATCCCCGCCGATCATGTTTTATCTTGCGTTTTTTTCTTATCACGTTGCTTTGTTTTATCAAAATAATTTCTGTTGGCATTGCGTGAACAAAATATTTTCGTTATTACAGACATAGACGGAAAGGATATATTTATACGCTAACAGTTGAGATGGTCTCGAAACTAGGCAGTATGTTCGTGTAAAGTTTCGAGACGATACTGAAGTATTTAAAATCAAACATATGTAGCATTGGAAATGGAGCACCACCAGTGTCTCTATCGGAAGCAATGTTCGGGGGGGAGTATTACCTCGGGGGCACTGCTGTTAGCATTCTATTTGTTATTGTATTATATACGTATTATTTTGATCTCGCCAGGGGCGCTCTGAGGAAGCAGTGTTCCCCAAAAAGAGTCTGAAAGAAACAATGGGCATCTTTTTCACAATATAGTGTCCATACAAGACAACAATACATTTTGTCTCGCGGGAACAGTGTCTACTTCAGACCGGAAACGATTGCAAAATATCTCTCTCCCCTTTTATGTCCCTCGTTAAGATACCTGCGTATACCAAATTTTAAGTGAATACCACAAATGGAAAGTATAAAATATTAATTTTAAGGAAATACTCACATATACAGGGACGTACGCAGGGGGTGGTTCCTGGGGGGTGAGGACCACCGCCGAAATTCCACCTTTTGTGAAAATGTAGCCTAATTTTTGGGACAAGTTTTGGAATTTCAATATATAATACACTGATATTGAGTTTGGACCCCTCCCGAAATAAATTCTTGCGTACGCGACTGCACACACACGCTCATACACACACACAAATGGGCCCCTCTTGAAAATTGTCTCGTCGGCAGCGCACATATTTCTAATATATAAGATACGTGGAAAAGTGCCCCTTTCGATTTAATAGTTTTAGTTGCGGGTCCGGTTGGAATGAAATGCCGTATATAATAAAGTCAAGCTTATTTTCAGTCACCTATGCTATAAAAATAAACTTTCAAAGAAAGAAAAAGTGAGAGAAAAACTTGTTGGGGATCGAAAACAGGTCTTTTGCACAGTAGGCTCACGTCGTTCCCCTACACTACTCAATTCCTTAGATTTTGGATTTTCTTGTTACTGCTCACATAGTACTGGTACGTAGCGGGCCCGCGTCCGTGGAATTATATACCTCTAAAGTCGGAAACACACTTAATTGTTTGCATACTTCCACAAAACATACAAACACCAAATTTTGCATACTTGTTCGTCATGGGATGTGAGTAATGGGAAAATTCCGATATCACGAAAAAGGCGACATTTTTCATGTAAATGAAGTGTCGAAATTTTTCGTCGTTTTGAAATGGTGGTTTTTAGAGTAGTTCCGCAGACCATAGAAACGTCATATTTAGTCAGGCAGTGAAGCAAGGAACATAGTTTATGATAGAAAAAAGAACATTAAAATTCGTTTTCGTTTCGCGGCGCAAATCGAAAAAATGTGAAATTTGTAATGGCTGTATCTAGGATGTAGAAATTTCGAGGAGATGTTTATTCTGTTGCATAGTTTGCAAATCCGCCCTTAAACTTGAAAAAATAGTTATGTTCGGTGTAAGAAAGAGCTAGGAATGTTATAATGGTGCGTCTAATTCTACACAACTTGTAGATATGGTGGAATCACGAAATTGCGTTCAAGTGTGTAGAGTACAGCGCATGTGAGTGGAAAATTCCGACATGTTGGAAAAGTCGTCATCTTCGATTCAAAATGGCGGCTCAAAAATTTGTAACCATTAAATTGTAGGTTGTGCTCTTGGTAGGTAAGTCAGGGTTCGCTATGTTATTAAGGACGTAGTTCAGTTTAAGTGAAGAAACAAATCATTGGAGAAGTCGCCATCTTGAATTCAAAATTGCCATATTTTTGAATTGCCTTCATTTGGCCTCTTATGTGGTATATTGAGGAGAATAGAACAAGCAGAATTCAACGTAGTAAGTTAGCTCCGCGGTACACAGTTCCGCTCGAGCCGTCGAGCGAAGCACATCGTGGTGTAGTTTGACTGTATAACGTCTGTTTGTTCTACTCCTGCGCACTTGTGTGCTGTGACAGTTTTCTCGTTCTTATTGTGTTGGGCCAGTTAGTGCTTCCCAGTGAGTGAGTTCAGTGTTTTTTGCTGTTGCTTGTTTCTTAGTAATTATGGCTTACAAAAAGGATTTGCAACTTAAATTTGTCTTTGATAAAAAGTTCCGTAGTTCACGCCCGACTTCCAGTCAAGTTTATCAGTGGTTAAGTGAAACGTTTCCGGGCATTTTTGACAATATTAGTGCTCTTCAGTTACACGCCGAGGCTTATAGTATTTATCTGAAATTTAAGAATGTACAAGCATATGAACAGTTTGCTTCTAGTACCCCTGATTCTGTGGTCTTTCATCATGCCGATGGAATTTCTAGCACTGTCAGGATTGTTCTGGCGGAAACCCTAATAAAGCTGATTAGGATATACGACTTCCCTTTGGAGGCGCCATTACAGTTACTTGAAGAACATTTTAGTGCTTATGGAAAGGTGCGTCAAGTGGAACCCCAATTTTGGGCAGCTCCTTTTCCCCCAGGAATTGATAGTGGTATCCGCATTATTCATATGGAACTCCAGAAACATATTCCGTCAAGATTAATAGTTCAGGGCTATAAAGTGGGTGTATCCTATGATGGTCAACCTATTACTTGTTTTTTTTTGCCAATCTCAATTACATACCATCTCCATCTGCCCGTTGAAAAAATCAAAACCTGTGAGTGCGAAACCAGCCCCTGTCTCTGTCCAAATGACTGAACTTGGAAAAGTGCAACGTTCCCTTCTGTCGTCACGGCCTTTGGAGGTTCGAGCAGATGTCCACCAGGAACCTGCTCGGGGTCCCCCAGAGGTTTCTTTTTTGAATGATGAGAGTGAGTTTCCTGAGTTACCAACGTCCCGCCCAGTATCGCAGTTCTCATCAGAACAAACTACTTCGGCGGAGGCAGTGCCAAAGGTACCACCCCCGATAATCCACGAGCCGCCACTGGATGTTGTGAGCCAAGTGTCAACTAGTGTTGCGCCGCCTGATACTCTTCCGGAGTCGAGTGACTCCTCTTTAGTACAGGCAGAAGCTTTTCTTTCTCCTACAGTTCCTCAAGGTGATGTTTCTGTTTCTACTGATCCCGCTTCGCAACAAAAAAGAAGACGAGTTTCAAGGTCATCTGCAAGGAAAAAAGAATTGAGTTTACTTCTTAGTGCAGTTAAAGGAACGGATAAAACTGACTCACGTGCTCCTACAGCGAAAGTGCATGCAATTTCTGATTCGGAACTCACGTGAGTGTAGGTGTGTCTGTCCTTGGAATTCTTTTTCTCCCAGACAGCATTTTGTAGCAACAGGTTGGCTGTGTCTGCTGTTTGTTTATGTTTCTCTTTTGTGTTGTTACGGGACAACGGAACGCTATATTACAAGCAGTGCCATGGGTGGATAGAAACGTCTCCCTTGTGTGCGCAGACAACAATTTTCATTTTCATAGTGAGTCTGTTATTGTTTTTTTTTTGTACTGATATGTCAGCGGTAAATTCATTTACTGTGTTAGCTCTTAATATCCATCGCATCAGTTCAGCGTCTAATAAAGCCCTTCTTAAACACTTGATTGAACACCGTCACCCCGACGTATGTGGTATCGTTGAACTGACTTTTCCGTCGTTATACTTTCTTAGTGACTACCACGCAATAATTAATTGTGAATCATCTACAGGGGTGGCTCTTTTGGTAAGGAAGGGTCTTACGTATGATAGAGTGGCCTTATCTCCCGATGGGAGGGCAATACGTTGTTATATTCACGATATTTGTGTGATTCTCCTCTATGCGCCTTCGGGCTATCTCATGGTACGAGAAAGGGAACAGTTTTATGAGCACACCATCCCGTCTTTAATTCCGCCTGGCATTAATCAGTGTATTTTGATCGGTGATTTTAATGCTGTAATTAACCCCCAAGATTCTCTCAACCCCTCACCTCCATGTTATGCGTTAGAAGCGCTTGTGCGAGCTATGCAGCTACAGGATGCGCTCAGTGTATCCAACTCGCCGCATGCGTTCACATTCTGTGGGTCCACAAATAAGAGTCGCCTCGATCGAGCGTATTTAACGGCACCTTTAAGTTCGACGGTGGTCCATTTGTTAACTCTTCACTTGCCGTTCTCCGACCATTCGGCTATTGAAATGGCTCTTAAATTGCCGTTTTCCATACCTGCCGCACGAGGTTCTTCTTTTTGGAAAATTAATACGGAAGTTATGTCACGAGAGGAAGTGGTGGAGTTGTTTGCTACTAAGTTTGTCTATTGGTGTAGTATGAAAAAATATTATTCGACTGTCGGATCATGGTGGAATGTATATTGTAAGCACAAAATCCGAAGTTTTTTTCAATGGCGAGGTAGAATCGCGCGCGAGGACGATCGTCTGTTGCACGAATTTTTTTATCGTGCTCTTTGTGAACTTTGGGCGGCTCCTGCTTCCCTGGAAAATTTCGCACGTATCAACGATCTTAAATTCCGGATGAAACAGATTTACGCACATTCCTCGCTGCAAGCTTATTTTTCTGAGGATTTCTATCATTGTTTCCCAGAGGAAACTGCGTCTATATATCACGTAGACCGCCTGCTACGAAAAAGGAGATCGACTTTCATCCCTTCCCTTGTTTTACATGATGGGACGACTACGAACGATGTTTTCCAGATTTACATGAATTTACGCGCTATAATACTGCTTTTGCGAGTGCAAAACTAATGGATTATGCTTACGGAACGGAATTCTTGTCCACGTTACCCCACCAACTAACGGATCAAGAAGGTCAGGCGTTAATGAGTCCCATCACCGAACATGAAATTTTCAATGTTCTCAAGAAAGCTAAAGGTCGCAGTGCCCCTGGAATAGATGGCTTGAACATAGCATTTTACGAACGTTATTGGCCATGTCTCAGTGCAACGCTCGTTACTCTCTTTAACGATTTATTATCGGGGGCCGCGTTTTCGCACAACACCGCCGTCCTTGTACTTATTCCTAAATCATCTTCCGCACGTGAGGTTTCAGACTTCCGACCTATCTCTTTATTGCCGGTTGACCTCAAACTATTTACCAAGATACTCACCTCGCGACTACGACCAATTGTTCGCCGCTATATCAGTCCTTTTCAGGCCGCACTCCACGAGACCCATAACCTTCAGTATACTTTACGTTCACTTCGAGATCTTTTTGCGTATTTTCACTCCCGTCATGTGCCGGCGGTAGCACTGGCGGTGGACCTGGAAAAAGCGTATGATTGCGTCGATCATGGCTTCTTAGCGTTAACTCTTGAAGCATGGGGTTTCCCGTTAGCCTTCCGGCGGGTCATCTCCAATCTGTATTCTACAGCCAACTTTCGCATTCAGATTAATGGCCATTTATCCCCCGTTATTCAGTTACAACGCGGTTTGCGTCAGGGTTGTAGTTTGAGTTTCACGCTCTTTGCATTGGTGCTAGACCCTTTACTTCGGCGGTTGGCCACATTATCGCCTCCTGGGCCCTCTATGTTTCGCAGCCAAAATATTTTTGCGTATGCTGATGATCTGAACGTAACCGGAGTGGATCCCGCGGCTATGATGGAATGTTTTCCAGTTTTGCAGCGATTTTCGCGTTGTTCCGGTTTCCACTATAATACCCGTAAGACTCACGTTCTACTGTTTCATGGTTTTCATTTACCTCCCAGTGACCCTGGTACACCACCTTTACCTCATGTCACGTCTTTAAACATCCTCGGGATTCCCTTTACTTCCTTTCCCACTCCGCATTATGATGAGATTTGGTCCCCACTGTTATCACAAGTCCGTCAACTGTTGTATTCCATGCGTTTTCGAAGACTCCATCTATTACATCGTATTCAATTTATTAACGTTTATGTGGCGACCAAATTGTGGTACCGTGCGAGAATCTACCCTCTCCCGGAACTATATGCACGTAAGTTTGAATCCCTGTTTCTTTGGCATATTTGGCGCGGTTTCTTTTTCCGCATTCCTCGTACTGCCCTTTACCTTCCGCGTTTTCGTGGGGGATTAAGTCTCGTTCACCTTCGCCTTAAATGCCAAACTTTGTTTATGAGCGACTTCTATAATGCTCTTGTCATTGGAGACTCTGTTACACAACGATGGATTAGTTGCTTCTGGCCGAGCTATGAATCTCCTGTAAACCCTCCTTTTATACAATTTGCCGCCCAGTGTCCATCTTATGTTTTGACCTTAATTCGTCATTGGATCTACGCTGGGACGATCATTGATCCCGCCCGTCATAATGCCCGTACATTATATCGTCTTCTTTTAGAGTTAACATATCCTCAGACACGACTTCGAATACTCCACCATTTCCCGCAGGTGATATGGCCTCAAGACTGGGAAAATATTTTTGATGCTGTGTTACCTTCTTATATGCAAGAGGCCTGGTTTAAAGTTGTTCATCAGCTTATCCCTACTCGTGCGCGTTTATACGCAGTTCATCGCGCACCCGATGCGCTTTGCGAAAGATGCAATGAAGAAGATACATTGGACCATCGTTACACGCAGTGCGTAGGTGCGTCCACAATCTGGAGAAATCTGACGGTGATGTTAGGTCGAATTAGCCGCCGTCCACCACATCAGTTCACTGTTGATTACTTGCTACTTGCAGATTTTCATTTCTTCCCACCTGCCAAACATCATGCTGTGCTCTTCCTAATTGCGTGTACGATAATTTATGTTCAGCGCTACACGCCTTTGTTGAATGCATGCACGTATTTTGACTTTTTGCGCCGCACGCGCAGAAAACTCTTCCCTCCCGCGGTGGACCGGCGTCTCTTCAGTCGCTTTTTAGAGGTGGTGTTGCTGTAAACTCCTTCCTTCCCGTACGTATGAATATTGACAAGTATATAGCCAAAAGTTTTTTTTTTAGCTTTTTTTTTACAGTTTTTTCATTTTTTTTCATTATTTTTTTTAAATCATTTCTTTTATAAATTTTCTGATATGTTGATTTTTTATATGTTAATATTCGTTCAGTACAGCTATGGATAGAGCTGCTCTCTTGTGTTAATTCATACCGGCAGTTGTCCGGTTCTTGTTAAGTTAGTGTATGTTCTGTCAGTACAATAAAAACTAGCGGTAAAGTGTCTGGTTTCTGACTAGCAGGTCTGGGTTCGATTTCCCGTCGATCTTGTTTTATCTTGCGTTTTTTTCTTATCACGTTGCTTTGTTTTATCAAAATAATAGCTGTTGGCATTGCGTGAACGAAATATTTTCGTTATTACAGACATTGACGGAAAGGATATATTTATACGCTAACAGTTCAGATGGTCTCGAAACTAGGCAGTATGTTCGTGTAAAGTTTCGAGACGATACTGAAGTATTTAAAATCAAACATATGTAGCATTGGAAATGGAGCACCACAAGTGTCTCTATTGGAAGCAATGTTCGGGGGGGGGGAGTATTACTCCGGGGGCATTGCTGATAGCATTCTATTTGTTATTGTATTATATACGTATTATTTTGATCTCGCCAGGGGCGCTCTGAGGAGGCAGTGTTCCCCAAAAAGAGTCTGAAAGAAACAATGGGCATCTTTTTCACAATATAGTGTACATACAAGACAACAATACATTTTGTCTCGCGACAACAGTGTCTACTTCAAACCGGAAACGATTGCAAAATATCTCTCTCCCCTTTTATGTTTCTCGTTAAGATACATGCGTATACCAAATTTGGAGTGAATACCACAAATGGAAGGTATAAAATATTAATTTTAAGGAAATACACACACATACAGGGACGTACGCAGGGGGTGGTTCCTCGGGGGTGAGGACCACCGCCGAAATCCCAACTTTTGTGTAAATGTAGCCTAATTTTTGGGACAAGTTTATGAATTTCAATATATAATACACTGATATTGAGTTTGGACCCCTCCCGAAATAAATTCCTGCGTACGCCACTGCACACACACGCTCATACACACACACAAATGGGCCCCTCTTGAAAATTGTCTCGTCGGCAGCGCACATATTTATAATATATAAGATACATGGAAAAGTGCCCCTTTCAATTTAATAGTTTTAGTTGCGGGTCCGGTTGGAATGAAATGCCGTATATAATAAAGTCAAGCTTATTTTCAGTCACGTATGCTATAAAAATAAACTTTCAAACAAAGAAAAAGTGAGAGAAAAACTTGTTGGGGATCGAAAACAGGTCTTTTGCACAGTAGGTTCACGTCGTTCCCCTACACTACTCTATTCCTTAGATTTTGGATTTTCTACTTACTGCTCACATAGTACTGGTACGTAGCGGGCCCTCGTCCGTGGAATTATATACCTCTAAAGTCGGAAACACACTTAATTGTTTGCATACTTCCACAAAACATACACACACCAAATTATGCATACTTGGTCGTCATGGGATGTGAGTAATGGGAAAATTCCGATATCACGAAAAAGGCGAAATTTTCCATGTAAATGAAGTGTCGACATTTTTCGTCGTTTTGAAATGCTGGTTTTTAAAGTAGTTCCGCACACCATAGAAACGTGATATTTTGTCAGGCAGTGAAGCTAGGAACATAGTTTATGATAGAAAAAAGAGGATTAAAATTCGTTTTCGTTTCGCGGCGCAAATCGAAAAAATGTGAAATTTGTAATGGCTGTATCTAGGATGTAGAAATTTCGAGGTGATGTTTATTCTGATGCGTCGTTTGCGAATCCGCCCTTAAACTTGAAAAAAATAGTCATGTTCGGTGTAAGAAAGTGCTAGGAATGGATTCTCCTCTAAAATCGGTATGGTAATCGTGTTATATATTTGTTTTTTAGGATGTTTAAAAAAATGATATCTTGTTATTTGATTTTAATAAGAAATTTGAAAGCCACGATTCTAGTACAATGTTTTACTGCAGCGTAGAAAGTGGTGTTGTTTAAGTTGCTATAAACAATTTTTTTTTTAAAGCATTCAATAATATTCATATTTTAAATTACCTAGTAAATAAACGTCTTCATTGAAAATATAAGAGTAAAGATACAGGAAGACTGTGTGTAATTCTCCAGTATAAATAATCATTTCAACAAGTCCTGCTGCCCAATAATTACTTTTGTACCAAAGGACAGCATTGTAATACAGTGTACTAGGTTACTGTGCAAAAACTGGTGTTCAATCAAATGTTATGAACTAATGTTTAAAAAGCCTTAACAAAATTCATATTTGTAAATTACGAACAAATTTAGTCTTCATAAAAGTACAAGACGAGAGATACAGGTAGACTGCAAGAAATTGTCCAGTAAATATGAAATATTTCAGAAAGTCTTGCTTCAGGTAGTATGTACTACTATGCCGAAGGGTTCTTTTATAAGGGACTTTTCTATATTACAGTGCAAAATAGTGGTTCTCAAATAATACCAACAAATGTTTAAAAAGCCTCCAACAATAATCATATTTGTAAATCACCTACAAATTGTAGTCTTCATTGAAAATACATGAATAAATATACAGGGAGACTGCAAGAATTTGTGCAGTATATATGAAACTTTTCAAGAAATCTTGCTGAGGTAATATGTACAACTATGCCCAAAGTTTCCATTATAATCCACTGTACTACATTATAGTACAAAAGTAGTGTTCACTCAAATGCTATGAAAAAAAATTAAACAATCTCCAACAATATTCATATTTGTAAATTATCTAGTAAATTGTAGTCTTCATTGTAAATACAGGAATAAATGTGCAGGAAGACTGAAATATTTTCCCACCCTTATATCACAGATATGATCTTCTTTTCCTGCAGGTAATATGTACAATTAACTACAAGGACACTATTATATTACATTGTACTAAATTACACTGCAAAACGTAATATTAAAAAATGCTACGAATAAATATTTGAAAGGTTGCAAAAATCACATTTGTAAACAGTGAGTGTTTTCGCAAAATGCAAGGTTTAATAGGTAGGCTATTGGAAGACAGTGTCCGCTGTTTATGTTTGAGAAAATAAATTCTGTTATTGTCTCTAACATGTATAGGTGTGCGCAAAGTGTACATAATAAGCCATGCACATGATTGCCAGAATAGAAGTAGTAATAGAGTTCTTTCTAATAAATTGTGTGTTTGCTTTTCAAAGTTACATGGAAGGAATAATACCGGTTGAATTGAAGTATGTGTTGATAACAGGTGTCTGCTGTAAAGGGAAGTGAATTCCTGAAGGAATAGTTTTGTAGAACATGACACCTCATGGCAAAGGTCCGACTGGGGGCCTGGGGGCGGAGCCCCCAGCGAGCTTTAGCCTGTTACACCTCTAAATTCGGATTAGTAATCGGGTTATATATGTGTTTTTTAGTATCATTAGGGAAATGATGTCTTGTTATTTAATTGTAATAAGAAATGAAAATACACCATTCTAATACACTGTTATACTACTATGCAAAAAGTGGTTTGTTTAAAATGCTATAAACAAATTTTTAAAAAGCCTCCAATAATATTTATATTCTAAATTACTTAGTTAATAATCGTCTTCATTGAAAATATAAGAGTAAAAATACACGAAGACCCTATGTAATTGCCCAATGTATATAAACATTTCAAGAAGTCTTGTTGCCCAGTCGGTAGATTTCACCAAAGGACACCACTATAAGACGGTGTACTAAGTTACACTGCAAAAACTAGTGTTGAATCAAATGTTATGAACTACTGCTTAAAAAGCCTTAACAAAATTCATATTTATAAATTACCTACAAATTGTAGTCTTTATTGAAAATACAATACGAGAGATACAGGTTGACTGCAAAAAATTGTCCAGTAAATATGAAATATTTGAAAAAGTCTTGCTGCAGGTAATATGTACTCCAATGCGCAAAAGAAAATTGCGCGTATACTGTAACTCACGATTTTTCGCAATTAGTTCATTTTCCTTATGTTTACGGGTAAAATTCAGTTATTAGTATGTGGAGATAATAGAAAGCAATCCATCTAAGGAGGTATTTCCAAACAATATAATAAAATAATAAAAATATAAGCAAAAAACAAAATTATGTTCGGTTTTGTGTATACTGGCAATAATGTTTTCGAGGGAATTTTTGGAGTAGCACAGCACGATTGCAGAGGGAATAACAAGATTAGTAGGAGAAGAGCTGAACCAACGAATGGAAATTGGAGTAAAATATTGCATTTATTGGCTTAAATCTAGGGTGTAAATTGTCTGCCAAATATAAATTAGCTTCTGTAAGCAAGATGTTATACGAAAATATATAAACAAGGAGAATAACTGTTGTCTTAAGTTTGGAAGTGACATGCTCTATAGCCATGAGCATTTATTTCTTAAGAAAAAGATAAGCAACAAAAGAAAATGTGTGTGGTCAAGTGGGTAGTGTGGCGGACTACTAATTCTTATACTGTTTTGACACCAGATCGAATCCCATCCGGTCCTGTTCAATTTTTGTTCTTTACAAAACATTGTAGAAAGTGTATAATTTTTATGTTAATAAGAAACGAAATAATATAATAATGAAATAACTTTTTGTTTTTCTGATGACGTATTTTTTCAGAATTAGCTTACTATTTATTACTAATAGCGATTGTTTTTAGTTTATGGTATGGTATGCTTAACCGTTCCCTCTCCGTTTTTACACAGCTTCAACTCACTGCGAGTGCCTGTGAGTCAGGAACAGGAAAAAACAAAACAAGAGCAATCTGCAGCTTTACACACAGCGTGAGCAAAACAATCACAGCGATAGCTCGTTGTCATGAAGAAAAAAAATGTTCTAGTGTTTCTGTGTGTGTGTTTCTTTTTAAAGTATTGACTCTCTCTCTCTCCTTCTCTCTCTCTCCTTTTGTTTCATATCCACAAGTGCAACAAATGCAGGTCTGCGTGAAAAAAAATCAAGAGTGCTTTCTTTAAACAAAACTAAATTTTACAGCTCTCTTTGTGAGGAACGCGAATGCTTCCAAAAGATGCCATGAATATTAACTATAATCGTACCGAATTATACAGTAGCATGAAAAACTGATAATAAAATGATGTAACATGCATAATCTTTTTTTTCTAGAGTAACCACACATTAAACATAACAAATTAAATTTGTGGGATTACAAATTATCACATTACGTGTCGGTGTAGGCCTATTCGTTTTCACATTCGAGCGACGAAAGAAGAAAGTGTGGTGATAGTTATAAAAACCGAATACCAGATTTCAATAAATTCAAGTTACATGGCTCCTACATACCGAAGAAAATGATTTTTCGATGTCTGTCCATCTATTTGTCTCTCGGTTCGTCACGCTTTTACACGCACTCAAATAGAGGCCATACTGTTCAACGTATCTGCACCGAATTCTAGACATAACGTTTTAATAACATAATATCTTTCGAATTTTATGTCCTTCGACACCTAAAAGCAAGGGTAATTTACTGACGGATTAAAATTTAAAATAATTCAATTTTCTCAAATAAAAAAAGCTGTGACGATTTTATTTACTTTTGATAAATATATATTTTATGAACAAATCTCCACCACATATGAATAATTTTTCTGAAAAAATATATATGGTGTAATTTACTGTATGGTATGCGTTCTTTTTGCACAATTTTCTCAACCACATTTCATAAATAAACGTATCATTAATTACCTAACAATATGACAACTCTTTCGAAGGAGTAGCTTAATCTTAGGGTGAGCTTTCCCCCGATGGTTTTCCCATTAACGCCTCAGGCAATTTTGTTCATATTTCGTAAAGAAATATTTCATTAATAAACTAACATAGAGCATAAATAGTTTATTCCGATAACATACAGAAGAAGTGGTTTTCTCAAGGGTTGATTTTTTTTGGACAATTGTCTCAGTAATAACTGAGACAAATTTGTTCTAATTTCAGTAAAAATATTTTCTGTAATAATCTTACAATATGGTATAACTCGCTTGTTCCGAAAAGAAAAATCCAAAAGAGAGAGTTTACTTTGACAGTGAATTTTTTCCCGACGATTTGCTTAAAAATTACTCGATATACTGTCAAAATTACAGATAGAAGAGTTTACCTTTGGGGGTAAGCTTTTCCCGATGACCTTCCTAAAAACAACTCAGGAGATGTTTGTTGTTCATATTTTATAAATACGTGTTACATAAATAACCTAGCTATATGGTATAATTCCTTCATCCGGAAAACCTAGAAATGGTATATTACTTTTGACAGTTAAGTTTTACCCTGCGATTTTCTCAAGAACGACCCAGGCGATTGTGTTCGTATTTCATAAATAAATGTTTTATGAAAACACTAACAATATAGCATAGCTCGTTTGTACTGAAAAGATCCACTAGGGATAATTCATTCTTGGGGATGACTTTTTGCATAATTTTCTCAGAAATTACTCAAACGCTTTTGCTTATAGTTCACATACAATTATATCCTTTATAATTCTAATATATGGATCAAGTTATTTCTAACGGAAATATGACCAATGGGTACTTTACTTTTGGGCCTGAAGTTTCTTCTAGCAAAGTTTTCCAAAACATTATTTTATTCGCAATTTCCCAAATAAATGTTTCAATAACGGTTGCAGCCTAACGTAAGTCAGTGTAAAAAATTCGAGCGAGAAAGTACAGTGCGTTTACTCCGTACCCTTTCTTAAATATATTTTTAAATGTTACACCTAATCACAATTTTCCGAACAAAATCGAAACTTCTTTTTAAATGTGCCTTGTTGTGGTCAAATGGTTCAAGTGCATTGGTTCTGGATTAGATTTCCAGTGAGAGCTAGTGTATCTTCATCCAAGAGATGTGACACGTCGGTGCAAAGAAGAAAGTGTTTAAATAAGCCTAACCAAGCTAATCAACAAAAGAAATAATACAAGTTACGAAATTATCGTAGAAACGTTGTTAATATTAGGTAGGTTCGACTGGAATGTCCAAACAATTGTCAATTCCAAAGGTCTTTGTTTTCGTCCGGCGGGAGCTCATGTGGTTCGGATTTCACGTTAATCAGTAGGTCCACGTCTCATATAGCCTCGCTGCTGAAAGGGACGATAAACTCAAAATAACATCAGAGCTCCTCCGTGGCTAAGCGGTTAGCGTACGCGCCTTTGGCGTGGGAGTCCCGGGTTCGATTCCCGGCGGGAGCTCATGTGGTTCGGATTCCACGGTAATCAGTAGGTCCAAGTCTCATATAGCCTCGCTGCTGAACGGGACGTTAAACTCAAAATCACATTACACATCTTTGTTTTCGCCTTTGTTTTAGCTCATAAATGTCTCTGTTCATGAGTTCCTTAGTGGTTAAGCGATTAGCGTACGCACCTTTGGCGTGGAAGACCCGGCTTCAATTCCCGGTGAGAGCTCACGTGGTTCGGAGTCCACTTTAATCAGTAGGGCGTCATCTCATATAGCTTCGTAGCTGAAAGAGACGTTAAACGCAAACTCAATGTCTTTGTTCATAAATGTCTTTGTGCATGGTTTTGCATATACGTGGCATGGACATTAAATTTTGATTTCTACGCCATATGTATCTACTTACATACACACTTATAGAACGACCACAACAAACTTGGAATATCTACATTGTTTGCGTATGGAAAATAATCACGCTCTACTGTACAGGACAGCCGAGTGTATGGAATTCCATACACATGGCAATCAACGTATACAGAAATGTATAATAATAAGAATTGTTATTATTATTATTATTATTATTATTATTATTATTATTATTATTAATAAACAGAAAACGATACGATCACTTACACAATTTATAAATATAAGTTAACATTTAATAAGCATATAACTGCAATGGAATTAAGTTGTTTCTCTCTCTCCCTGAACGCTACAGCCCTTATTGTTCTAAGGCGTAGAAGAGAACTTGCGGCACTCACGATTTGGGGCGGTGTGTGGTCACAACTTGGTATCCCTTTGTTGTTAGTCCTAGCTTTCTAGACGGATGCAGTTATTCCCGGTAGAATATACAAGCAAATAGACTTTTTTATTACTATTAAAGTAAATAATTACACTCATTCCTTCAATGTGATACTTGTGGTTGCTTAACCGTATACAGACAGCTGATCCATGGAAAAATCGTTAATAATAATAATAATAATAATAATAATAATAATAATAATAATAATAATAATAATAATAATAATAATAATAATAATAATAATAATAATAAATAAATAAATAACAGGAACTCCACAAATATTCTTGCAAATAATAGGAAAAAGTTTGCGTCACACTGTTCACTTTGCTGGACACACCAGTGTGGCGCGTTATACCGATTGTGGCACACTGGAATATAGCGTATGTTTTTTTTTTCAACTATTCCAACTGCTTCAATTGAAATGGATCTATAATAATAAGAGAATGAATTTAGTCTTCTTACCCTTCAATTTAGAAATAAGGTTCGCGAGAATTTCATAAAAGAATAATATACTCAAAAGAATAATATACTCAGAATTGTATATAGTAGTTTGCTTTATTCGAAATTACATACCGGTACTTCCTGCAACTGTTTTTTGATTGAAATGATTTGAAATGAAATTTTTAAGTTTTACGTCCCACGATTATGCCGGATAGGCTAAAAGAGACAGTGATGATAAGAAATCAATGAAATGGTGGAATGAAAAAAGTGGGATAAAACGGGAGAACCTCGAGAAAACCCACGCACACAGTGTTTGTCCAGCACAAGGTTCACTTGGCGCGAGCATAGATCGAACCAAGGACTCCATGCACCAAAGGTGAACGCTCTACCACTGAAACACCGTGGTCTCTGAAATTACTTATGGAAGTACCGAGAACTATGCTGTAATATTTGAATGTGCTCCAAGTTTACAATAATTAGTTTAGTTAAATTCATTATTAACAATTAAATAATTGCATTCATTATTAACAGGTAAATGCTGCTGATGCAAAGACTTAAATCTAGCGATACCGCGAGCGTAAGTATTAAACAGAGGGATTTTAAAGAGCCCCCTGAGCTGGGGGCCCTGGGCTCCATTGGCTCTGCCCTTAATCCGCTAATGCCTATAGATTATAAATTAAAGGGGACGGGCCGGGTCCGTTCTAAAAATTCCGGCCCGTGCAGACCTCTAGCTCCTGTGTATTTGCAATCTGAAAATACAGTAGAGTTTCGCTTATCCGACATAAAACAGGCAGGCAGAACGCCGGATAATATGGATGTGTTAAGGAAAGACCTATAAAAAGTCAAACTATGATATAATTTTACACATTACGCATCTAATTATAATCTTCGCAAGAAACAAATATAATGCATTGACTCAGTGATATCCAGCGTGAGGTCCTGGAAGCTGTCCCTTACCAAACCTCAAGCACTTTTTAATAAACCTACGTTTTCCCTTTTGAGTTTTTTTTTTTTTTTATGTCAGATTACTTTCAGTCAGTGTCCAAACTGTGGACAATGCGTTGTTGTTATAATTCTAACAAGTAACACTTCCCAAGTGTAACACTCCGATTGATAAAATTTGGCAGGTAGATACTATACATAAAATAAACAAATAAGTGCTTTTTATTTTTTTATTTATTTTTTATTTTTTGCTGAAAAACGGTTTTAGGGGGCAAAAGCCCTCACCCAAAATATGAAAGTTGACGCTCGAAAGGCAAAAACAAGTGGACCAAAGTGAATGAAATTGTGAACAGATATTGCGGACATAAAATTAGGGAATACGTGTTTTGTATTTTCCTGGAAAAAACGGTTAGATGGGGCACAGATCCCTCCAAACCCTTGATCATGAAATATCAAAAGTGCTAATAACAGTATGTCAGAAGTGCCTAAATTTACATGAAGAATTGGAACAAAACTTTGTGTTAGGACAATAAGCAAGAAATAAACAAATTCGGCTTTTTTGTTTCCTGCGAAAAAACGGTTTTAGAGGACAAAAGGTCCCCCCCATGAATTTTGAAATTTGACGCAAGAAAGGCAAGAAAAAATGTACCGAACGGAATGAAATTGTTCACAAATGTTGTAGAGGTAAGATGAGGAAATACGTGCTTCGTATTTTCCTGAAAAGAGAAAAAAACCTTTTGAGTGGACCGAGGCGTTGAGTGTCGGAAGGATTGGACCGAAGCGAATGAAATTGTCTGTAGATATTGGATATGAAAAATAAAGCCTCTCGTGTTTCACAAGTGCCTCCATCAGATTTCTTCAAATTTGGCAGATCAACAACAAGCACAAACAGTATAGCGTATTTTGTAGTATTTCACGAGGCAACTTTAACCCTTACAATGTTTTTCCGCATAAACAAAAACACGTGCCGATTAATTTCCTATTTGCTGTTGATGTGCCAAAATTGATAGGGACATCTTTAAAACACGAAAGTCCTTATTTTACATACAGTCTATACAATATCTACACACGATTTCATTTGCTTCGGTCCATTCCTTCCTGCACTTTTATGGTAATATTAACTTTTTTTTGGAGGGGATCTAGGCCCCAACACTGTTTTTTCATACAAATTAAAATGCATTTCATTTATTGTTTTGCAAATTGTCCCTATACGAAGTTTCGTTGCAATTCTCCTTACTCTTTAGGAACTTCTGACGTATACATACTTATTTGCATTTTTGATATTTTCTAATCAACAGCTTAGAAAGTCCGAGCCCCACTCAATCGCTTTTTTCCAGGAAAATACGAAACACAATTACCTCAATTTACGTCTAGAATATCTCTGCACGATTTCAAAATTTGGGGGGGGGGAATTCTGCCCCCTAAAACCAATTTTTCGCAGAAAATAAACATTTTTTTTTGCGTATTGTCTCTTTACAATGTGTCGTTCCAATTCTTCATGTCCTTTAAGCACTTCTGACATACTGTTTTGGAGGGGTCTGTGTCCCACCGAACGTTTTTTTTTTCCAGGAAAATACGGAACCCATATTCCCTCATTTTTCGTCTACAATATCTGTGCACAATTTCATTCATTTCGGTTCACTTCTTCTTGCCTTTCGGGCGTCAACTTTCATCATTTTGGATGGGGGATTTTGTCCCCTAAAACAGGCATTCGTTTAGTTTTTGCGTATTGTCCATATACAAAGTGTCATCGGAATTCTTCGTCCTTTACACACATCAGACATATTGTTACTAGCACTTTTGATATTTCATAATCAAAGGTTTGGAGGAGTCTGCGTCCCACCTAACCGTTTTTTCCAGGAAAATACAAAACACGTATTCCTTCATTTTACGTCTGTCATATCTGTGCACAATTTCGTACACTTTGGTCCATTTGTTTTTGTCTTTCGGGTGTCAACTTTCAAAATTTTGGGTGAGTGCTTTTGCCCCCGTAAAACAGTTTTTCCGCAGAAAATAAAAAACAAGTATTCGTTTATTTTATGTGTAGTATCTGCCTGTCAAATTTTATCAAAATTGGAGTGTTACACTTGGGAAGTGTTACTTGTAAGAATATACCGTAATGCCATTGATACCAGGTGGAATTAAAGAACACTTTTAAATGGGATTACAATTTCGTTTCCGGTCTGTTTATAACATTACTGTATTAGAACGATACACTCATTGCCATTTGCTATTTTTGTTATGTGATATACGTAGCAGACAGTTTTCCTTACATGTCTCTAGAAAATATTTTTTGATTTCGTGTGAGTTAGAATTAAGTTTGACCGGTTCATAAATGAAAAGTAAGAAACGTTTAAGAGAAATACAGAACTGTTGCATTATTATTATTATTATTATTATTATTATTATTATTACTATTATTATTATTATTATTATTATTGATATTTTTGAAACATTAGAATTACGTGCTTACGAGGATTCGTGTCGGGTCCCCTCCGAAAAGAAAAGCTGGATATGTGCCTGCACTGAATGATAGACGTATGAGTCAAGGTATAGACGAGCGTGCTAGGCGATCGAGTCCGGAGCATCAAAAACAGACTAAGACCACAACTTACAGTTCTTCTTGCCGATTGATGCTGCTTTTTACCTGCTATGATATGTCGGATAATAATGTGAAATAAACAAAGGTCATGACCATGGCGTATTGGTGTTTCATGCACCTAAACCTGTAAAATATTTGTGCCAAAAACATCTTTCACTCACTAGCTAAATTTGAGGGTATGATCGCTCATCTTGCCTTATAAAGTATAGTCTTATAAAGAATATATATAGCACAATAAAAACTTTAAGACCAAATTCAATGATGTTCAATGATTCAATTTTAATAACGGGAAACTTATTCATTTCATCACGATAAATCACGTTTGATAGTAAGATGTCTGTTTCTGACTATATATATTTTTCATACTTTATTGGAGATAATTTTTTTTTCAAGAAAAAAGGATGATAAAGGAAGCTATACAACACCATAAACTGAAGGCAATCGGTATTACTAATAGTACACTAATTCTAAATAAATACGTCATTAGAGGAAACAAAAAATTATTTCCTAATTGTACTGTTTCAGTTTTATCAACATAAAAATTATACACTTTCTACAATGTTTTGTAAGGAACAAAAATTGAACAGGACCGGATGGGATTCGATCTGGTGTCAAAACAGTATAAGAATTACTAGTCCGCCACACTACCCACTTGACCACACACATTTTCTTTTGTTGCTTATCTTTTTCTTAAGAAATAAATGCTCATGGCTATAGAGCATGTCACTTACAAACTTAAGACAACAGTTTTTCTCTTTGTTTATATATTTTCGTATAACATCTTGCTTACAGAAGCTAATTTATATTTGGCAGACAATTTGCACCCTAGATTTAAGCCAATAAATGCAATATTTTACTCCAATTTCCATTCGTTGGTTCAGCTCTTCTCCTACTAATCTTGTTATTCCCTCTGCAATCGTGCTGTGCTACTCCAAAAATTCCCTCGAAAACATTATTGCCAGTATTCACAAAACCGAACATAATTTTCTTTTTTGCTTATATTTTTATTATTTTATTATATTTTTTGGAAATATCTCCTTAGATTGATTGCTTTCTATTATCTCCACTTACTAATAACCAAATTTTACCCATAAACATATGGAAAATGAAATAATTGCGAAAAATCGTGAGTTACAGTATACGCGCAATTTTTTTTTTTTTTTTTTTTTTTTGAGCATGGGAGTACATGATTGCCAGAATAGAAGTAGTAATAGAGTTCTTTCTTATAAATTGTGTGTTTGCTGTCCAAAGTTAAATGGAAGAAATAACACCGGTTCAATTAAGTATGTGTTGGTAACAGGTGTGTGCTGTAAAGGGAAGTGAATTCCACAAGGAGTAGTTTTCTAGAACTTGACACCTTATGGCAAAGCCATGACCGTGGGCATATATATTCTTAGAGCATATTATTATAGTATTCATGTTTTATTAGCTGATTGTAATAAGAAATATGATTTTGAGTTATTCAGAAATTATTATCTATTAAATTGAAATCTTCGATGAAAATTTAAAAATAAACATGTCGGAAGACTGCAAATTTTTCCCCACTTTTATGTAACAGGACGTACCTTTGCTGCTGGTAATATGTTTTTGAAATTATCCCCAAGTACACTATTATAATACATTGTAATATATTACATGGCAAATGGTAGTATTTATGAAAATGCTATATATAAATGATTAAAATTCCTGCAACAAATTTTATATTGTAAGGTTTATCAAGTACGAGATTGCAAGACATTCTCCGCTATTACGTGACAAAAAATAAGTACTGTTGTCTCTGATACGTATATACTCAAGGCGCGCATAATGAGACATTTACATGATTGTCAGTGTACACGTAGGAATATAGTTCTTTTTAATAAATTGTATATTTGCTTTTTGATAAATTGTATATGCGGTAATGGCTTTGCAATAAGGTGTCAAGTTCTAGAAAACTATTCCTTGAGAAATCCACTTCCCTTTACAGCACACACCTGTTACCTACACATACTTCAATTGAACCGGTATTATTTCTTCCATTTAACTTTAGACGGCAAACACACAATTTATAAGAAAGAACTCTATTAATACTTCTATTCTGGCAATCATATACACTTTGCGCACATCTATATATATTAGAGACAATAACAGAATTTATTTTCTGAAACATAAACAGCCGAAACTGTCTTGCAATAGCCTACCAATTAAACCTTTCATTTTCCGAAAACACTCAGTGTTTACAAATGTGAATTTTTCCACCCTTTTAAATATTATGTTTTGCAGTGTAATTTAGTACGTACAATGTATTATAATAGTGTCATAGTTGTTAATTGTACATATTACCTGCACTAAAAGTAATTCACATCCGTGATATAAGAGTGCGAAAATATTTCAGGCTTCCTGCATATTTATTCCTGTATTTACAATGAAGACTACAATTTACTAGATAATTTACAAATATGACTATTGTTGGAAATTATTTAAATTTTTTTCATAGCATTTGAGTGAACACTACTTTTGTACTGTAATGTAGTGCAGTGGATTATAATGGAAACCTTGGGCATAGTTGTACATATTTCCTGCAGCAAGACTTTTTCAAATATTTCATATTTACTAGACAATTTCTTGCAGTCAACCTGTATCTCTCGTCTTGTATTTTCAATAAAGACTACAATTTGTAGCTAATTTATAAATATGAATTTTGTTAAGGCTTTTTAAACATTAGTTCATAACATTTGATTCAACACTAGCTTTTGCAGTGTAACATAGTACATCTTATTATAATGGTGTCCTTTGGTAAAAAATGTACTTACTGGGCAGCAAGACTTCTTGAAATGTTTATATACACTGGGCAATTACATAGAGTCTTCGTGTATCTTTACTCTCATATTTTCAATGAAGACGATTATTAACTAAGTAATTTAGAATATTATTATTTTTGGAGGCTTTTGAAAATTTGTTTATAGCATTTTAAACAAACCACTTTTTGCATAGTAGTATAACAGTATATTAGAATGGTGTATTTTCATTTCTTATTACAATTAAATAACAAGACATCATTTCCTTAATGATGCTAAAAAAAAAACATATATAACCCGATTACTATTCCGATTTTAGAGGTGCAACTCGCTAAAGCTCGCTGGGGGCTCCGCCACCAGACCCCCGGTCATGGCTTTGCCATAAGTTGTCATGTTCTAGAAAACTATTCCTTGAAGAATTCACTTCCCTTTACAGCACACACCTGTTACCAACACATACTTCAATTCAACCGGTATTATTTCTTCCATTTAACTTTGAACAGCAAACACACAATTTATAAGAAAGAACTCTATTACTACTTCTATTCTGGCAATCATGTACATGGCTAATTATATACACTTTGCGCACATCTATACATGTTAGAGACAATAACAGAATTTATTTTCTGAAACATAAACAGTGGAAGCTGTCTTGCAATAACCTACCAATTAAACCTTTCATTTTCCGAAAACACTCACTGTTTACAAATGTGAATTTTTCCACCCTTTTAAATATTATGTTTTGCAGTGTAATTTAGTACGTACAATGTATTATAATAGTGTCCCTGTTGTTAATTGTACATATTTCCTGCACTAAAAGTAATTCACATCTGCGATATAAGAGTGCGAAAATAATTCAGGCTTCCTGCATATTTATTCTTGTATTTACAATGAAGACTACAATTTACTAGGTAATTTACAAATATGAATATTGTTGGAAATTATCTAAATTTTTTTCATAGCATTTCAGTGAACACTACTTTTCTACTGTAATGTAGTACAGAGGATTATAATGGAAACCTTGGGCATAGTTGTACATATTACCTGCAGCAAGACTTTTACAAATATTTTATATTTACTGGACAATTTCTTGCAGTCAACCTGTATCTCTCGTCTTGTATTTTCAATAAAGACTACAATATGTAGTTAATTTATAAAAATGATTTTTGTTAAGGATTTTTAAACATTAGTTCATAACATTTGATTCAACACTAGTTTTTGCAGTGTAACGTAGTGCATCTTATAATAATGGGGTCCTTTGGTAAAAAATGTACTTACTGGGCAGCAAGACTTCTTGAAATATTTAAATGCACTGGGCAATTACATAGAGTCTTCGTGTGTCTTTATTCTCATATTTTCAATAAAGTCGATTATTAACTAATAATTTAGAATATGAATATTATTGGAGCCTTTTGAAAATTTGTTTATAGCATTTTAAACAAACCACTTTTTGCATAGTAGTATAACAGTGTATTAGAATGATGTCTTTCTCATTTCTTATTACAATTAAATAACAAGACATCACTTCCTTAATGATACTAAAAAACGCATATATAACCCGATTACTATTCCGATTTTAGAGGTGTAATTGCCACAGATGCCGGCCGCAACGTACCAGTACTATGTGAGCAGTAAGAACGAAGTCGTAAATCTAATGAAACCGGTAGTGTAGGGGATTGAAGTGAGCCTACTGACCAGGAGATCTGGGTTCGATTCCTAACAATCTTTTTCTCACTTTTTCTTTCTTTGAAAGTTTATTTTTATAGCATATTTGTTTGCCTATAAGGTTGAGTCTATTATAAAACGCATTTCACTCCAACCGGTCCTGTAAACAAACTACTGAACCGAAAGAGGCACTTTTACACGTATCCCGTGTATTATAACTATATACGCTGCCAACGAGAAAATTGTCAAAATGTGCGTATATATATATATATATATATATATATATCTATGTGTGTGTGTGTGTGTGTGTGTATTTCCTTAAAAGTTATAATCTTATACTTTTTCAGTTGTGGTATAGACTTCAAACTTTTTATACGTATCTATCTAAACGACCAGTATAAAAAGGAAGATTGTTTGCAATTATTTCCGGTTCGAAGCACACACTATCCTCGCGAGACAAAATGTATTTTTGTCTCGTCTGTATACTATATCGTGGAAATGATGCTCATTGTTTTTTTCCAAAATATTTTTGGGGGGTACACTGCCTCCTTGGGGCTCTTAGAGTGCCCCCGAAGAGACCAAATAATACGTGTATAATAGAATAATAAATAGAATACTATGAGCAGTGCCCCTGGGAATACTAACTGTGATCCTTAGGAACATTGTTTCTGAAAGAAACACTGGTGTTGACCCATCTCTAAAGCTACATATGTTTAATTCTAAATAGTTGAGTATCGTCTCGAAGCTTCACACGAACATATTGCCTAGTTTCGAGACGATATCAACAGTTAGTGTATAAATATATTCTTTTCGTCTATATCTGTAATAACGAAAATATTTTGTTCACGCAATGCCAACAGAAACTATTTTGATAAAACGAAGCAACGTAATAAGAAAAAAACGTAAGATAAAACAAGGTTCGGCGGGAAATCGAACCCAGACCTCCTCCTCAAAAAGCAGACACTTTACCGCGCAGCTAATTTACTACGTTGAATTCTGTTTGTTTCATTCTCCTCAATATACCACATAAGAGTCTAAATGAAGGCAATTCAAAAATATGGCAATTTTGCATTCAAGATGGCGACTTCTCCAATGATTTGTTTCTACACTTAAACTGAACTACGTCCTTAATAACATAGCGAAACCTGGCTTACCTACCAAGAGCACAACTTACAATTTTCATGGTTCCAAATTTTTGAGCCGCCATTTTGAATCAAAGATGACGACTTTTCCAACATGTCGGAATTTTCCCCTCACATGCGCTGTTATCTACACACTTGAACGTAATTTCGTGATTTCACCATATCTACAAGTTGTGTAGAATTAGACGCCCCCTTATAACATCCCTAGCACTTTCTTACACCGAACATGACTATTTTCTTCAAGTTTAAGGGCGGATTCGAAAACTACGCATCAGAATAAACATCACCTAGAAATTTCAATGTCCTGGATACAGCCATTACAAATTTTACATTTTTCGATTTGAGCCGCGAAACGAAAACGAATTTTAATGCCCCTTTTTCTATCATAAACTATGCTCCTAGCTTCACTGCCTGACAAAATATGATGTTTCTATGGTGTGCGGAACTACTCTAAAAACTAGCATTTCGAAACGACGAAAAATTTCGACACTTCATTTACATGGAAAATGTCGCCTTTTTCGTGATATCGGAATTTTCCCATTACTCACATCCCATGACGAACAAGTATGCAAAATTTGGTGTTTGTATGTTTTGTGGAAGTATGCAAACAAGTAAGTGTGTTTCCGATTATAAAGGTAAATAATTCCCCACAGAAGCCGGCCGCAACGTACCAGTATCATGTGAGCAGTAAGAACGAAGTCGAAAATCTAAGGAAATCGGTAGTGTAGGGGATTGACGTGAGCCTACTGGCTAGGAGACCTGGGTTGGATTCCTAACTTTTTTTTCTCACTTTTTCTTTCTTTCAAAGTTTATTTTTATAGCATATATTGTTTGCCTATAAGGTTGAGTCTATTATAAAACGCATTTCACTCCAACCGGTCCTGTAAACAAACTAATGAACCGAAAGAGGCACTTTTCCACGTATCCCGTGTATTATAACTATATACGCTGCCAACGAGAAAATTGACAAAATGTGCGTATATATATATATATATATATATATATATATATATATATATATATATATATATATACATATATGTGTGTATGTGTATTTCCTTAAAAGTTATAATCTTATACTTTTTCAGTTGTGGTATAAACTTCAAACTTTTTATACGCATCTATCTAAACGACCAGTATAAAAAGGAAGATTGTTTGCAATTATTTCTGGTTCGAAGCACACACTATCCTCGCGAGACAAAATGTATTCTTGTCTCGTCTGTATACAATATCGTGGAAATGATGCTCATTGTTTTTTTCAAAATGTTTTTGGGAGTTACACTGCCTCCTTGGGGCTCTTAGAGTGCCCCCGCAGGAGACCAAATAATACGTGTATAATAAAATAATAAATAGAATACTATGAGCAGTGCCCCTGGGAATACTAAATGTGATCCTCAGGAACATTGTTTCTGAAAGAAACACTGGTGTTGACCCATTTCTAAAGCTACATATGTTTCTTTCTAAATATTTGAGTATCGTCTCGAACCTTCACACGAACATACTGCCTAGTTTCGAGACGATATCAACAGTTAGTGTATAAATATATTCTTTTCGTCTATGTCTGTAATAACGAAAATATTTTGTTCACGCAATGCCAACAGAAACTATTTTGATAAAACGAAGCAACGTGATATGAAAAAAAAACGTAAGATAAAACAAGGTTCGGCGGGGAATCGAACCCAGACCTGCTATTCAGAAAGCAAACACTTTATCACGGAGCTAACCTACTACGTTGAATTCTATTTGTTTTATTCTCCTCAATATACCACATAAGAGACCAAATGGTGGCAATTCAAAAATATGGCAAATTTGCATTCAAGATGGCGACTTCTCCAATGATTTGTTTCTTCACTTAAACTGAACAAAGTCCTTAATAACATAGCGAAACCTGGCTTACCTAAAAAGAGCACAACTTACAATTTTCATGGTTACAAATTTTTGAGCCACCATTTTGAATCGAAGATGACGACTTTTCCAACATGTCGGAATTTTCCCCTCACATGCGATGTAATCTACACACTTGCACGCAATTTCGTGATTCCACCATATCTACAAGTTGTGTAGAATTAGACGCTCCCTTATAACATTCCTAGCACTTTCTTACACCGAACATGACGATTTTCTTCAAGTTTAAGGGCGGATTCGCAAACTACGCATCCGAATAAACATCCCCTCGAAATTTCAATGTCCTAGATACAGCCATTACAAATTTTACATTTTTCGATTTGCGCCGCGAAACGAAAACGAACTTTAATGCTCTTTTTTCTATCATAAACTATGTTCCTAGCTTCACTGCCTGACAAAATATGATGTTTCTATGGTGTGCGAAACTACTCTAAAAACCAGCATTTCGAAACGACGAAAAATGTCGACACTTCATTTACATGGAAAATGTCGCCTTTTTCGTGATATCGGAATTTTCCCATTACTCACATCCCATGACGAACAAGTATGCAAAATTTGGTGTTTGTATGTTTTGTGGAAGTATGCAAACAATTAAGTGTGTTTCCGATTATAGAGGTATATAATTCCCCACAGATGCCGGCCGCAACGTACCAGTACTATGTGAGCAGTAAGAACGAAGTCGAAAATCTAAAGAAATCGGTAGTGTAGGGGATTGAAGTGAGCCTACTGGCTAGGAGATCTGGGTTCGATTCCTAACAATCTTTTTCTCACTTTTTCTTTCTTTGAAAGTTTATTTTTATAGCATATATTGTTTGTCTATAAGGTTGAGTCTATTATAAAACGCATTTCACTCCAACCGGTCCTGTAAACAAACTACTGAACTGAAAGAGGCACTTTTCCACGTATCCCGTATATTATAACTATATGCGCTGCCAACGAGAAAATTGTCAAAATGTGCGTATATATATATATATATCTGTGTGTGTGTGAGTGTGTGTGTATTTCCTTAAAAATTATAATCTTATACTTTTTCAGTTGTGGTATAGACTTCAAACTTTTTATACGCATCTATCTAAACGACCAGTATAAAAAGGGAGATTGTTTGCAATTATTTCCGGTTCGAAGCGCACACTATCCTCGCGAGACAAAATGTATTTTTGTCTCGTCTGTATACTATATCGTGGAAATGATGCTCATTGTTTTTTTCCAAAATGTTTTTGGGCGGTACACTGCCTCCTTGGGGCTCTTAGAGTGACCCCGCAGGAGACCAAATAATACGTGTATAATAGAATAATAAATAGAATACTATGAGCAGTGCCCCTGGGAATACTAACTGTGATCCTCAAGAACATTGTTTCTGAAAGAAACGCTGGTGTTGACCCATCTCTAAAGCTACATATGTTTCATTCTAAATAGTTGAGTATCGTCTCGAAGCTTCACACGAACATACTGCCTAGTTTCGAGACGATATCAACAGTTAGTGTATAAATATATTCTTTTCATCTATGTCTGTAATAACGAAAATATTTTGTTCACGCAATGCCAACAGAAACTATTTTGATAAAACAAAGCAACGTGATAAGAAAAAAAACGTAAGATAAAACAATGTTCGGCGGGGAATCGAACCCAGACCTGCTATTCAGAAAGCAAACACTTTATCACGGAGCTAACTTACCACGTTGAATTTTATTTGTTTTATTCTCCTCAATATACCACATAAGAGACCAAATGATGGCAATTCAAAAATATGGCAATTTTGCATTTAAGATGGCGACTTCTCCAATGATTTGTTTCTTCTCTTAAACTGAACTACGTCTTTAATAACATAGCGAAACCTGGCTTACCTACCAAGAGCACAACTTACAATTTTCATGGTTACAAATTTTTGAGCCGCCATTTTGAATCGAAGATGACGACTTTTGCAACATGTCGGAATATTCCCCTCACATGCGCTGTAATCTACACACTTGCACGCAATTTCGTGTTTCCACCATATCTACAAGTTGTGTAGAATTAGACGCTCCCTTATAACATTCCTAGCACTTTCTTACACCGAACATGACTATTTTCTTCAAGTTTAAGGGCGGATTCGCAAACTACGCATCCGAATAAACATCACCTCGAAATTTCAATGTCCTAGATACAGCCATTACAAATTTTACATTTTTCGATTTGCGCCGCGAAACGAAAACGAACTTTAATGCTCTTTTTTCTATCATAAACTATGTTCCTAGCTTCACTGCCTGACAAAATATGATGTTTCTATGGTGTGCGAAACTACTCTAAAAACCAGCATTTCGAAACGACGAAAAATTTCGACACTTCATTTACATGGAAAATGTCGCCTTTTTCGTGATATCGGAATTTTCCCATTACTCACATCCCATGACGAACAAGTATGCAAAATTTGGTGTTTGTATGTTTTGTGGAAGTATGCAAACAATTAAGTGTGTTTCCGATTATAGAGGTATATAATTCCCCACAGATGCCGGCCGCAACGTACCAGTACCTTGTGAGCAGTAAGAACAAAGTCAAAAATCTAAAAAAATCGGTAATGTAGGGGATTGACGTGAGCCTACTTGACAGGAGACCTGGGTTCGATTCCTGACAATCTTTTTTTACTTTTGATATCTTTGAAAGTTTATTTTTATAGCATATATTGTTTGCCTATAAGGATGAGTCTATTACAAAACGGATTTCACTCCAACCGGTCCTGTAAACAAACTACTGAACTGAAAGAGGCACTTTTCCACGTATCCCGTATATTATAACTATATACGCTGCCAACGAGAAAATTGTCAAAATGTGCGTATATATATATATATATATATATATATATATATATATATATATATATATATATATATATATATCTGTGTGTGTGTGAGTGTGTGTGTATTTCCTTAAAAATTATAATCTTATACTTTTTCAGTTGTGGTATAGACTTCAAACTTTTTATACGCATCTATCTAAACGACCAGTATAAAAAGGGAGATTGTTTGCAATTATTTCCGGTTCGAAGCGCACACTATCCTCGCGAGACAAAATGTATTTTTGTCTCGTCTGTATACTATATCGTAGTAATGATGCTCATTGTTTTTTTCCAAAATGTTTTTGGGGGGTACACTGCCTCCTTGGGGCTCTTAGAGTGACCCCGCAGGAGACCAAATAATACGTGTATAATAGAATAATAAATAGAATACTATGAGCAGTGCCCCTGGGAATACTAACTGTGATCCTCAAGAACATTGTTTCTGAAAGAAACGCTGGTGTTGACCCATCTCTAAAGGTACATATGTTTCATTCTAAATAGTTGAGTATCGTCTCGAAGCTTCACACGAACATACTGCCTAGTTTCGAGACGATATCAACAGTTAGTGTATAAATATATTCTTTTCGTCTATGTCTGTAATAACGAAAATATTTTGTTCACGCAATGCCAACAGAAACTATTTTGATAAAACAAAGCAACGTGATAAGAAAAAAAACGTAAGATAAAACAAGGTTCGGCGGGGAATCGAACCCAGACCTGCTATTCAGAAAGCAAACACTTTATCACGGAGCTAACTTACCACGTTGAATTTTATTTGTTTTATTCTCCTCAATATACCACATAAGAGACCAAATGATGGCAATTCAAAAATATGGCAATTTTGCATTTAAGATGGCGACTTCTCCAATGATTTGTTTCTTCTCTTAAACTGAACTACGTCTTTAATAACATAGCGAAACCTGGCTTATCTACCAAGAGCACAACTTACAATTTTCATGGTTACAAATTTTTGAGCCGCCATTTTGAATCGAAGATGACGACTTTTCCAACATGTCGGAATATTCCCCTCACATGCGCTGTAATCTACACACTTGCACGCAATTTTGTGATTCCACCATATCTACAAGTTGTGTAGAATTAGACGCTCCCTTATAACATTCCTAGCACTTTCTTACACCGAACATGACGATTTTCTTCAAGTTTAAGGGCGGATTCGCAAACTACGCATCCGAATAAACATCACCTCGAAATTTCAATGTCCTAGATACAGCCATTACAAATTTTACATTTTTCGATTTGCGCCGCGAAACGAAAACGAACTTTAATGCTCTTTTTTCTATCATAAACTATGTTCCTAGCTTCACTGCCTGACAAAATATGATGTTTCTATGGTGTGCGAAACTACTCTAAAAACCAGCATTTCGAAACGACGAAAAATTTCGACACTTCATTTACATGGAAAATGTCGCCTTTTTCGTGATATCGGAATTTTCCCATTACTCACATCCCATGACGAACAAGTATGCAAAATTTGGTGTTTGTATGTTTTGTGGAAGTATGCAAACAATTAAGTGTGTTTCCGATTATAGAGGTATATAATTCCCCACAGATGCCGGCCGCAACGTACCAGTACCTTGTGAGCAGTAAGAACAAAGTCAAAAATCTAAAAAAATCGGTAATGTAGGGGATTGACGTGAGCCTACTGGACAGGAGACCTGGGTTCGATTCCTGACAATCTTTTTTTACTTTTGATATCTTTGAAAGTTTATTTTTATAGCATATATTGTTTGCCCATAAGGATGAGTCTATTACAAAACGGATTTCACTCCAACCGGTCCTGTAAACAAACTACTGAACTGAAAGAGGCACTTTTCCACGTATCCCGTATATTATAACTATATACGCTGCCAACGAGAAAATTGTCAAAATGTGCGTATATATATATATATATATATATATATATATATATATATATATCTGTGTGTGTGTGAGTGTGTGTGTATTTCCTTAAAAATTATAATCTTATACTTTTTCAGTTGTGGTATAGACTTCAAACTTTTTATACGCATCTATCTAAACGACCAGTATAAAAAGGGAGATTGTTTGCAATTATTTCCGGTTCGAAGCGCACACTATCCTCGCGAGACAAAATGTATTTTTGTCTCGTCTGTATACTATATCGTAGTAATGATGCTCATTGTTTTTTTCCAAAATGTTTTTGGGGGGTACACTGCCTCCTTGGGGCTCTTAGAGTGACCCCGCAGGAGACCAAATAATACGTGTATAATAGAATAATAAATAGAATACTATGAGCAGTGCCCCTGGGAATACTAACTGTGATCCTCAGGAACATTGTTTCTGAAAGAAACGCTAGTGTTGACCCATCTCTAAAGCTACATATGTTTCTTTCTAAATAGTTGAGTATCGTCTCGAAGCTTCACACGAACATACTGCCTAGTTTCGAGACGATATCAACAGTTAGTGTATAAATATATTCTTTTCGTCTATGTCTGTAATAACGAAAATATTTTGTTCACGCAATGCCAACAGAAACTATTTTGATAAAACAAAGCAACGTGATAAGAAAAAAAACGTAAGATAAAACAAGGTTCGGCGGGGAATCGAACCCAGACCTGCTATTCAGAAAGCAAACACTTTATCACGGAGCTAACTTACCACGTTGAATTTTATTTGTTTTATTCTCCTCAATATACCACATAAGAGACCAAATGATGGCAATTCAAAAATATGGCAATTTTGCATTTAAGATGGCGACTTCTCCAATGATTTGTTTCTTCTCTTAAACTGAACTACGTCTTTAATAACATAGCGAAACCTGGCTTACCTACCAAGAGCACAACTTACAATTTTCATGGTTACAAATTTTTGAGCCGCCATTTTGAATCGAAGATGACGACTTTTCCAACATGTCGGAATTTTCCCCTCACATGCGCTGTTATCTACACACTTGCACGCAATTTCGTGATTCCACCATATCTACAAGTTGTGTAGAATTAGACGCTCCCTTATAACACTCCTAGCACTTTCTTACACCGAACATGACTATTTTCTTCAAGCTTAAAGGCGGATTCGCAACCTGCGCATCAAAATAAACATCACCTCGAAATTTCAATGTCCTAGATACAGCCATTACAAATTTTACATTTTTTCGATTTGCGCCGCGAAACGAAAACGAAATTTAATGCTCTTTTTTCTATCATAAACTATGTTCCTAGCTTCACTGCCTGACAAAATATGATGTTTCTATGATGTGCGAAACTACTCTAAAAACCAGCATTTCGAAACGACGAAAAATTTCGACACTTCATTTACATGGAGAATGTCGCCTTTTCGTGATATCGGAATTTTCCCATTACTCACATCCCATGACGAACAAGTATGCAAAATTTGATGTTTGTATGTTTTGTGGAAGTATGCAAACAATTAAGTGTGTTTCCGATTATAGAGGTATATAATTCCCCACAGATGCCGGCCGCAACGTACCAGTACCTTGTGAGCAGTAAGAACGAAGTCAAAAATCTAACGAAATCGGTAATGTAGGGGATTGACGTGAGCCTACTGGACAGGAGACCTGGGTTCGATTCCTGACAATCTTTTTTTACTTTTGATATCTTTGAAAGTTTATTTTTATAGCATATATTGTTTGCCTATAAGGATGAGTCTATTACAAAACGGATTTCACTCCAACCGGTCCTGTAAACAAACTACTCAACCGAAAAAGGCACTTTTCCACGTATCCCGTATATTATAACTACCCACGCTGCCAACGAGAAAATTGTCAAAATGTGCGTTTATATATATATATATATATATATATATATATATATATATATATATATATATATATATATATTTAAGTATGTGTGTGTGTGTGTGTGTATTTCCTTAAAAGTTATAATATTATACTTTTTCAGTTGTGGTATAGACTTCAAACTTTTTATACGCATCTATCAAAACGACCAGTATAAAAAAGGAGATAGTATCCAATTATTTCCGGTTCGAAGCACACACTATCCTCGCGAGACAAAATGTATTTTTGTCTCGTCTGTATACTATATTGTGGAAATGATGCTCAATGTTTTTTTCCAAAATGTTTTTGGGGGGTACACTGCCTCCTTGGGGCTCTTAGAGTGACCCCGCAGGAGACCAAATAATACGTGTATAATAGAATAATAAATAGAATACTATGAGCAGTGCCCCTGGGAATACTAACTGTGATCCTCAGGAACATTGTTTCTGAAAGAAACGCTGGTGTTGACCCATCTCTAAAGCTACATATGTTTCTTTCTAAATAGTTGAGTATCGTCTCGAAGCTTCACACGAACATACTGCCTAGTTTCGAGACGATATCAACAGTTAGTGTATAAATATATTCTTTTCGTCTATGTCTGTAATAACGAAAATATTTTGTTCACGCAATGCCAACAGAAACTATTTTGATAAAACGAAGCAACGTGATAAGAAAAAAAACGTAAGATAAAACAAGGTTTGGCGGTGAATCGAACCCAGACCTGCTACTCAGAAAGCAAACACTTTATCACGGAGCTAACTTACTACGTTGAATTCTATTTTTTTATTCTCCTCAATATACCCAATAAGAGACCAAATGATGGCAATTCAAAAATATGGCAATTTTGCATTCAAGATGGCGACTTCTCCAATGATTTGTTTCTTCTCTTAAACTGAACTACGTCATTAATAACATAGCGAAACCTGGCTTACCTACCAAGAGCACAACTTACAATTATCATGGTTACAAATTTTTGAGCCGCCATTTTGAATCGAAGATGACGACTTTTCCAACATGTCGGAATTTTCCCCTCACATGCGCTGTAATCTACACACTTGCACGCAATTTCGTGATTCCACCATATCTACAAGTTGTGTAGAATTAGACGCCCCCTTATAACATCCCTAGCACTTTCTTACACCGAACATGACTATTTTCTTCAAGTTTAAGGGCGGATTCGCAAACTACGCATCCGAATAAACATCACCTCGAAATTTCAATGTCCTAGATACAGCCATTACAAATTTTACATTTTTTCGATTTGCGCCCCGAAACTAAAACGAATTTTAGTGCTCTTTTTTCTGTCATAAACTATGTTCCTAGCTTCACTGCCTGACAAAATATGATGTTTCTATGGAGTGCGAAACTACTCTAAAAACCAGCATTTCGAAACGACGAAAAATTTCGACACTTCATTTACATGGAAAATGTCGCCTTTTTCGTGATATCGGAATTTTCCCATTACTCACATCACATGGCGAACAAGTATGAAAAATTTGATATTTTTATGTTTTGTGGAAGTATGCAAACAATTAAGTGTGTTTTCGATTATAGAGGTATATAATTCCCCACAGATGCCGGCCGCAACGTAACATTATTTTGCGAGCAGTAAGAACGAAGTCGAAAATCTAAGGAAATCGGTAGTGTAGGGGAGTGACGTGAGCCTACTGGACAAGACACCTGGGTTCGATTCCTAACAATCTTTTTTTTACTTTTGATATCTTTGAAAGTTTATTTTTATAGCATATATTTTTTGCCTATAAGGTTGAGTCTATTATAAAACGCATTTCACTCCAACCGGTGCTGTAAACAAACTACTGAACCGAAAGAGGCACTTTTCCACGTAACTCGTAGATTATAACTATATAGTGTGTGTGTCTGTATGTGTGTGTGTGTATTTCCCTAAAAGTTATAATCTTATACTTTTTCAGTTGTGGTATAGACTTCAAACTTGGTATACGCATCTACCGAAACGACCAGTATAAAAAGGGAGATTGTTTGCAATTAATTCCGGTTCGAAGCATACACTAAACTCGTGAGACAAAATGTATTTTTTTTGTCGTCTGTAAAGTATATCGTGGAAATGATGCTCAATGTTTTTTTTTCAATATGTTTTTGGGGGGTACACTGCCTCCTTGGGGCTCTTAGAGAGCTCCCGCAGGAGACCAAATAATATGTGTATAATACAATAATTAATAGAATACTATGAGCAGTGCCCCTGGGAATACTAACTGTGATCCTCAGGAACATTGTTTCTGAAAGAAACACTGGTGTTGCCCCATCTCTAAAGCTACATATGTTTCTTTCTAAATAGTTGAGTATCGTCTCGAAGCTTCACACGAACATACTGCCTAGTTTCGAGACGATATCAACAGTTAGTGTATAAATATATTCTTTTCGTCTATGTCTGTAATAACAAAAATATTTTTTTCACGCAATGCCAACAGAAACTATTTTGATAAACCGAAGCAACGTGATAACAAAAAAGAGTAAGATAAAACAAGGTTCGACGGGTAATATAACCCAGACCTGCTACTCAGAAGGCAGACACTTTACCGCGGAGCTAACTTACTACGTTGAATTCTGTTTGTTTTATTCTCCTAAATATACCACATAAGAGTCCAAATGAAGGCAATTTTGCATTGCAAGGCAATTTTGCATTCAAGATGGCGACTTCTCCAATTATTTGTTTCTTCACTTAAACTGAACTACGGCCTTAATAACATAGCGAAACCTGACTTACCTACCAAGAGCACAACTTACAATTTTCATGGTTACAAATTTTTGAGACGCCATTTTGAATCGAAGATGACGACTTTTCCAACATGTCGGAATTTTCCCCACACATGCGGGGCCGCGGTGGCTCAGTGGTAGAGCGTTCACCTCTGGTGCTTGGGGTCCCGGGTTCGATCCCAGCCTCCGCCAAGTGAACTTTGTGGTGGACAAACACCGTGTGCGTGGTTTTTCTCGGGGTTCTCCCGTTTCCTCCCACTTTCTTCATTCCACCATTTCATTCATTACTCATCATCACCGTCTCCTTTAGCCTAACCGGCATAACCGTGGGACGTAAAACTCAAAGATTTCATTTCATTTTTTCCCCACACATGCTCTGTACTCTACTCACTTGAACGCAATTTCGTGATTCCACCATATCTATAAGTTGTGTAGAATTAGACGCACTCTTATAACATTCCTAGCATTTTCTTACACCGAACATGACTATTTTTTTCACGTTTAAGGGCGGATTCGCAATCTACGCATCAGAATAAACATCACCTCGAAATTTCTACATCCTAGATACAGCCATTACAAATTTCACATTTTTTCGATTTGCGCCGCGAAACGAAATCGAATTTTAATGCTCTTTTTTCTATCATAAACTATGTTTATAGCTTCACTGCCTGACAAAATATTACGTTTCTATGGTGTGCGGAACTACTCTAAAAAGCAGCAATTCAAAACGACGAAAAATTTCGACACTTCATTTACATGGAAAATGTCGCCTTTTTCGTGATATCGGAATTTTCCCATTACTCACATCCCATGACGAACAAGTATGCAAAATTTGGCCTTTGTATGTTTTGTGGAAGTATGCAAACAATTAAGTGTGTTTCCGACTTTAGAGGTATATAATTCCACGGACGCGGGCCCGCTACGTACCAGTACTATGTGAGCAGTAAGTAGAAAATCCAAAATCTAAGGAATTGAGTAGTGTAGGGGAACGACGTGAGCCTACTGTGCAAAAGACCTGTTTTCGATCCCCAACAAATTTTTCTCTCACTTTTTCTTTCTTTGAAAGTTTATTTTTATAGCATAGGTGACTGAAAATAAGCTTGACTTTATTATATACGGCATTTCATTCTAACCGGACCCGCAACTAAAACTATTAAATCGAAAGGGGCACTTTTCCACGTATCTTATATATTATAAATATGTGCGCTGCCGACGAGACAATTTTCAAGAGGGGCCCATTTGTGTGTGTGTATGAGCGTGTGTGAGCGTGTGTGCGCAGTTGCGTACGCAGGAATTTGTTTTGGGAAGGGCCAAACTCAATATCAGTGTATTTTATATTGAAATTCCTAAACTTGTCCCAAAAATTAGGCTAAATTTACTCAAAAGTTGGAATTTCGGTGGTGGTCCGGACCACCAGGACCCACCCCCTGCGTACGTCCCTGTGTGTGTGTGTATTTTCTTAAAATCAATATTTTATTCTTTCCATTTGTGGTATTCACTTCAAATTTGGTATACGCAAGTATCTTAACGAGGAACATAAAAGGGGAGAGAGATATTTTGCAATCGTTTCCGGTTTGAAGCAGACACTGTTGTCACGAGACAAAATGTATTGTTGTCTTGTATGGACACTATATCGTGAAAATGATGCCCAATGTTTCTTTCAGACTCTCTTTGGGGAACACTGCCTCCTCAGAGCGCCCCTGGGGAGGTCAAGATAATACGTTTATAATACAATAACAAATAGAATGTTATCAGCAGTGCCCCCGGGGTAATACTCAGCCCCCTCCCGAACATTGCTTCCGATAGAGACGCTGGTGATGCTCCATTTTCAAAGCTACATATGTTTGATTTTAAATACCTCAGTATCGTCTTGAAACTTTACACGAACATACTGCCTAGTTTCGAGACCATCTCAACAGTTAGCGTATAAATATATCCTTTCCGTCTATCTCTGTAATAAAGAAAATATTTTGTTCACGCAGTGCCAACAGAAACTATATGGTAAAATGAAGCAACGAGATAAGAGAAAAATGCAAGATAGAACATTGTCTGCGGTGATTCGAACCCAGACCTGCTACTCAGAAAGCAGACACTTTACCGCGGAGCTAACTCACTATGTTTAAGTCTGTTTGTTCTATTTTAAACAATATACCACATAAGAGGCCAAATGAAGGCAATTCAAAAATATGGCAATTTTGAATTCAAGATGGCGACTTCTCCAATGATTTGTATCTCCACTTAAACTGACCTACGTCCTTAATAACATAACGAAACCTGGCTTACCTATCAAGAGCACAACTTACAATTTTCATGGTTACAAATTTTTGAGACGCCATTTTGAATCTAAGATGACGACTTTTCCAACATGTTGGAATTTTCCCCTCACATGAGCTGTACTCTACCCACTTGAACGCAATTTCGTGATTCCACCATATCTACAAGTTGTGTAGAATTAGACGCACCCTTATAACATTCCTAGCACTTTCTTACACCGAACATGACTATTTTTTTCAAGTTTAAGGGCGAATTCGCAAACTACGCATCAGAATAAATTTCAACTCGAAATTTCAACGTCCTACTTACAGCCATTACAAATTTCACATTTTTTCGATTTGCGACGCGAAACGAAAACAAATTTTAATGCTCTTTTCTCTATCATAAACTATGTTCCTAGCTTCACCGCCTGACAAAATATGACCTTTCTATGGTGTGCGGAACTAGTATAAAAACCGGCATTTCGAAACGACGAAAAATTTCGACACTTCATTTACATGGAAAATGTCGCCTTTTTCGTGATATCGGAATTTTCCCATTACTCACATCCCATGACGAACAAGTATGCAAAATTTGGTGTTTGTATGTTTTGTGGAAGAATGCAAACAATTAAGTGTGTTTCCGATTATAGAGGTATATAATTCCCCACAGATGCTGGCCGCAACGTACCAGTATGATGTGAGCAGTAAGAACGAAGTCGAAAATCTAAGGAAGTCGGTAGTGTAGGGGATTGAAGTGAGCCTACTGGCCAGGAGATCTGGGTTCGATTCCTAAAAATCTTTTTCTCACTTTTTCTTTCTTTGAAAGTTTATTTTTATAGCATATATTGTTTGTCTATAAGGTTGAGTCTATTACAGAACGCATTTCACTCCAACCGGTCCTGTAAACAAACTACTCAACCGAAAAAGGCACTTTTCCACGTATCCCGTATATTATAACTATCCACGCTGCCAACGAAAAAATTGTCAAAATGTGCGTTTATATATATATATATATATATATATATATATATATATATATATATATATATATAAGTATGTGTGTGTGTGTGTGTGTATTTCCTTAAAAGTTATAATATTATACTTTTTCAGTTGTGGTATAGACTTCAAACTTTTTATACGCATCTATCTAAACGACCAGTATAAAAAGGGAGATTGTATCGAATTATTTCCGGTTCGAAGCACACACTATCCTCGCGAGACAAAATGTATTTTTGTCTCGTCTGTATACTATATCGTGGAAATGATGCTCAACGTTTTTTTCCAAAATGTTTTTGGGGGTACACTGCCTCCTTGGGGCTCTTCTAGAGTCCGACCGCAGGAGACCAAATAATACGTGTATAATAGAATAATAAATAGAATACTATGAGCAGTACCTCTGGGAATACTAACTGTGATTCTCAGGAACATTGTTTCTGAAAGAAACACTGTTGTTGACCCATCTCTAAAGCTACATATATTTCTTTCTAAATAGTTGAGTATAGTCTCGAAGCTTCACACGAACATACTGCCTAGTTTCGAGACGATATCAAAAGTTAATGTATAAATATATTCTTTTCGTCTATGTCTGTAATAACGAAAATATTTTGTTCACGCAAAGCCAACAGAAACTATTTTGATAAAACAAAGCAACGTGATAAGAAAAAAAACGTAAGATAAAACAAGGTTTGGCGGTGAATCGAACCCAGACCTGCTACTCAGAAAGCAAACACTTTATCACGGAGCTAACTTACTACGTTGAATTCTATTTTTTTATTCTCCTCAATATACCCCATAAGAGACCAAATGATGGCAATTCAAAAATATGGCAATTTTGCATTCAAGATGGCGACTTCTCCAATGATTTGTTTCTTCTCTTAAACTGAACTACGTCATTAATAACAGCGAAACCTGGCTTACCTACCAAGAGCACAACTTACAATTTTCATGGTTTCAAATTTTTGAGCCGCCATTTTGAATCGAAGATGACGACTTTTCCAACATGTCGGAATTTTCCCCTCACATGCGCTGTTATCTACACACTTGAACGTAATTTCGTGATTCCACCATATCTACAAGTTGTGTAGAATTAGACGCCCCCTTATAACATCCCTAGCACTTTCTTACACCGAACATGACTATTTTCTTCAAGTTTAAGGGCGGATTCGCAAACTACGCATCAGAATAAACATCACCTTGAAATTTCAATGTCCTAGATACAGCCATTACAAATTTCACATTTTTTCGATTTGCGCCGCGAAACTAAAACGAATTTTAATGCTCTTTTTTCTATCATAAACTATGTTCCTAGCTTCACCGCCTGACAAAATATGATGTTTCTATGGTGTGCTTAACTACTCTAAAAACCAGCATTTCGAAACGACGAAAAATTTCGACACTTCATTTACATGGAAAATGTCGCCTTTTTCGTGATATCGGAATTTTCCCATTACTCACATCCCATGACGAACCAGTATGCAAAATTTGATATTTGTATGTTTTGTGGAAGTATGCAAACAATTAAGTGTGTTTTCGATTATAGAGGTATATAATTCCCCACAGATGCCGGCCGCAACGTAACATTATTTTGCGAGCAGTAAGAACGAAGTCTCAAATCTTAGGAAATCGGTAGTGTAGGGGAGTGACGTGAGCCTACTGGACAAGACACCTGGGTTCGATTCCTAACAATCTTTTTCTCGCTTTTTCTTTCTTTGAAAGTTTATTTTTATAGCATATATTTTTTGCCTATAAGGTTGAGTCTATTATAAAACGCATTTCACTCCAACCGGTCCTTTAAACAAACTACTGAACCGAAAGAGGCACTTTTCCACGTATCCCGTATATTATAACTATATACGCTGCCAACGAGTAAATTGTCAAAATTTGCGTATATATATATATATATATATATATATATATATATATATATATATATATATATATATATATATATATATGTGTGTGTGTGTGTGTGTGTGTGTCTGTGTGTGTGTGTATTTCCTTAAAAGTTATAATATTATATTTTTCAGTTGTGGTATAGACTTCAAACTTGGTATACGCATCTATCTAAACGACCAGTATAAAAAGGGAGATTGTTTGCTATTATTTCCGGCTCGAAGCACACACTATCCTCGCGAGACAAAATGTATTTTTTTCTCGTCTGTATATTATATCGAGGAAATGATGCTCAGTGTTTTTTTCCAAATGGTTTTTTGGGGGTACACTGCCTCCTTGGGGCTATTAGAGTGCCCCCGCAGGAGACCAAATAATACGTGTATAATAGAATAATAAATGGAATACTATGAGCAGTGCCCCTGGGAATACTAACTGTGATCCTCAAGAACATTGTTTCTGAAAGAAACACTGGTGTTGCCCATCTCTAAAGCTACATATGTTTCTTTCTAAATAGTTGATTATCGTCTCGAAGCTTCACACGAATATACTGCCTAGTTTCGAGACGATATCAACAGTTAATATATAAATATATTCTTTTCGTCTATGTCTGTAATAACGAAAATATTTTGTTCACGCAATACCAACAGAAACTATTTTGATAAAACGAAGCAACGTGATAAGAAAAAAACGTAGGAAAAAAGAAGTGTCGGCGGGGAATCGAACCCAGACCTGCTACTCAGAAAACAGACACTTTACCGCTAGTTTTTTATTGTACTGACAGAACATACACTAACTTAACAAGAACCGGACAACTGCCGGTATGAATTAACACAAGAGAGCAGCTCTATCAATAGCTGTACTGAACAAATATTAACATATAAAAAATCAACATATCAGAAAATTTTTAAAAGAAATGATTTAAAAAAAACTTTTGGCTACATACTTGTTAATATTCATACGTACGGGAAGGAAAGAGTTTATAGCAACACCACCTCTAAAAACCGACTGAAGAGACGCCGGTCCACCGCGGGAGGGAAGAGTTTTCTGCGCGTGCGTCGCAAAAAGTCAAAATACGTGCATGCATTCAACAAAGGCGTGTAGCGCTGAACATAAATTATCGTACACGCAATGAGGAAGAGCACAGCATGATGTTTGGCAGGTGGGAAGAAATGAAAATCTGGAAGTAGCAAGTAATCAACAGTGAACTGATGTGGTGGACGGCGGCTAATTCGACCTAACATCACCGTCAGATTTCTCCAGATTGTGGACGCACCTACGCACTGCGTGTAACGATGGTCCAATGTATCTTCTTCATTGCATCTTTCGCAAAGCGCATCGGGTGCGCGATGAACTGCGTATAAACGCGCACTAGTAGGGATAAGATGATGAACAACTTTAAACCAGGCCTCTTGCATATAAGAAGGTAACACAGCATCAAAAATATTTTCCCAGACTTGAGGCCATATCACCTGCGGGAAATAGTGGAGTATTCGAAGTTGTGTCTGAGGATATGTTAACTCTAAAAGAAGACGATATAATGTACGGGCATTATGACGGGCGGGATCAATGATCGTCCCAGCGTAGGTCCAATGACGAATTAAGGTCAAAACATAAGATGGACACTGGGCGGCAAATTGTATAAAAGGAGGGTTTAGAGGAGATTCATAGCTCGGCCAGAAGCAACGAATCCATCGTTGTGTTACAGAGTCTCCAATGACAAGAGCATTATAGAAGTCGCTCATAAACAAAGTTTGGCATTTAAGGCGAAGGTGAACGAGACTTAATCCCCCACGAAAACGCGGAAGGTAAAGGGCAGTACGAGGAATGCGGAAAAAGAAACCGCGCCAAATATGCCAAAGAAACAGGGATTCAAACTTACGTGCATATAGTTCCGGGAGAGGGTAGATTCTCGCACGGTACCACAATTTGGTCGCCACATAAACGATAATAAATTGAATACGATGTAATATATGGAGTCTTCGAAAACGCATGGAATACAACAGTTGACGGACTTGTGATAACAGTGGGGACCAAATCTCATCATAATGCGGAGTGGGACAGGACGTAAAGGGAATCCCAAGGATGTTTAAAGACGTGACATGAGGTAAAGGTGGTGTACCAGGGTCACTGGGAAGTAAATGAAAACCATGAAACAGTAGAACATGAGTCTTACGGGTATTATAGTGGAGACCGGAACAACGCGAAAATAACTGCAAAACTGGAAAACATTCCATCATAGCCGCGGGATCCACTCCGGTTACGTTTAGATCATCAGCATACGCAAAGATATTTTGGCTGCGAAACATAGAGGGCCCAGGAGACGATAATGTGGCCAACCGCCGAAGTAAAGGGTCTAGCACCAATGCAAAGAGCGTGAAACAAACTACAACCCTGACGCAAACCGCGTTGTAACTGAATAACGGGGGATAAATGGCCATTAATCTGAATGCGAAAGTTGGCTGTAGAATACAGATTGGAGATGACCCGCCGGAAGGCTAACGGGAAACCCCATGCTTCAAGAGTTAACGCTAAGAAGCCATGATCGACGCAATCATACGCTTTTTCCAGGTCCACCGCCAGTGCTCCCGCCGGCACATGACGGGAGTGAAAATACGCAAAAAGATCTCGAAGTGAACGTAAAGTATACTGAAGGTTATGGGTCTCGTGGAGTGCGGCCTGAAAAGGACTGATATAGCGGCGAACAATTGGTCGTAGTCGCGAGGTGAGTATCTTGGTAAATAGTTTGAGGTCAACCGGCAATAAAGAGATAGGTCGGAAGTCTGAAACCTCACGTGCGGAAGATGATTTAGGAATAAGTACAAGGACGGCGGTGTTGTGCGAAAACGCGGCCCCCGATAATAAATCGTTAAAGAGAGTAACGAGCGTTGCACTGAGACATGGCCAATAACGTTTGTAAAATGCTATGTTCAACCCATCTATTCCAGGGGCACTGCGACCTTTAGCTTTCTTGAGAACATTGAAAATTTCATGTTCAGTGATGGGACTCATTAACGCCTGACCTTCTTGATCCGTTAGTTGGTGGGGTAACGTGGACAAGAATTCCGTTCCGTAAGCATAATCCATTAGTTTTGCACTCGCAAAAGCAGTATTATAGCCGTAAATTCATGTAAATCTGGAAAACATCGTTCGTAGTCGTCCCATCATGTAAAACAAGGGAAGGGATGAAAGTCGATCTCCTTTTTCGTAGCAGGCCGTCTACGTGATATATAGACGCAGTTTCCTCTGGGAAACAATGATAGAAATCCTCAGAAAAATAAGCTTGCAGCGAGGAATGTGCGTAAATCTGTTTCATCCGGAATTTAAGATCGTTGATACGTGCGAAATTTTCCAGGGAAGCAGGAGCCGCCCAAAGTTCACAAAGAGCACGATAAAAAAAATCGTGCAACAGACGATCGTCCTCGCGCGCGATTCTACCGCGCCATTGAAAAAAACTAAGGATTTTGGACTTACAATATACATTCCACCATGATCCGACAGTCGAATAATATTTTTTCATACTACACCAATAGACAAACTTAGTAGCAAACAACTCCACCACTTCCTCTCGTGACATAACTTCCGTATTAATTTTCCAAAAAGAAGAACCTCGTGCGGCAGGTATGGAAAACGGCAATTTAAGAGCCATTTCAATAGCCGAATGGTCGGAGAACGGCAAGTGAAGAGTTAACAAATGGACCACCGTCGAACTTAAAGGTGCCGTTAAATACGCTCGATCGAGGCGACTCTTATTTGTGGACCCACAGAATGTGAACGCATGCGGCGAGTTGGATACACTGAGCGCATCCTGTAGCTGCATAGCTCGCACAAGCGCCTCTAACGCATAACATGGAGGTGAGGGGTTGAGAGAATCTTGGGGGTTAATTACAGCATTAAAATCACCGATCAAAATACACTGATTAATGCCAGGCGGAATTAAAGACGGGATGGTGTGCTCATAAAACTGTTCCCTTTCTCGTACCATGAGATAGCCCGAAGGCGCATAGAGGAGAATCACACAAATATCGTGAATATAACAACGTATTGCCCTCCCATCGGGAGATAAGGCCACTCTATCATACGTAAGACCCTTCCTTACCAAAAGAGCCACCCCTGTAGATGATTCACAATTAATTATTGCATGGTAGTCACTAAGAAAGTCTAACGACGGAAAAGTCAGTTCAACGATACCACATACGTCGGGGTGACGATGTTCAATCAAGTGTTTAAGAAGGGCTTTATTAGACGCTGAACTGATGCGATGGATATTAAGAGCTAACACAGTAAATGAATTTACCGCTGACATATCAGTACAAAAAAAAAACAATAACAGACTCACTATGAAAATGAAAATTGTTGTCTGCGCACACAAGGGAGACGTTTCTATCCACCCATGGCACTGCTTGTAATATAGAGTTCTGTTGTCCCGTAACAACACCAAAGAGAAACATAAACAAACAGACATAGCCAACCTGTTGCTACAAACTGCTTTCTGGGAGAAAAAGAATTCCAAGGACAGACACACCTACACTCACGTGAGTTCCGAATCAGAAATTGCATGCACTTTCGCTGTAGGAGCACGTGAGTCAGTTTTATCCGTTCCTTTAACTGCACTAAGAAGTAAACTCAATTCTTTTTTCCTTGCAGATGACCTTGAAACTCGTCTTCTTTCTTGTTGCGAAGCGGGATCAGTAGAAACAGAAACATCACCTTGAGGAACTGTAGGAGAAAGAAAAGCTTCTGCCTGTACTAAAGAGGAGTCACTCGACTCCGGAAGAGTATCAGGCGGCGCAACACTAGTTGACACTTGGCTCACAACATCCAGTGGCGGCTCGTGGATTATCGGGGGTGGTACCTTTGGCACTGCCTCCGCCGAAGTAGTTTGTTCTGATGAGAACTGCGATACTGGGCGGGACGTTGGTAACTCAGGAAACTCACTCTCATCATTCAAAAAAGAAACCTCTGGGGGACCCCGAGCAGGTTCCTGGTGGACATCTGCTCGAACCTCCAAAGGCCGTGACGACAGAAGGGAACGTTGCACTTTTCCAAGTTCAGTCATTTGGACAGAGACAGGGGCTGGTTTCGCACTCACAGGTTTTGATTTTTTCAACGGGCAGATGGAGATGGTATGTAATTGAGATTGGCAAAAAAAAAACAAGTAATAGGTTGACCATCATAGGATACACCCACTTTATAGCCCTGAACTATTAATCTTGACGGAATATGTTTCTGGAGTTCCATATGAATAATGCGGATACCACTATCAATTCCTGGGGGAAAAGGAGCTGCCCAAAATTGGGGTTCCACTTGACGCACCTTTCCATAAGCACTAAAATGTTCTTCAAGTAACTGTAATGGCGCCTCCAAAGGGAAGTCGTATATCCTAATCTGCTTTATTAGGGTTTCCGCCGGAACAATCCTGACAGTGATAGAAATTCCATCGGCATGATGAAAGACCACAGAATCAGGGGCACTAGAAGCAAACTGCTCATATGCTTGTACATTCTTAAATTTCAGATAAATACTATAAGACTCGGCGTGTAACTGAAGAGCACTAATATTGTCAAAAATGCCCGGAAACGTTTCACTTAACCACTGATAAACTTGACTGGAAGTCGGACGTGAACTACGGAACTTTTTATCAAAGACAAATTTAAATTGCAGGTCCTTTTTGTAAGCCATAATTACTAAGAAAAAAGCAACAGCAAAAAACACTGAACTCACTCACTGGGAGGCACTAACTGGCCTAACACAATGAGTACGAGAAAACTGTCACAGCACACAAGTGCGCAGGAGTAGAACAAACAGACGTAACACAGTCAAACTACTCCACGATGTGCTTCGCTCGACGGCTCGAGCGGAACTGAGGTGCGGAGCTATCTTACTACGTTGAATTCTGCTTGTTCTATTCTCCTCAATATACCACATAAGAGGCCAAATGAAGGCAATTCAAAAATATGGCAATTTTGAATTCAAGATGCCGACTTCTCCAATGATTTGTTTCTTCACTTAAACTGTACTACGTCCTTAATAACATAGCGAAACCTGACTTACCTACCAGGAGCACAACTTACAATTTTCATGGTTACAAATTTTTGAGCCGCCATTTTGAATCTAAGATGACGACTTTTCCAACATGTTGGAATTTTCCCCTCACATGAGCTGTACTCTACACACTTGAACGCAATTTCGTGATTCCACCATATCTACAAGTTGTGTAGAATTAGACGCACCCTTATAACATTCCTAGCACTTTCTTACACCGAACATGACTATTTTTTTCAAGTTTAAGGGCGGATTCGCAAACTACGCATCAGAATAAACTTCACCTCGAAATTTCAACGTCCTACTTACAGCCATTACAAATTTCACATTTTTTCGATTTGCGACGCGAAACAAAAAGAAATTTTAATGCTCTTTTCTCTATCATAAACTATGTTCCTAGCTTCACCGCCTGACAAAATATGACCTTTCTATGGTGTGCGGAACTAGTATAAAAACCGGCATTTCGAAACGACGAAAAATTTCGACACTTCATTTACATGGAAAATGTCGCCTTTTTCGTGATATCGGAATTTTCCCATTACTCACATCCCATGACGAACAAGTATGCAAAATTTGGTGTTTGTATGTTTTGTGGAAGAATGCAAACAATTAAGTGTGTTTCCGATTATAGAGGTATATAATTCCCCACAGATGCTGGCCGCAACGTACCAGTATTATGTGAGCAGTAAGAACGAAGTCGAAAATCTAAGGAAGTCGGTAGTGTAGGGGATTGACGTGAGCCTGCTGGACTGGAGGCCTGGGTTCGATTCCTAACAATCTTTTTCTCACTTTTTCTTTCTTTGAAAGTTTATTTTCATAGCATATATTGTTTGCCTATAAGGTTGAGTCTATTATAAAACGCATTTCACTCCAACCGGTCCTGTAAACAAACTACTGAACCGAAAGAGGCACTTTTCCACGTATCCCGTATATTATAACTATATACGCTGCCAACGAGTAAATTGTCAAAAATTTGCGCATATATATATATATATATATATATATATATATATATATATATATATATGTGTGTGTGTGTGTGTGTGTGTGTGTGTGTGTCTGTGTGTGTGTCTGTGTGTGTGTGTATTTCCTTAAAAGTTATAATATTATATTTTTCAGTTGTGGTATAGACTTCAAACTTGGTATACGCATCTATCTAAACGACCAGTATAAAAAGGGAGATTGTTTGCTATTATTTCCGGCTCGAAGCACACACTATCCTCGCGAGACAAAATGTATTTTTTTTCTCGTCTGTATATTATATCGTGGAAATGATGCTCAGTGTTTTTTCCAAAAGGTTTTTTGGGGGTACACTGCCTCCTTGGGGCTATTAGAGTGCCCCCGCAGGAACCAAATAATACGTGTATAATAGAATAATAAATGGAATACTATGAGCAGTGCCCCTGGGAATACTAACTGTGATCCTCAAGAACATTGTTTCTGAAAGAAACACTGGTGTTGCCCATCTCTAAAGCTACATATGTTTCTTTCTAAATAGTTGATTATCGTCTCGAAGCTTCACACGAATATACTGCCTAGTTTCGAGACGATATCAACAGTTAATATATAAATATATTCTTTTCGTCTATGTCTGTAATAACGAAAATATTTTGTTCACGCAATACCAACAGAAACTATTTTGATAAAACGAAGCAACGTGATAAGAAAAAAACGTAGGAAAAAAGAAGTGTCGGCGGGGAATCGAACCCAGACCTGCTACTCAGAAAACAGACACTTTACCGCTAGTTTTTTATTGTACTGACAGAACATACACTAACTTAACAAGAACCGGACAACTGCCGGTATGAATTAACACAAGAGAGCAGCTCTATCAATAGCTGTACTGAACAAATATTAACATATAAAAAATCAACATATCAGAAAATTTTTAAAAGAAATGATTTAAAAAAAACTTTTGGCTACATACTTGTTAATATTCATACGTACGGGAAGGAAAGAGTTTATAGCAACACCACCTCTAAAAACCGACTGAAGAGACGCCGGTCCACCGCGGGAGGGAAGAGTTTTCTGCGCGTGCGTCGCAAAAAGTCAAAATACGTGCATGCATTCAACAAAGGCGTGTAGCGCTGAACATAAATTATCGTACACGCAATGAGGAAGAGCACAGCATGATGTTTGGCAGGTGGGAAGAAATGAAAATCTGGAAGTAGCAAGTAATCAACAGTGAACTGATGTGGTGGACGGCGGCTAATTCGACCTAACATCACCGTCAGATTTCTCCAGATTGTGGACGCACCTACGCACTGCGTGTAACGATGGTCCAATGTATCTTCTTCATTGCATCTTTCGCAAAGCGCATCGGGTGCGCGATGAACTGCGTATAAACGCGCACTAGTAGGGATAAGATGATGAACAACTTTAAACCAGGCCTCTTGCATATAAGAAGGTAACACAGCATCAAAAATATTTTCCCAGACTTGAGGCCATATCACCTGCGGGAAATAGTGGAGTATTCGAAGTTGTGTCTGAGGATATGTTAACTCTAAAAGAAGACGATATAATGTACGGGCATTATGACGGGCGGGATCAATGATCGTCCCAGCGTAGGTCCAATGACGAATTAAGGTCAAAACATAAGATGGACACTGGGCGGCAAATTGTATAAAAGGAGGGTTTAGAGGAGATTCATAGCTCGGCCAGAAGCAACGAATCCATCGTTGTGTTACAGAGTCTCCAATGACAAGAGCATTATAGAAGTCGCTCATAAACAAAGTTTGGCATTTAAGGCGAAGGTGAACGAGACTTAATCCCCCACGAAAACGCGGAAGGTAAAGGGCAGTACGAGGAATGCGGAAAAAGAAACCGCGCCAAATATGCCAAAGAAACAGGGATTCAAACTTACGTGCATATAGTTCCGGGAGAGGGTAGATTCTCGCACGGTACCACAATTTGGTCGCCACATAAACGATAATAAATTGAATACGATGTAATATATGGAGTCTTCGAAAACGCATGGTATACAACAGCTGACGGACTTGTGATAACAGTGGGGACCAAATCTCATCATAATGCGGAGTGGGACAGGACGTAAAGGGAATCCCAAGGATGTTTAAAGACGTGACATGAGGTAAAGGTGGTGTACCAGGGTCACTGGGAAGTAAATGAAAACCATGAAACTGTAGAACGTGAGTCTTACGGGTATTATAGTGGAGACCGGAACAACGCGAAAATCGCTGCAAAACTGGAAAACATTCCATCATAGCCGCGGGATCCACTCCGGTTACGTTTAGATCATCAGCATACGCAAAGATATTTTGGCTGCGAAACATAAAGGGCCCAGGAGACGATAATGTGGCCAACCGCCGAAGTAAAGGGTCTAGCACCAATGCAAAGAGCGTGAAACAAACTACAACCCTGACGCAAACCGCGTTGTAACTGAATAACGGGGGATAAATGGCCATTAATCTGAATGCGAAAGTTGGCTGTAGAATACAGATTGGAGATGACCCGCCAGAAGGCTAACGGGAAACCCCATGCTTCAAGAGTTAACGCTAAGAAGCCATGATCGACGCAATCATACGCTTTTTCCAGGTCCACCGCCAGTGCTCCCGCCGGCACATGACGGGAGTGAAAATACGCAAAAAGATCTCGAAGTGAACGTAAAGTATACTGAAGGTTATTGGTCTCGTGGAGTGCGGCCTGAAAAGGACTGATATAGCGGCGAACAATTGGTCGTAGTCGCGAGGTGAGTATCTTGGTAAATAGTTTGAGGTCAACCGGCAATAAAGAGATAGGTCGGAAGTCTGAAACCTCACGTGCGGAAGATGATTTAGGAATAAGTACAAGGACGGCGGTGTTGTGCGAAAACGCGGCCCCCGATAATAAATCGTTAAAGAGAGTAACGAGCGTTGCACCGAGACATGGCCAATAACGTTTGTAAAATGCTATGTTCAACCCATCTATTCCAGGGGCACTGCGACCTTTAGCTTTCTTGAGAACATTGAAAATTTCATGTTCGGTGATGGGACTCATTAACGCCTGACCTTCTTGATCCGTTAGTTGGTGGGGTAACGTGGACAAGAATTCCGTTCCGTAAGCATAATCCATTAGTTTTGCACTCGCAAAAGCAGTATTATAGCGCGTAAATTCATGTAAATCTGGAAAACATCGTTCGTAGTCGTCCCATCATGTAAAACAAGGGAAGGGATGAAAGTCGATCTCCTTTTTCGTAGCAGGCCGTCTACGTGATATATAGACGCAGTTTCCTCTGGGAAACAATGATAGAAATCCTCAGAAAAATAAGCTTGCAGCGAGGAATGTGCGTAAATCTGTTTCATCCGGAATTTAAGATCGTTGATACGTGCGAAATTTTCCAGGGAAGCAGGAGCCGCCCAAAGTTCACAAAGAGCACGATAAAAAAAAATCGTGCAACAGACGATCGCCCTCGCGCGCGATTCTACCGCGCCATTGAAAATAAACTACGGATTTTGGACTTACAATATACATTCCACCATGATCCGACAGTCGAATAATATTTTTTCATACTACACCAATAGACAAACTTAGTAGCAAACAACTCCACCACTTCCTCTCGTGACATAACTTCCGTATTAATTTTCCAAAAAGAAGAACCTCGTGCGGCAGGTATGGAAAACGGCAATTTAAGAGCCATTTTAATAGCCGAATGGTCGGAGAACGGCAAGTGAAGAGTTAACAAATGGACCACCGTCGAACTTAAAGGTGCCGTTAAATACGCTCGATCGAGGCGACTCTTATTTGTGGACCCACAGAATGTGAACGCATGCGGCGAGTTGGATACACTGAGCGCATTCTGTAGCTGCATAGCTCGCACAAGCGCCTCTAACGCATAACATGGAGGTGAGGGGTTGAGAGAATCTTGGGGGTTAATTACAGCATTAAAATCACCGATCAAAATACACTGATTAATGCCAGGCGGAATTAAAGACGGGATGGTGTGCTCATAAAACTGTTCCCTTTCTCGTACCATGAGATAGCCCGAAGGCGCATAGAGGAGAATCACACAAATATCGTGAATATAACAACGTATTGCCCTCCCATCGGGAGATAAGGCCACTCTATCATACGTAAGACCCTTCCTTACCAAAAGAGCCACCCCTGTAGATGATTCACAATTAATTATTGCATGGTAGTCACTAAGAAAGTCTAACGACGGAAAAGTCAGTTCAACGATACCACATACGTCGGGGTGACGATGTTCAATCAAGTGTTTAAGAAGGGCTTTATTAGACGCTGAACTGATGCGATGGATATTAAGAGCTAACACAGTAAATGAATTTACCGCTGACATATCAGTACAAAAAAAAAACAATAACAGACTCACTATGAAAATGAAAATTGTTGTCTGCGCACACAAGGGAGACGTTTCTATCCACCCATGGCACTGCTTGTAATATAGAGTTCTGTTGTCCCGTAACAACACCAAAGAGAAACATAAACAAACAGACATAGCCAACCTGTTGCTACAAACTGCTTTCTGGGAGAAAAAGAATTCCAAGGACAGACACACCTACACTCACGTGAGTTCCGAATCAGAAATTGCATGCACTTTCGCTGTAGGAGCACGTGAGTTAGTTTTATCCGTTCCTTTAACTGCACTAAGAAGTAAACTCAATTCTTTTTTCCTTGCAGATGACCTTGAAACTCGTCTTCTTTCTTGTTGCGAAGCGGGATCAGTAGAAACAGAAACATCACCTTGAGGAACTGTAGGAGAAAGAAAAGCTTCTGCCTGTACTAAAGAGGAGTCACTCGACTCCGGAAGAGTATCAGGCGGCGCAACACTAGTTGACACTTGGCTCACAACATCCAGTGGCGGCTCGTGGATTATCGGGGGTGGTACCTTTGGCACTGCCTCCGCCGAAGTAGTTTGTTCTGATGAGAACTGCGATACTGGGCGGGACGTTGGTAACTCAGGAAACTCACTCTCATCATTCAAAAAAGAAACCTCTGGGGGACCCCGAGCAGGTTCCTGGTGGACATCTGCTCGAACCTCCAAAGGCCGTGACGACAGAAGGGAACGTTGCACTTTTCCAAGTTCAGTCATTTGGACAGAGACAGGGGCTGGTTTCGCACTCACAGGTTTTGATTTTTTCAACGGGCAGATGGAGATGGTATGTAATTGAGATTGGCAAAAAAAAAACAAGTAATAGGTTGACCATCATAGGATACACCCACTTTATAGCCCTGAACTATTAATCTTGACGGAATATGTTTCTGGAGTTCCATATGAATAATGCGGATACCACTATCAATTCCTGGGGGAAAAGGAGCTGCCCAAAATTGGGGTTCCACTTGACGCACCTTTCCATAAGCACTAAAATGTTCTTCAAGTAACTGTAATGGCGCCTCCAAAGGGAAGTCGTATATCCTAATCTGCTTTATTAGGGTTTCCGCCGGAACAATCCTGACAGTGCTAGAAATTCCATCGGCATGATGAAAGACCACAGAATCAGGGGCACTAGAAGCAAACTGCTCATATGCTTGTACATTCTTAAATTTCAGATACATACTATAAGGCTCGGCGTGTAACTGAAGAGCACTAATATTGTCAAAAATGCCCGGAAACGTTTCACTTAACCACTGATAAACTTGACTGGAAGTCGGACGTGAACTACGGAACTTTTTATCAAAGACAAATTTAAATTGCAGGTCCTTTTTGTAAGCCATAATTACTAAGAAAAAAGCAACAGCAAAAAACACTGAACTCACTCACTGGGAGGCACTAACTGGCCTAACACAATAAGTACGAGAAAACTGTCACAGCACACAAGTGCGCAGGAGTAGAACAAACAGACGTAACACAGTCAAACTACTCCACGATGTGCTTCGCTCGACGGCTCGAGCGGAACTCAGGTGCGGAGCTATCTTACTACGTTGAATTCTGCTTGTTCTATTCTCCTCAATATACCACATAAGAGGCCAAATGAAGGCAATTCAAAAATATGGCAATTTTGAATTCAAGATGCCGACTTCTCCAATGATTTGTTTCTTCACTTAAACTGAACTACGTCCTTAATAACATAGCGAAACCTGACTTACTTACCAGGAGCACAACTTACAATTTTCATGGTTACAAATTTTTGAGCCGCCATTTTGAATCTAAGATGACGACTTTTCCAACATGTCGGAATTTTTCCCTCGCATGCGCTGTACTCTACACACTTGAACGCAATTTCGAGATTCCACCATATCTACAAGTTGTGTAGAATTAGACGCACCCTTATAACATTCCTAGCACTTTCTTACACCGAACATGACTATTTTTTTCAAGTTTAAGGGCGGATTCGCAAACTACGCATTAGAATAAACATCACCTCAAAATTTCTACATCCTAGATACAACCATTACAAATTTCACATTTTTTCGATTTGCGCCGCGAAACGAAAACGAATTTTTGTGCTCTTTTTTCTATCATAAACTATGTTCCTAGCTTCACTGCTTGACAATATATGACGTTTCTGTGGTGTGCGGAACTAATCTAAAAACCAGCATTTCAAAACGACGAAAAATTCCGACACTTTATTTACATGGAAAATGTCGCCTTTTTCGTGATATCGGAATTTTCCCATTACTCACATCACATGGCGAACAAGTATGAAAAATTTGATGTTTGTATGTTTTGTGTAAGTATTCAAACAATTAAGTGTGTTTCCGACTTTAGAGGTATATAATTCCCCACAGATGCTGGCCGCAACGTACCAGTATCATGTGAGCAGTAAGAACGAAGTCGAAAATCGAAGGAAATCGGTAGTGTAGGGGATTGACGTGAGCCTACCGGACTGGAGACCTGGGTTCGATTCCTAACAATCTTTTTCTCACTTTTTCTTTCTTTGAAAGTTTATTTTCATAGCATATATTGTTTGCCTATAAGGTTGAGTCTATTATGAAACGTATTTCACTCCAACAGGTCCTGTAAACAAACTACTCAACCGAAAGAGGCACTTTTCCACGTATCCCGTATATTATAACTATATACGCTGCCAACGAGTAAATTGTCAAAATGTGCGTATATATATATATATATATATATATATATATATATATATATATATATATATATATATATATATACATATATATATACATATATATATATGTGTGTGTGTATTTCCTTAAAAGTTATAATATTATACTTTTTCAGTTGTGGTATAGACTTCAAACTTGGTATACGCATCTATCTAAACGACCAGTATAAAAAGGGAGATTGTTTGCTATTATTTCCGGTTCGAAGCACAAACTATCCTCGCGAGACAAAATGTATTTTTGTCTCGTCTGTATACTATATCGTGGAAATGATGCTCAATGTTTTTTTCCAAAATGTTTTTGGGGGTACACTGCCTCCTTGGGGCTCCTAGAGTGCCCCCGCAGGAGACCAAATAATACGTGTATAATAGAATAATAAATAGAATACTATGAGGAGTACCCCTGGGAATACTAACTGTGATCCTCAGCAACATTGTTTCTGAAAGAAAAACTGGTGTTGCCCCATCTCTAAAACTACATATGTTTCTTTCTAAATAGTTGAGTATCGTCTCGAAGCTTCACACGAACATACTGCCTAGTTTCGAGACGATATCAACAGTTAGCGTATCAATATATTCTTTTCGTCTGTGTCTGTAATAAAGAAAATATATTGTTCACGCAATGCCAACAGAAACTATTTTGATAAAACGAAGCAACGTGATAAGAAAAAAAGTAAGAAAAAAGAAGGTTCGGCGGGGAATCGAACCCAATCCTGCTACTCAGAAAGAAGACACTTTACCGCGGAGCTAACTTACTACGTTGAATTCTGTTTGTTTTATTCTCCTCAATATACCACTTAAGAGTCCAAATGAAGGCAATTCAAAAATATGGCAATTTTGCATTCAAGATGGCGACTTCTCCAATGATTTGTTTCTTCACTTAAACTGAACTACGTCCTTAATAACATAGCGAAATCTGGCTTACCTACAAAGAGCACAACGTACAATTTTCATGGTTACAAATTTTTGAGCCGCCATTTTGAATCGAAGATGACGACTTTTCCAACATGTCGGATCTTTCCCGTCACATGCCCTGAAATCTACACACTTGAACGCAATTTCGTGATTCCACCATATCTACAAGTTGTGTAGAATTAGACGCACCCTTATAACATTCCTAGCACTTTCTTACTCCGAACATGACTATTTTTTCAAGTTTAAGGGCGGATTCGCAAACTACGCATCAGAATAAACATCACCTCGAAATTTCAACGTCCTACATACAGCCATTACGCATTTCACATTTTTTCGATTTGCGACGCGAAACGAAAACGAATTTTAATGCTCTTTCTTCAATCATAAACTATGTTCCTTGCTTCACTGCCTGACAAAATATGACGTTTCTATGGTTTGCGGAACTACTTTAAAAACCAGCATTTCGAAACGACGAAAAATTTCAACACTTCATTTACATGGAAAATGTCGTCTTTTTCGTGATATCGGAATTTTCCCATTACTCACATCCCATGACGAACAAGTATGCAAAATTTGGTGTTTGTATGTTTTGTGGAAGTACGCAAACAATTAAGTGTGTTTCCGATTATAGTGTTATATAATTCCCCACAGATGCCGGCCGCAACGTACCAGTATTATGTGAGCAGTAAGAACGAAGTCGAAATTCTAAGGAAATCGGTAGTGTAGAGGATTGACGTGAGCCTACTGGACAGGAGACTTGGGTTCGATTCCTAACAATCTTTTTCTCACTTTTTCTTTCTTTGAAAGTTTATTTTAATAGCATATATTGTTTGCCTATAAGGTTGAGTCTATTATAAAACGCATTTCACTCCAACCGGTCCTGTAAACAAACTACTGAACCGAAAGAGGCACTTTTCCACGTATCCCGTATATTATGACTATATACGCTGCCAACGAGAAAATTGTCAAAAGGTGCGTATATATATATATATATATATATATATATATATATATATATATATATATATTGTTACACAGTTGTGCCTCGAAGTCCTAAGCGGGACTCAAATTATGGGGCGAGACGCCCGCGCTTTTCAAATTGTGTGTGCATTAAGGAAAAGAGAGATAGGGAGAACGGAGTCAGTTGAGGTTCAGATTGAATTAGCGACCTGATGCCTCATTGACACCAACCCACACGCATGTATTAGTGGTATGACCCTGGCTTTGATTTACTCAGATCACAGAGCTGGGACCTAGATGCAATATTTAGGGAATACCACGAAAGCAATAAATACATGAAATCAATTATGTAGTTAGAGCTAGGTGTGAAATAAAAACTGTAAAAATAAATGTAAAATAGGAATTCCAACCCCGGCGTGATAGAGAAAATATCATAGAAAAACTAGAAGTCTTAACCACTATTGAGCATGCGCGTGAAAAATTTCTCCCAAGCTCGATGAGGCTCGTGACGTCGCCTCCGAGCGACGTCAGAACTGGCAGAAATGCGTTGGACGAAACGCCTTTATAAGCGAGGCCTGTTCGCCGGGCCGGTTGATTCTGCAGTATACCGACGACGAGTGTGTGTGCTCCCTAGTCACGGCCGCTCTGTTTAACATCAGATATATGATTATTTTTTCTAAATTCCCCCTTCAACTCGGGACGAGCACTTGGAGATTTGTAGTCGCACCTTGAGAATGTTTAGTGACGAGTATGAAGTTCTTATAACTTGAGACCAAATTCCCTCTTCGAGAATTTACACTTTTCCCTTTGGGCCAATGCAAGTTGCGATGTACGAAGTTCACATTTCACTATTTTCAATAAATCGCGGTTTAGAATAAAAACCTTCTAGCACCCATTGAGTATTATAGGGGTTGTGCTCCCACTTAAGTGATGTAGTGAAACTTCCAAGTTGTAATTCCAAGTAACCGATTTTGTTAAATTCATCTGTATTCTTATTTTTATTTTTTTAAATAAAACGTAAAGTGGAATGGTCTCTTTAATTTAGTCAAGCTAACCCTCCAACCTAGATTCAGCTCACAGTCTTCATATGTTACCTGGGTTTCGATTTCCAGTACCAAGCTCTACCACTGTTAGTGCACTTTCTCATCATCTTCGAACCAGTAAGCCAAAGACGTTTTCGAGACCGAGGCTAAAAGGGAGTTGGACTCCGAACCAACTTTGTAATACTGGGTGGAGAGTGAAGAAGTGATCTCAATTACGATTTCATAAAAGAAAGTGTACACAATTGCTACGCCAACCTCAGAACAAAACATCGTATGGTTTTATGGTGTTCGGTGTTCGCCGGGTAACCAACTGTGTGTTCTTGAATCTCTAAACAAATCTCTGGTGCTCATTCACTTTATAGGGGAACCAAATATCTCAGTTGCCCTGAAACTAGATTTTTGCAAATCGGGAGTGATTTTCTTTTCTCGAAGAGCTTTAAATAGATAAAAGTGCACAGTGTACGCGAAGTTTTCTTTTGACTAGTCAAGTGGTGTATCTGTAATATGTAAAGTCAGTACAGTTCAGTGGCGTACTTGGACTAGGCGGTGTTCAGCCTATGACTCTGATATACAAGTATAATTTTTTCTGCTCTAAATAGTGCGTTTCACAAGTAGTGAAGTGGCGACGAAAAAATTTTTATTCTCAACTTCTCTCGCTTTAAGTTGTTATAAGTCGCTAGGTTCCGCAGAACAAGACTCAGTTCACCTCCCGACGTTTTCTTGTGTAGTGATGGAAATGTAAAAATCGGGACGCGAGTGTTAAGACAGAATTCAGCTTTTGTCTCATGTACTTGCAAAACCCTAAGTCTGCTTATGCTTCTGCTTGCTTTGGTAGGGTCACAGTCAGTTTTATCTGTGGTCAACAGAACCTCCCGTTTTACGGGATGAAAGTTCGACTAGTTTGTCCGGCGATAAGTGGCTAATACCCTTACCATTTATTTGGGAAGGATCACAGGCAGTTTTATCTCTAGACAGCAGAACCGCCCGTTTTACGGGATGAAAGTTCGACTAGTCTGTCCGGCGATAAGTGTCTAAAATCCTTTCCCATGCAACGCTTGGGGGTCACAGGTATCTTATTCTCTAGGTCCAGCAGGGCCCCTCTGTACTAGGGGTGCAAGCCCGACGGCTGCCTGGGAATAACTGCCTAAAACTCACCTTTATGCAAATGCAATACCAAAAATCAAAATGCAGGTACATGAACCAATGGTTGGATGATCGAAGTCCCCCTTGTGAATTTAAAAACAAAATAGTTAAAAAAAATTGAAATTGAAGTTTTAAAAAAAGAAAAAGAAAACAGGTTAAAGAATAGAAGTAAAAAGTAAACTCATCATAAGTGAGCAAATAAGCATTATCTGTTATAAACAGCTGTCTAGTCACTTTCCGTTTCCCGTTCTAAAGCGTAAAGCAAAATTTATAAAGAAAGGGAAGTTGAGTATTCAAGTTCAAAGGAAGCTAAATAAAGATATTGAAATAATAATAAGTCGCCTAATACGTAAACAAAATTTTGACGTAGCATTTCCGAGGGAAGTAGCTATCAGTGATTAAATTCCTACTATATCAGAGGAAATAGGTTGATTACCCACTGCCCTGGTTTAAGAGGCCACTGACTTGAAAGAAAAACAGATTTATTATCAAAAATGAGTTTCGCGCAGAAAATAAAAGAAAAGCTATTAGATTTAGGGCAATCTCATTGTCCTAAGACGCCCACGGGCAACCACCGTTATATTTTAGATCGGTGGAATAATTATTATTGTATTGAGTGCAATAAAATAAAAATCCACGGGCATTCTCCTCCTGAATTTGGCCGTTGGAAAAAGAATCCATTACCGAGATACTTGGATACCTGGAGTAAGCCGAGATATCGTGAACCAACGACCGCTAGTCCGCAAACTCCAGACGCTCCGGCGAGTGGCTGCGATCTAACGCCGCTGGCCGCGTCTAGCCCTATCCCGACTAGAAATTATATAGAAATACAAAGTGCTGGTTCAAGTGAAAAACCAACGCCAGCTCCTAGGACGATCTATGTAAATTCAGATACGGACGAGACCTCACCGGGGGTAGATCCAAAAACTCTAGTGAATGAAATAAACTTAAAAGGTGAACTAGAGATAGCCGAACTAATAACTGCAGGTCAGGAATGCCCTCAGGCAACAATTGAGATAGAAACAACAGCAGGGGTAATCCCTGGAGTCCCCTCGAACCAAAGTCCCTTAGATAATAATAAGTTAGCTGGTAAGGAAAATAGACTAAGTGACTTAGTGTTAAGTTCAGAAAATAAAGACATTTGTGTATCAAAGGAACCAGATAGCCCAGTAGCGCTATATTTTCCTATAAAATACGAACTGTCAGATCCTACCACGCCGTTAGAAATGCAAAGACATACCTTTCAATCTTTTTATGCTGGTAGTAGTGATGAAACAGTTTATGCGGAGATCGGTCCTAGAACTATGTATGCTAACTTAAATACTGACTCACGAATCTCAATGAATAAAGAGCCAATTTACGAAAATGTTGGTCTCGAACCCCAGACTTCAACGAATAAAGAGCCAATTTATGCAATTATAGGAACCGAACCAAGGGAAACGAAAATTGAGAACCCTGACGAGAATAACGAAAATGAATTGCGCTTTCTGACACAACCTAACGATGAAGCGTTAATAGACCAGATTAAGCATTCATTACAAACAGAACTGTCCCCGGCAGTAGGAAACTTAATTTGACCTTTAACTAAACAACTACGGAACAAGAAAATACAGGTCACAGTTGTTCGTCGCCAAGGTGACGACGAAGAGAAATTAGGTATTCTGTTTCAAGCTGACCCCTCAGCCCCCTTTGAAGATTTATTACCTGAGGAAAATGTAGTTGGCAATTTTGACGTGGAAATACAGACCGACGTCTTTCAAAAGAAAGATGTTAGCATTCAGACCGAATATAAGTTTCCTAAAATGATCAGGATTGATACAGATCGTGAACTTAAGGTTCTTCGGACAACAGCTACTCAAACCAATCCTGTCATGTTTGAAGATAGCCTTACCCTCCAAGAGAAACTGCAATATTTGGACAGTATAGATAACATACTCAGTGTAGTTAGTAAAGCTAGGTGGTCAAACGGAGATATTAGTAGTGCAGATTCAGATGGGGGTGAATCGTTGAAAGACGATTGGTTAGGATACGAACTACAGAAATTACAAAACGAAGAAATAGCGCAATTACAAGACGACAACCCGTAGTCTTCTCCTGAGTCATCCCTGAAGGATGAGTCAAAACCTTCATGGAACTACGAAGAAGAACTTCGATATGACCATTGGGATCCTCCCACGGTTTCTACTCCCCGAGCAGCGAACCAAGACCCTCCCACAGAGGACGCTGACCAGAGAAATGACCTCGTCGCCCCTGCTCCAATTGAGAGGAGGCTAGACGAAGAGAAGAACAGTGATGATGCTTTTCCCTCAGTTTGCTCTGATCACCAGAAGCAAATTGAAGAGGAAGAAAAAAGAAAATAACGATTCCTGGTCTGAGAGTAGAATAAACGAAAACATTGGTAAAATCTTTGATTACGCGGAATTTGGTGTGTCAATGATGAAGTAGAAAATAGAAACGATTACTCAACCTCTCCAACCCAAAGTGAATCTAACAAACAAATTGATAGCGTTAAGAATATTGGTTTACAACCTTCAGCTAGTGCTAGTTCTAAATTTAGTTCCTATAATGAACCTAGTGAATCACCTGCGACTAAAGAAATGAAAAAGTACCAACAAGAGGAAAAGTTAGATCCCTTACAGATAGTGTTTATTTTGCCACCTAGTAGCGTAGTTACACCCACGACCACAGTGGAGAAATTAGAGTTTAGCGAAGGGGAAAAGATAGAAAAATCAGTACTCAGCGAACATGATAGATCTTATACATCAGAATTCAGTTCAGAACAAACCTCCGAGTTAGAAAATAGAAGCGTAACTGATACCGACTATGGGTCCGTCTCTGAAAATTTCAACACCTCGGCTTCTTTAGACAGGTCCTTAGATCTGAAAGATGAGCCCGTCTCACATTCATCAAGTGACGATAAGACCTCTGACAAGCAAAAATCAAATTTTTCGTCCTTTCTAAAAGTAGATCCTGAGAATAAGCCTCATATAAATTTAAAATCTGAGCAAGAAATTAAAACTAGTCCAGTTACCGAGTCATCTATACCATATAGTTTTGAGAAACCTAAATTTACAGATACAGTAGTAACAGGCAAATTTAGCAACCCTCCTCCCGAGGGTGACAATCAAAATTCTACTATTGGTGCTAAACCACAAGTATTCAAGATCTATCCAAATGTTGAAATCCCCTCCTTCTCTGGTAATAGACATGAGTGTGTGGAACTTTTCCTACAAGAATATGAATTAGTGGCTAGCATATACGAATGGTCAACCCTAGAGATAGTAAATTACCTTCCTTACTGTCTGAAAGGGGAAGCTTTCTCCTTCTATTTAGTAGACCTAGCAAACATTTTACCTTTAAACTATAACGAGGTGAAGGAAAAACTTAAAAAGGCTTTCCCTAGTATTGAGTATACTGCAAGATTAGAATACGATGTTGATACAAGGAAACAACAACCCAATGAAAGTACCTTAGCGTTCATTTATAAGTTAATAAAGGATTTGAAATTCTTACGAGGTTGGGTTAATGAAAGTGAATTGATGAGTAAACTTAGAATGAGTTTGTTGCCAGACATCCTAAATAAGCTGATGCTTGAAGTAGAGGATTGCGATAATCTCGAACAGTGCCTACAATATCTTAGAAAATTTCACACAGCACAAAGATTAGTTAGTCAGAGAATTGGCCATGATGTAATATGGGAAAATGACCGCTTGGACTGGTCAAGCGTTAAAAAACAACACCAACCTGGATTTGTACAGATTAGTTCTTGTTACTCAGACGAAGTAGTAGCAGAACCGGGTTACAAAACGTATAGGAACAATCACCAAAATACCTATGGCCTTGGCCATGGGCAGGCACAGCTTTGTACAGTCAAGATAAAAATAGGAGACCGCTGGGCGCAAGCTCTTATAGACACAGGCTCGGAAATTTCGCTGGCTTCGAAAACCCTCTTACTCCCAAGATTTCCACTAACAGAAAGACTGAAGGGTTATGTTAAGCTTCGTGGTGTAGGTGCCCAGCCCACAGATTACATTCCTGTGGTGAGAATAGCGTGTTGTTTCAAGGATCACTTGAAAACAACCAAACGAAGATTTCTAGACATAGCTATAGTTGACCCACAGTTTTGCGCCTATGACGTTATCTTGGGGATAGATTTTTTGCACAAGTATGTCACAACCATTCATTCCAAATATATGGAACTAGCAGATAAAGACGGGAATCATGTCGAAGATCTATGGTTTACAATCCCAAAAGGTACATATGGGTACCGTCAAGGTGTGATTCATACCTTAGACTTAAAACATGTTAAACGATACCCACCATCAGTGGGAAAAAGATCGTTTAATGATTTCCAATCAAGACAGAACGATAATGCTGGACAAACGGCTTACTCTGTCCCCCTTCAAAGAAACAAACCAATTTATAGGAAACGGAACCTCTCATACAAGAGGAAGGATCCGTCTCCAGAATTGGTCACCGGAAATTACATAAATCCCGTTGTTAGTGTACCTGATAAGAGACAAAAACTCCCTGTTGAAGAAATTACCTCTCGCGTATTCGTGTGTTCCAGGGAAACTACAAAAGTTCCCTCGGAGCCTACGAATAAAACGAATAGAAAAGTCAATAGACGTAAAAAGGCAAGACGTAAACAAACTAAGAAAAGCAAGGTATCTTCCAGTGCTCCTGAGCTGGAACTTACCAAATCGCCTGACTTAGAGAGAGAGGAAAAGAATCTATGCAGTTTTGACCCTCAACCAGGCCCTAGTGGAACTTTGGTAGCTAGTTCTACAGAAAGTTCGGATACAGAGATTATTCCTAGAAAGAAAAAGAATACGCCTTATGTGACAAGATATAACAAAAAGAACCAACACTCTGTAAAGCTACCCCTGACCTCCCAGGCGCCTCATGAGCCTGTAGAGAAAAAATCGAGTAGAGGACAGTTAGAAACATTAGAAAAACGTTTCACAACGCAAGGAAGTGTAAATGACCCAGCAACCCTCCCTGATCTACAGAGTTCTGCTCAGGATCATAGTAAGAAAAAGGTAGTGCCCGACCCCTTGGAATTAAGCGACGAAATTTTTGATATCTATCCGGACACTACCTACAAAGTACACTTTCCAGCAAATGTCCGCGTGCCGTACAAGGCTTCATATGACATAGAAATTACCGCACCAACCGGGAACGTGCATATTTGGGAATTCTTACCGTCCAAAGGAATTCGATATTGGCACTCCTGTTTGATCCCAAGAGGTCCAGTTTTTACTGACAATGGAAATATTACTCTGACTATTTTTAATAGTTCAGATCGAACCAGATCCTTGTCTAAAAATCTTTATTTAGGGAAACTTGTTCCCCAGGTCGAGTCCGTAAATGATAAAACGGATAATAACGTACAGGCCGTTAATCAGATCATACACCTTACTAACAAAGATGAAACAGAGGACGTGGAAGTCCCTGAACAACCCCAGAAAGTCCCCCAATCAAAGGAAGAATTAGCTCAAGCACTAAATATTGGCCCAAACTTAAACCCAGAAGAAAGAAACCAATTACTGGACTTATTGATGGGATTTAGGGATGTTGTAGCCTGGGACAAGTCTCGTCTGACTGCGGCTACCGATAAATTTATGTGCCCCTTAGAGGTCATTACAGATATACCTGTTTCTCACCCCCATATAGAGAAACCCCAAAACAGAGAGAGATAGTCGCGGCAGAGATCCAGAGAATGTTAGATAGCAATATTATCCGAGAAAGTCAGAGTCCATATTCTGCACCAATTGTGATAGTGCCTAAAAAGGATGGCTCCCCGCGCATATGTACAGATTTTAGGGGTTTAAACAAGATATTAAGGCCCAACTATACGCCAGTGCCGCGTATAGATGAGATACTAGCATTTCTGAATGGTACCAAGTACATAAATACCTTGGACATGCAAAGTGGTTATAATCAATTATTAATCCGTCCGTGTGATATAGAGAAGACTGCATTCATCTGCAGCCGTGGAAAAATTCGAATTTTTGAGACTACCATTCGGCCTAAGCACGGCCCCGGCCCTTTTTCAAAATATGATGAATGTTATATTTGGCGACATTATGTGGAAATATGTAATCTGTTATTTAGACGATTTGGTTTGTCCTAGTCCTTCTTTCCCAGACTTAATAGAAAGAACGAGAATTATTTTATCTCGACTCAGGGAGGCCAACTTAAAACTCAACCCTAAGAATTGTTACTTTGGATACGAAGAAGCCTCTGTGCTTGGTCACATCGTCGGTAGACGAGGAATTTGTGTAGATCCCGCAAAAACGGAAGGTATAGCAAAGGTACCATACCCTACTACAGTTAAAGAAATACGTAGTTTTATTGGACTTTGTTTATTTTACAGAGCTTTTGTCCAAGAATTTTCTTCTATTCCAAAACCACTCATTTCGTTGACTAAAAAGAACGCCAAATTCGAATTTGGAGAAACTGAGAAACAAGCATGGGATACTTTGAAATCTTGTCTTATATCTGCTCCGGTCCTTGCCCACTTTGACCCAAATCAGGACGCCATAGTCTATTCGGATGCCTGTCGAGACGGAATAGGTGGATACGTTGCACAAATTAAAGAAGATAACAAAGAACATCCAATAGCTTATTTTTCGAAATCTTTGTCCCCAGGTTGAGCTTGAAGCGGTAGGAGTTACTAAGACAATTTTGCATTTCCACTTTCTATTGGCAGACCGTCCCTTTATTGTGCGGACCGATGCGCACGGCATATGTTACCTCAGAAATAATAAGATGCTAAATTCTCGTTTCATGCGTTGGGCAATTCGTTTGCAACCCTATCAATTCACAATCGAACAAGTCAAAGGCCGCAATAACGTGGCCGCCGATTTTTTGTCAAGATGTCCGTTAAAGGATGAGTTACCCTCTAAATTTGGTCAAGAAGAAGATTGTGCAGACGTGTGCAACCTAGTGTTATGTCCCAAAATAGATATCAAAACAATGCAAAAAGATGACGATAAAATTAGAGAACTAATACAAAAGAAGAAAGATTCCATGGAAAACTTTACGAACTGTCCATAAAATTCAAACGTGGGATCAATTGGTTGCAACCTGCTTAACGAATTCTATCACCCCTACCTTACTCTCTCCTGATTTACTACTCAACTTGACTTATGAATTAGAACACCGGCTTAAGTCAACAGCGTATGAGTTAGTTATACCCATCTCAGATATTTCGATTCTCTACTCGTATAAACTTAGTGAATGTATCAAGTCATCATGGCTATTAAAATTCCTTTACGACAACGCGGAACTACTTTACAACTCCAACATTTGCGTATTATTCCTTTCCAAAGGGGTAAGGAAGTTTGTCATGTGGATCTACCTATCCAACATATAGTAACCCGATGGCCGTCCAATAAACTTATGACCGTAGACTGTGATTTTTCAAAGGAGACCATTTGTTTAGCCCGTGAATTTCAACCGCACGAATTCTCCATAATACCCTGTCTCCTATCGCTTTTGCACTCAAATTCTTCGGCCATCCGAGACAATTGTCCTCTGAAATGCAAATATTTACCGTCGGTTGACCTATTCCACCGGTTAAATTTCACTACTGTCACGATTCTTGCCCGACGTGGATTGTCGATTCATATTTCATGTCCAGAAACGGACATTCCAAATATGATGTCCCCAGATGATTATGGCAGTTTTTTGATAAATCTTGGTTGTCGATGCTCTGTGCGACTACAAGGGGTTGTACAACAATCTATTTATCCTTGCATTACTCATCACGTGGAAAAAGCACGTGTTGTATAACTAATTCCTGCGCAATGGCTTCAAGACATACCAAGTGAGACCGTACCTTTCATTTGTCACCCATGTACCCTTCGTTCAGGATTCCCATCTTCAGAACCTATGTTAACAGATTATTCGACAATGTTTATCATTAATATAGTATTTATGGTAATTACCTTGGTCATCGGACTGTTGTCTGTTATTTTTACTGGCATTACACTGCGTAGACGTGCTCTAGTACGAGCTCGCCGTCGACCATGCTATCAGCAACAATCGCCGCCACGATATTTAAGTGTTACTGGATAAAACCAAACCTATAAAATACATAATTCAATTAAACACTGAACATTGGCATACCTCATAATTATATTATGATAGGACTATAATTACAACAAGTTCAAAAAAGGGGGGCGCCTATCCCCTCATCTCAACATACCACTCTCTCTCTTCAGATCTCTTTCTCTTAGGAACACTATTATATCTTATTTTTTTTATTGTCCCCTCCTCCTCTAGCCACCATGGAGCCTACACCCACACCATCTGCGCCTGGTCCATCCATGGATGCTCTACGTGATGAAAATGTTCGATTATCAACTTTTACTGACTGGTCGGTATCTTTTATTTCGCCCGCTTCGTTAGCACGCACTGGATTCTATTTCCTCTGCAAACCAGATAGAGTAGATTGCATATTTTGTAATTTGCAGATTGGTCTTTTTGAACCAGGGGATGATCCGACTGAATTGCATCGTCAGTGTTCACCTTCTTGCCCGCTTTTACAAAATTTTCCTAAAGGTAGAGACGAATATGGCACCTATCATTGGACGTATATGCCCAATTCCCGCCCAGAACGTCTCTCCTCCTCACGGGGGCAATCCCCTGCCATCGCAGGTACTTCGGAGGTCACAATAAATGGACCCAAATATCCACACTACACTCTCGAAGAACAGCGACTGGAGTCATTTTCATTGTGGCCCCCTGCTATCGCTCAAACTCCACAGGCATTAAGCCGAGCCGGTTTCTTTTATGCGAAAAAGGGAGACCAAACTATCTGCTTTTTCTGTGGTCAGGGCCTTCATCGATGGGAGCCCACCGATGACCCCTCGGTTGAACACGCGCGTTACGCTCCCCGCTGCGCTTTTCTCTTACTTCATAAGGGCCAAGATTTCGTAACTCGCGTGCTACAGCCGGCATCCCAAGATCAATCCCAACCTCCCCCACAACCAGTAGTATTGCCAGATACTGAGATTCCGGTCGCCGCTAATGAGGTTGTAGAAAATTCCGACCACCCCACAGACGATCACACCCCCTTCCCTCAGAATTCCCTGTATAAAATTTGCCTACTTGAAGAAGTACAATTAGTATTCCGACCATGCAATCATGCCGCCACCTGTGTTGCTTGTGGACTGGCGGTTACACACTGCATTGCCTGTCGGGCACAAATTACGTCAGTGATTCGTATTTACATCCCCTAACGGGTAGTTGACCCGCTTGTGTTTGCTTTGTGCTTAATTGCTACATATTATTATTCCTCAAATTTTCTTTTGTATATACTCTTCCCGGCCAGTAAGTGCTGTCAATATATCTGCTACCTGAATTTGCTTCCTTTTTGTTACATTATATATTCTGCCTGACATTTGTTCACCTCACCTACCAGGCTCCTCATATATTGTGTTAGTTTTTTTTAGTTGTTAAATATTGCTCTTTTTATTCATTTAACACTTAAGACTTTAAGGTTTATTGCTCTGAAGTTCTTAGTTTATTTTTTTTTCTGAGGAGTCTGGGCGGGAAGGATTATATACATATAGATATGTATAACAAAAATATAAAAAAATAAAATAAAATAAAATAAAATAAAATAAAATAAATGATGTATAATGATATCAGATATAGAGGTAATCCAGTAGTAACTGATTAAGTGGTACAATAACTCTTAGATATTACTTTAGTTATCCTTTTATTTTTATTTGCATCTTAAGTTAGTTAGGTTTCTGCTTACTTAGGATTTTAGCTTTGGATTTATTTTTTATTATAGTTAATTGTTATTAGTAAGTTCATTTGTGTCAATTTAAACTCGAGGGAAATTAAGGTAGATAAACATAATAAGGTTAAAACCCTGACGAGTTGCATAATATATATTAAGGACTTTCGAGTTCTAGTGTAACATAACTTAACTCTACTCACAATAAAAACCTAGACTTAATACCTACAAGTCATGAGACTTTCAAAATTGGTGGCCTCCTCCATAAGCGGCCCTGTTTGATAAATGGAAAACACCACATAACAACAGCGCACAAGCACCGTTGACACATGTTAAATCAAAGTCAAACATTCCATGAGAGTGATACACAAACTTTAGGACATAAATATACAAACGTGACAGTAATTATACTTGTAAGTGAAATAAAAATCAAAATAAACCAACAAACGTAGTACTATTTCATACTTCAAAGTTAATCGACTATCATTTCTTATAATGACGAGGATACTTCCTCAACACCCGCCTTTCATTTTGCATTAAAAACTAAAAGCGAGTCACTTCTTATCAGCTGACGGAAGTGAACCCAGCTGCTACCAAGGTTTCAGGATGTTGTTGCGTGTAGCTTCAAATTCGAAGAACACACCAACATTTATAACAGGAAAATAGATAAATCATTAAACACAGGGGAACGAAACTACAACGAAATGAATAATAATAATAGTGTTGTCCCATAAATCATCACGATTGGAGTACACCATAGTCTCAGATAAGCAATTGATCCTTAACGACCTTTGGTTCGATCCCCCGATGAATCATTTCTTCTATCTCTATATCTTAATTAGCGCCCCTCACGAGCGCAAGTTTGTATTTGAATGGGTTATATAAAAGTAGGTTAGAATCAAATACTGTCAATAGACACCTAGTTTACCACATATCATCACTATCTACACTAGGGGTCCTGAGTTCGAGACCCGAAATATTCCAGTCAAAATTAATATCGTTGTAAACATGGTCTCAATTACCGGAGATTATTGGCAGTTACGCAATTGTATCTAACGTTGAAAGGGAACAGATAACTCGGAGATCGAGTCCCGACTCACGCACTTTTTGTATGAGTGACAACCACTTATCCACGTTTGTTTTTCCTTAGGGAATCACTTACTAAAATCACAGGTAATGCGAACCGCACTTCGTATAATCACTGTTACATTGTAACTTAGGTCACTCTCTTTCATAACAGGGCCACGGTGGCTCAGTGGTAGAGCGTTCACCTCTGGTGCTTGGGGTCTCGGGTTCGATCCCAGCCCCCGCCAAGTGAACTTTGTGGTGGACAAACACCGTGTGCGTGGGTGTTCTCGGGGTTCTCCCGTTTCCTCCCACTTTCTTCATTCCACCGTTTCATTCAATACTCATCTTCACCGTCTCCTTTAGCCTAACCGGCATAACCGTGGGACGTAAAACTCAAATATTTCATTTCATTTTCTTTCATAACAATATATATATATATATATATATATATATATATGTGTGTGTGTGTGTGTGTGTGTGTGTGTGTGTCTGTGTGTGTGTGTATTTCCTTAAAAGTTATAATCTTATACTTTTTCAGTTGTGGTATAGACTTCAAACTTGGTATACGCATCTATCTAAACGACCAGTATAAAAAGGGGGATTGTTTGCTATTATTTCCGGTTCGAAGCACACACTATCCTCGCGAGACAAAATGTATTTTTGTCTCGTCTGTATACTATATCGTGGAAATGATGCTCAATGTTTTTTCCCAAAAGGTTTTTGGGGGGTACACTGCCTCTTTGGGGCTCTTAGAGTGCCCCCGCAGGAGACCAAATAATACGTGTATAATAGAATAATAAATAGAATACTATGAGCAGTGCCCCTGGGAATACTAACTGTGATCCTCAAGAACATTGTTTCTGAAAGAAACACTGGTGTTGCCCAATTCTAAAGCTACATATGTTTCTTTCTAAATAGTTGAGTATAGTCTCGAAGCTTCACACGAATATACTGCCTAGTTTCGAGAGGCATTTTTTCAAGTTTAAGGGCGGATTCGCAAACTACGCATCAGAATAAACATCACCTCAAAATTTCAACGTCCTACATACAGCCATTACAAATTTCACATTTTTTCGATTTGCGCCGCGAAACAAAAACGAATTTTAATGCTCTTTTTTCTATCATAAACTATGGTCCTTGCTTCACTGCCTGACAAAATATGACGTTTCTATGGTGTGCGGAACTACTTTAAAAACCAGCATTTCGAAACGACGAAAAATTTCGACACTTCAATTACATGGAAAATGTCGCCTTTTTCGTGATATCGGAATTTTCCCATTACTCACATCCCATGACGAACAAGTATGCAAAATTTGGTGTTTGGTTGTTTTGTGGAAGTATGCAAACAATTATGTGTGTTTCCGACTTTAGGGGTATATAATTCGACGGACGCGGGCCCGCTACGTACCAGTACTATGTGAGCAGTAAGAAGAAAATCCAAAATCTAAGGAATTGAGTAGTGTAGGGAAACGACGTGAGCCTACTGTGCAAAAGACCTGTTTTCGATCCCCAACAAGTTTTTATCTCACTTTTTCTTTCTTTGAAAGTTTATTTTAATAGCATAGGTGACTGAAAATAAGCTTGACTTTATTATATACGGCATTTCATTCCAACCGGACCCGCAACTAAAACTATTAAATCGAAAGGGGCACTTTTCCACGTATCTTATATATTATAAATATGTGCGCTGCCGACGAGACAATTTTCAAGAGGGGCCCATTTGTGTGTGTGCATGAGCGTGTGTGTGCAGTGGCGTACGCAGGAATTTATTTCGGGAGGGGTCCAAACTCAATATCAGTGTATTATATATTGAAATTCCAAAACTTGTCCCAAAAATTAGGCTACATTTTCACAAAAGGTGGAATTTCGGCGGTGGTCCGGTCCCCCCAGGAACCACCCCCTGCGTACGTCCCTGTATATGTGAGTATTTCCTTAAAATTAATATTTTATACTTTCCATTTGTGGTATTCACTCCAAATTTGGTATACGCAGGTATCTTAACGAGGGACATAAAAGGGGAGAGAGATATTTTGCAATCGTTTCCGGTTTGAAGTAGACACTGTTGTCGCGAGACAAAATGTATTGTTGTCTTGTATGGACACTATATTGTGAAAAAGATGCCCATTGTTTCTTTCAGACTCTTTTTAGGGAACACTGCCTCCTCAGAGCGCTCCTGGCGAGATCAAAATAGTACGTATATAATACAATAACAAATAGAATGCTATCAGCAGTGCCCCCGGGGTAATACTCCCTCCCCCGAATATTGCTTCCGATAGAGACACTAGTAGTGCTCCATTTCCAGTGCTACATATGTTTGATTTTAAATACTTCAGTATCGTCTCGAAACTTTACACGAACATACTGCCTAGTTTCGAGACCATCTCAACTGTTAGCGTATAAATATATCCTTTCCGTCTATGTCTGTAATAACGAAAATATTTTGTTCACGCAATGCCAACAGAAATTATTTTGATAAAACAAAGCAACCTGATAAGAAAAAAAACGCAAGATATAAGAAAATCGGCGGGGATTCGTACCCAGACCTGCTAGTCAGAAACCAGACACTTTACCGCGGAGCTAACTTACTACGTTGAATTCTGCTTGTTCTATTCTCCTCAATATACCACATAAGAGGCCAAATGATGGCAATTCAAAAATATGGCAATTTTGAATTCAAGATGGCGACTTCTCCAATGATTTGTTTCTTCGCTTAAACTGAAATACGTCCTTAATAACATAGCGAAACCTGACTTACCTACCAAGAGCACAACTTACAATTTTCATGGTTACAATTTTTGAGCCGCCATTTTGAATAGAAGATGACGACTTTTCCAACATGTCGGAATTTTCCCCTCACATTCGCTGTACTCTACACACTTGAACACAATTTCGTGATTCCACCATATCTACAAGTTGTATAGAATTAGACGCACCCCTATAACATTCCTAGCACTTTCTTACACCGAACATGACTATTTTTTTCAAGTTTAAGGGCGGATTCGCAAACTACGCAACATACTAAACATCACCTCAAAATGTCTACATCCTAGATACAGCCATTACAAATTTCACATTTTTTCGATTTGCGCCGCGAAACGAAAACGAATTTTAATGCTCTTTCTTCAATCATAAACTATGTTCCTTGCTTCACTGCCTGACAAAATATGACGTTTCTATGGTGTGCGGAACTACACTAAAAACCAGCAATTCGAAACGACGAAAAATTTCGACACTTCATTTACATGGAAAATGTCGCCTTTTTCGTGATATCGGAATTTTCCCATTACTCACATCCCATGACGAACAAGTATGCAAAATTTGGTGTTTGGTTGTTTTGTGGAAGTATGCAAACAATTATGTGTGTTTCCGACTTTAGAGGTATATAATTCCACGGACGCGGGCCCGCTACGTACCAGTACTATGTGAGCAGTAAGAAGAAAATCCAAAATCTAAGGAATTGAGTAGTGTAGAGAAACGACGTGAGCCTACTGTATAAAAGACCTGTTTTCGATCCCCAACAAGTTTTTCTCTCACTTTTTCTTTCTTTGAAAGTTTATTTTTATATCATAGGTGACTGAAAATAAGCTTGACATTATTATATACGGCATTTCATTCCAACCGGACCCGCAACTAAAACTATTAAATCGAAAGGGGCACTTTTCCACGTATCTTATATATTAGAAATATGTGCGCTGCCGACGAGACAATTTTCAAGAGGGGCCCATTTGTGTGTGTGTGCAGTCGCGTACGCAGGAATTTATTTCGGGAGGGGTCCAAACTCAATATCAGTGTATTATATATTGAAATTCCTAAACTTGTCCCAAAAATTAGGCTACATTTTCACAAAAGGTGGAATTTCGGCGGTGGTCCGGACCCCCCAGGAACCACCCCTGCGTACGTCCCTGTATATGTGAGTATTTCCTTAAAATTAATATTTTATACCTTCCATTTGTGGTATTCACTCCAAATTTGGTATACGCAGGTATCTTAACGAGGGACATAAAAGGGGAGAGAGATATTTTGCAATCGTTTCCGGTTTGAAGTAGACACTGTTCTCGCGAGACAAAATGTATTGTTGTCTTGTATGGACACTATATTGTGAAAAAGATGCCCATTGCTTCTTTCAGACTCTTTTTGGGGAACACTGCCTCCTCAGAGCGCCCCTGGCGAGATCAAAATAATACGTATATAATACAATAACAAATAGAATGCTAACAGCAGTGCCCCCGAGGTAATACTCCCCCCGAACATTGCTTCCGATAGAGACAATGGTGGTGCTCCATTTCCAATGCTACATATGTTTGATTTTAAATACTTCAGTATCGTCTCGAAACTTTACACGAACATACTGCCTAGTTTCGAGACAATCTCAACTGTTAGCGTATAAATATATCCTTTCCGTCTATGTCTGTAATAACGAAAATATTTTGTTCACGCAATGCCAACAGAAATTATTTTGATAAAACAAAGCAACCTGATAAGAATAAAAACGCAAGATAAAACAAGATCGGCGGGGATTCGTACCCGGACCTGCTAGTCAGAAACCAGACACTTTACCGCGGAGCTAACTTACTACGTAGAATCCTGCTTGTTCTATTCTCCTCAATATACCACATAAGTGGCCAAATGAAGGCAATTCAAAAATATGGCAATTTTGAATTCAAGATGGCGACTTCTCCAATGATTTGTTTCTTCACTTAATCTGAAATACGTCCTTAATAACATAGCGAAACCTGACTTACCTACCAAGAGCACAACTTATAATTTTCATGGTTACAAATATTTGAGCCGCCATTTTGAATCGAAGATGACGACTTTTCCAAAATGTCGGAATATTGCCCTCACATGCGCTGTACTCTACACACTTGAACGCAATTTCGTGATTCCACCATATCTACAAGTTGTGTAGAATTAGACGCCCCCTTATAACATTCCTAGCACTTTCTTACACCGAACATGAGCATTTTTTCAAGTTTAAGGGCGGATTCGCAAACTACGCATCAGAATAAACATCACCTCAAAATTTCAACGTCCTACATACAGCCATTACAAATTTCACATTTTTTCGATTTGCGCCGCGAAACAAAAACGAATTTTAATGCTCTTTTTTCTATCATAAACTATGGTCCTTGCTTCACTGCCTGACAAAATATGACGTTTCTATGGTGTGCGGAACTACTTTAAAAACCAGCATTTCGAAACGACGAAAAATTTCGACACTTCAATTACATGGAAAATGTCGCCTTTTTCGTGATATCGGAATTTTCCCATTACTCACATCCCATGACGAACAAGTATGCAAAATTTGGTGTTTGGTTGTTTTGTGGAAGTATGCAAACAATTATGTGTGTTTCCGACTTTAGGGGTATATAATTCGACGGACGCGGGCCCGCTACGTACCAGTACTATGTGAGCAGTAAGAAGAAAATCCAAAATCTAAGGAATTGAGTAGTGTAGGGAAACGACGTGAGCCTACTGTGCAAAAGACCTGTTTTCGATCCCCAACAAGTTTTTATCTCACTTTTTCTTTCTTTGAAAGTTTATTTTAATAGCATAGGTGACTGAAAATAAGCTTGACTTTATTATATACGGCATTTCATTCCAACCGGACCCGCAACTAAAACTATTAAATCGAAAGGGGCACTTTTCCACGTATCTTATATATTATAAATATGTGCGCTGCCGACGAGACAATTTTCAAGAGGGGCCCATTTGTGTGTGTGCATGAGCGTGTGTGTGCAGTGGCGTACGCAGGAATTTATTTCGGGAGGGGTCCAAACTCAATATCAGTGTATTATATATTGAAAATCCAAAACTTGTCCCAAAAATTAGGCTACATTTTCACAAAAGGTGGAATTTCGGCGGTGGTCCGGTCCCCCCAGGAACCACCCCCTGCGTACGTCCCTGTATATGTGAGTATTTCCTTAAAATTAATATTTTATACTTTCCATTTGTGGTATTCACTCCAAATTTGGTATACGCAGGTATCTTAACGAGGGACATAAAAGGGGAGAGAGATATTTTGCAATCGTTTCCGGTTTGAAGTAGACACTGTTGTCGCGAGACAAAATGTATTGTTGTCTTGTATGGACACTATATTGTGAAAAAGATGCCCATTGTTTCTTTCAGACTCTTTTTAGGGAACACTGCCTCCTCAGAGCGCTCCTGGCGAGATCAAAATAGTACGTATATAATACAATAACAAATAGAATGCTATCAGCAGTGCCCCCGGGGTAATACTCCCTCCCCCGAATATTGCTTCCGATAGAGACACTGGTAGTGCTCCATTTCCAGTCCTACATATGTTTGATTTTAAATACTTCAGTATCGTCTCGAAACTTTACACGAACATACTGCCTAGTTTCGAGACAATCTCAACTGTTAGCGTATAAATATATCCTTTCCGTCTATGTCTGTAATAACGAAAATATTTTGTTCACGCAATGCCAACAGAAATTATTTTGATAAAACAAAGCAACCTGATAAGAAAAAAAACGCAAGATAAAACAAGATCGGCGGGGATTCGTACCCAGACCTGCTAGTCAGAAACCAGACACTTTACCGCGGAGCTAACTTACTACGTTGAATTCTGCTTGTTCTATTCTCCTCAATATACCACATAAGAGGCCAAATGATGGCAATTCAAAAATATGGCAATTTTGAATTCAAGATGGCGACTTCTCCAATGATTTGTTTCTTCGCTTAAACTGAAATACGTCCTTAATAACATAGCGAAACCTGACTTACCTACCAAGAGCACAACTTACAATTTTCATGGTTACATTTTTTGAGCCGCCATTTTGAATAGAAGATGACGACTTTTCCAACATGTCGGAATTTTCCCCTCACATGCGCTGTACTCTACACACTTGAACGCAATTTCGTGATTCCACCATATCTACAAGTTGTGTAGAATTAGACGCACCCTTATAACATTCCTAGCAGTTTCTTACACCGAACATGACTACTTTTTTCAAGTTTAAGGGCGGATTCGCAAACTACGCATCATAATAAACATCACCTCAAAATATCTACATCCTAGATACAGCCATTACAAATTTCACATTTTTTCGATTTGCTCCGCGAAACGAAAACGAATTTTAATGCTCTTTTTTCTATCATAAACTATGTTCCTAGCTTTACTGCCTGACGAAATATGACGTTTCTATGGTGTGCGGAACAACTCTAAAAACCAGCATTTCAAAATGACGAAAAATTTCGACATCTCATTTACATTGAAAATGTCGCCTTTTTCGTGATATCGGAATTTTCCCATTACTCACATCCCATGACAAACAAGTATGCAAAATTTGATGTTTGTATGTTTTGTGGAAGCATGCAAACAATTAAGTGTGTTTCCGACTATAGAGGTATATAATTCCACGGACGCGGGCCCGCTTCGTACCTGTACTATATCTTCAGTAAGTAGGAAGTCCAAGATCTAAGGAATTGAGTAGTGTAGGGGAACGACGTGAACCTACTGTGCAAAAGACCTGGGTTCGATTCCCAACAAGTTTTTCTCTCACTTTTTCTTTCTTTGAAAGTTTATTTTAATAGCATAGGTGACTGAAAATAAGCTTGACTTTATTATATACGGCATTTCTTTCCAACCGGACCCGCAACTAAAACTATTAAATCGAAAGGGGCACTTTTCCACGTATCTTATATATTAAAATTATGTACGCTGCCGACGAGACAATTTTCAAAGGTGCCCATTTGTGTGTGTGTGTGTGCGTGTATGAGCGTGTGTGCGCAGTAGCGTACGCAGGGATTTATATCGGGAAGGGCTAAACTCAATATCAGTGTATTTTATATTGAAATTCCTAAACTTGTCCCAAAAATTAGTCTAAATTTACTCAAAAGTTGGAATTTCGGTAGTGATCCGGACCCACAGGACCCACCCCCTGCTTACGTCCCTGTGTGTGTGTTTGTATTTCCCTAAAATTAATATTCTATACTTTCCATTTCTGGTATTCACTTCAAATTTGGTATACGCATGTATCTTAACGATGAACATAAAAGGGGAGAGAGATATTTTGCAATCGTTTCCGGTTTGAAGCAGACACTGTTGTCGCGAGACAAAATATATTGTTGTCTTGTATGGACACTATATCGTGAAAATGATGCCCAATGTTTCTTTGAGACTCTTTTTGGGGGACACTGCCTCCTCAGAGCGCCCCTGGCGAGATCAAAATAATACGTTTATAATACAATAACCAATAGAATGTTATTAGCAGTGCCCCCGGGGTAATACTCCCCCCCAAACATTGCTTCCGAGAGAGACACTGGTGATGCTCCATTTCCAAATCTGCATATGTTTGATTTTAAATACTTCAGTATCGTCTCGAAACTTTACACGAACATACTGCCTAGTTTTGAGACCATCTCAACAATTAGCGTATAAATATATCCTTTCCGTCTATGTTTGTAATAACGAAAATATTTTGTTCACGCAATGCCAACAGAAACTATTTGGTAAAATGAAGCAACGTGATAAGAAAAATTGCAGATGAAACAAGGTCTGCGGGGATTCGAACCCAGACCTGCTACTCAGAAAGCAGACACCTTACAGCGGAGCTAACTTACTACGTTGAATTCTGTTTGTTCTATTCTATTCAATATAGCACATAAGAGGCCAAATGAGGGCAATTCAAAAATATGGCAATTTTGAATTCAAGATGGCGACTTCTCCAATGATTTGTTTCTTCACTTAAACTGAACTACGTCCTTAATAACATAGCGAAACCTGGCTTATCTACCAAGAGCACAACTTACAATTTTCATGGTTACAAATTTTTGAGCCGCCATTGTAACAGCCAAGGTGTGTAATGTTGCCATTACCGTCCCTTCCCAGAAAAACTAAATCTTTGAAAATCAGCTAAGAAAGTTTTACGTTCCCTTCCCTCTACTCAAACAAGTAGCCCCTCCGAGAAGAGTTTCCCGGGCCAGGTATGTGGTTTACAACGCCGCTTAACGCACGTAAAAATGTAAGCTACTGAAAGAGAATGGTATGCTAAAGTTCAACAAATAATAATAAGTCTTCAAAGGTTGCAGGAACGTAACTACTAGATAAACAACACAAAAAAGAATTCAGATAACATTAACAAATTTTATTATTGTATTTTTTTTAATAAACGTAATGTTGAATCTAACAACTAATTTCTAAAGTTCGTAAAAGTTTGTCCGATTTTAAAGCTATTTTCAACTACTAGTAGATTTAAACAATTTCGATTCATGCAAAAACCACAAGAAATTTATAATTAATGAAAATTTTATCAGGCACATGTTGCATGAAGTAAAAGTCCAAGATTGGCTCCTGCCTTATCACAAGACATATTCAGCATAAACCATATTTGAAATACACATATTTATATTATAGAAATTCAATACCAATATTTGAACTGATGGTTCAATTAGAATATTTATCAATTTTCTATCTACATGTTATATATATATATATATATATATATATATATATATATATATATATATATATATATACACTCACGGAAAAACCCAGAATAGATTTTAAATTCACAAAATAAAATATACTATACACAATATTAAATATGGTGTAAAACATACCTCGCGAAGAGAACAAGTGACGGGCCCAATCACTTATTTTCAAGGCTCCTTCATCGGAAGGGTAAACAACCAATCAAATTTAAATATATCAATCACATGACATTGACAAAAGACAAACCATTATACCAGATCATTTAAATTAAGAAAACACCAACTTTCTATCGCAAAAATATACTGTAGTGGAATACAGGAAGGAAAAAGGAAGGTGAATAGGTTACAATAATAATAATAATAATAATAATAATAATAATAATAATAATAATAATAATAATAATAATAATAATAATAATAATAATAACAATAATAATAATAATAATAATAATAATAATAATAATAATAATAATAATAATATAGGAGGGAACAGCGCTGTTTCTTATCTTAAATTAAATCCCTTATGCATTCATTTTACTCTATAATACCAATGTAAAGATCACTACGGCACCACATCCCCCTCCAGAAAAAAAATTCTTCAGAATATTTTTTCATTTTAAACCTAAAACACATCTGTATAATACAATATAGTAATGAGCATGAGATGAAATGATGATGAAAAGGGTTAGTAGCGAATGAATGATGAAGAACATGAAAAATAAATATACAATTCAAGAAGCAATTTTCCTTACATGGTTCCACCACACACATTTCTGGGCTCCCTGTAGAGCTTAGCTAAAGTAGTATGCGTCACGACTATTTTATTATCGTTTGTTTTGCATTTTAATTTATTTGCCGTAGGTTTAGCAATCACAGTAACAGGACCCCACCAATTAAAGGCTAATGATTTTGTAACCTTATCCTGTAGGGATGACTTTTGCTGTGATTTGATCAAAACACGATCACCGACAGCAAAGGTGACAGGAACAGTACGCTTATTATATATCCTTCGTCTCTCTTCCCAAGCTTTGTGCATGTTTTCTAAAGCTTGCTCCCATGTAGTGGCATTATTAGGGCCATCAATATCTTCAGAGGAAATTTTCCACTTAACCATCAAGGTATCAATAGGATCTCTCCCAAGAAACAATCTAAATGGAGAAAATTTCAACTCTGAATTTTCAGCGGTATTTAGAGAAAACTGCAGTTGGTTTATAAAATATGTCCATTTCTCCTGTTTTCCATTCAAATAGGGTTTCAGGCTAGTTTTTACTAATCTCACGTATTTCTCAACTGCATTTCCACCAGGAAAGTAAGGAGAGCTCCTAATATGTTTTATTCCATTTCCAAAAAGGAAATTCTTGAATTCTACGGAAGAAAAACACGGACACCTATCGCTCGTAAGAGAACGACAAAATCCCAAACGACAAAAAATATCATTCAGGGCTTTGATAACAAGCTTGCTCGTTGCATTACGTAAAGGAACTAAATGAAGGAATCGAGACGCATTATCGAGACAATGTAGAATGTACCGGTATCCATAACTACACGGGAGAGGCCCAGCCAAATCTACGTAGTTATGGCCATTCACCTCAGAACAATATTCTGAGATCAACTGCCCTTGAGGAAGATAATTTCGAGCCTTCGAGAGTTGGCACTCATGGCACCCTCTCACATACTCTCTAACTTCGTCGTACATGTTCCTCCAAGTAAAATACTTGGAAATTTTCTTGTAACTCTTCAAAATCCTAAGGTGAGCCCCATTGGGTAACATCGAATGATAATAACTTAATAACATAGAGACAAGTAAACGGTGAACCAAAACCTTATAAGATGAATATTTCGCCTTAGTGTTTTGATACAAGATATCCTTCACAATCTTATAATCTTGGTATTCCCCACCATTTTCAACCACCTCCCGATAGATATCTTTAGTATCAGCTTCTGTTCGTTGATGTTGTACAATATCGGTATGTGACAAAGGTAAACTCCATAGACTAAACATACAATTCTCCGCGGAATTAATGGAACAAGGATCAACATCTACATCCGTGGGGTTGATTTCATAAATCCGCGTCAAAAAGTCCACTTGAAAATTCTTCGCACTCGAAATGTGCAGAATTTTGAATTTAAATTCAAATAAATTCTGTACTATATTACCATAACGACCTAAATTCTTCGGATTACGTAACATGTGTACGAGAGCATTATTATCTGTAAATATAGTAAATTCGTTACTCAAGAATGAACGAAACCGCATCACCGCATTATATATGGCAAGTAATTGCAATTGATATATTGTTCTATTAAAATCAGCGGGTTTTAAACTCTTACTGAAAAACCAAACTGGTTTCAACAAGCCCTCGTCCGTTTTCTGAGACAAAATTGCCGCTTGAGATCTCAACGTCGAATCTACATGTAAATAAAATCTTTTATTTAAATTGGGGATTTACAAAATAAACTGTTCTTCAAAAGCTCGCTTTATTTGCTCCAAACAAGAGTCCTCTCTGGGACCCCAGACAAATTTCTCACGTGGAGAACGCATTCTCGATAAGGGTTCGATAAGGCCCGCGAAGTCATTACAGAAACGAGAATAGAAATTTAAAAAGCTCAAAATCTTCACAAGGCCACGTCGGTTTTGAGGGGGTTTAATATCCCCAATTGCTTGTAGCCTTTCGGGTAACATCTTAATCTCACCGTCCTCGATCAAAAAGCCCAAAAATTCAATTTTTGTCCTCAATATCTTACATTTGTCGGGAGAGAGAGTGAAGCCTCTGTTCGAAAAACGAGAGAGAACTTGTTCCAACATGGAATTGTGTTCCTCAATAGAACGTCCATATACGACAATGTCGTCAGCGTAGAATTCAACTCCCTTTCCTCTCAAGTCTCACAGTATATCATTAAGGGCCCTCATTAAAGCCTGTGTCCCAATGCAGATTCCCATCGGTACACGCCCGTATTCATATAATTTGTCTTGTACAGCGAAGGCGGTGAGCTGTCTACTCTCAGGGGACAGCTGGACCTGGAAGAAAGCTCGACGGGCATCGAATATTGACATAATTTTTGCATCAGAAAGCGAACTAATACACTCGTCGAGGTTCGGACACGGGATCCCATCTCCATAAATGATATTGTTCACTCGAGTGAAATTTACTACTAGCCTGGAAGAAGAATCCCTATTCTTAACAAGAAAACAAGGAGATCTAAACTCAGAGAGTGAAGGACGAATAACATTATTTTCCAATAATTGTTCAATAATATAATTCCTTCTGCTGAGTTCTCGAAAAAGGGTACTGTCTCTCACGTATCACTTCATCTGATTTTCTTTGGATATGGTATACAAAATCACTAATGCAGCCTATACGATGAGTGATCACATTATCATATTTACTCAATAACCTATCTACATAAGCCCCTAAACTCTTATCTTGTTCCAACAACTTTTTATCTATACCACCTATAATTTTCTTTTTCTCTTCTACAGTAATATCCCACTTACTCTCATCACCTGACTGTAACATACATAACAATGGATCGCCCCCTATTTCACTATCACAATTGACATTATTAACATCACAATTTACACGTTTCCCACAGACGTTATCGTCATTTACTACATTACAAGTATCAGGTCGCGAAGAAGGCCCAGGCACTGGCTCATTTTCAAACATTGAAATATTATTTTTCTCAAAATTAGAGTCCGAAGTAACATTTGTTTTTCTTATAAATTTGATGAAGGCAAATGAAATGTCCTGGAAGAAAAATTTTCGCTGCAAGAGTACCTGTAACCATGTAGTCCCACTGTGTCGCTCCTGGTCGGCTTAGAAGGCTTACGGCTCCTTATCTGCGGTGCCCTGGTCGCATCCAAATCTTCCCTACTAGGATGTTTACTTCCGTTGTCAAAATTTCTCTTACAAGTCCAGGGCCTACGGGAATGAGGCGAAGAATCTCCCAAGAAAAGTTTGGCGGCAGCTTCGCTCACACTCCCCTCCCTGGAAGGATAAAAACCAGCAACAGACTTCCTTTTGTTATAAGTAACAGGGGAGGGGGAGAAGATTTTACTAAGGGAACTTCTATTTTTGACTTGGTCCAATATAACGTGTTTTTTATCAAAGTCAATACATAATCCCTCTCGACGAAAACAATCGAGTCCCAAAAGAATTGAATATTCAAGATTTTTCATCACATAAAACTTGCACTGAAACTTATATCCATCTATAACCAAGGGTAGCAACACTGAAGGACGTAACACTAATGCTACTCTGTTAATAGTTTTTCCACGAAAACAGTCTTTATAATTAACACGGACTTCATCTAAGTTCTTAACTTTATTAAAAAGGTCCAAACTAATTAAATTAGCCGTGCACCCACAATATAAGGCAGACACGACTGAAAAATCCCCAACTTTAAGGTTCACCAAGGCAACGCCCCCACTATCTTCTACAGAGCACACTTTCTTTTCATTATTTCCAACAAACGACATAGATGAAGACGAATTTTTATTTAAACTACAGTTCCGTTTTAAATGCGGACCGCCACAAACAAAGCACGCAACAGTTTTTTGTTTTTGTTTATTTGTAAAGTTTTTATTCACAACTGGCAACCCTACTTGAGAGCGCACCTTAAAATCAAATTGTTTAGAATAGAGTTCATGAAAGGTGTAATCGTTAACCAATCGGTGTAATTCACTCATAGTTTTAGGTTTCTGGTTATAAAATAACCTCCCATTAATTCGAGGCAGAACGCCACTGGTAATGAAACTTATTAATCTCTCATCACCACAATTTAATTTAAGCAAGCGATCCACTGTGACTAAATGTTTAACGAAGTCTTTCAAGTTCTCCGCCTGACCTTGGGGTTTATACATATATTCAACAACTATGGACTGTATAGCACATTCCGATAATAAATTATGAAAAATATAATCTCGCGTGAGCTCCCAGGTACGAAGCTGACTAGGCAATTCCAGTAATACATTTTTTAAAGGACCTGATACTTTTCCTCTTAAGGAATACAGTAATGCCGGGAAGGGAAAACGGTCTACATTATAAAACTCATCTATTTGTTTAACAAACTCATATAACACTATAGGGTTAGATCCATCACAACTTGGTAAATTATCAAAGAAAGATCGAAGTACCAAAGCTGCGGAATTCTGTTCTAGTTTTGAAAAACAAGCATTCGAAGAAGAAGTTAAGGTACATTGCTGACCTTGCACATTCTTATCAACTAGCGAGCCAGCAAAAGGTGAATGAACACTTGGTACAACAGGCGCCGTGTTTGTATTACTCACAGGTACTACGTTAGCTACCTCCTGCTTATCAAGGTCAACAGACGACTGTGGGTCAGCTGTTTTATTTGCAAGGAATCTATAGAGCAGTGATTTTGCTTCTCCTTCTGATAACGTTTCTACGACCTGTCTTTGGTCAATTGGATTCATTATAGCAATTTCTTTCAAAAATATTGATTCGACCTTTCTTTGCTCTACGTGTTCTACATTTTCATTTTCCTTAAATAGTGGTATCTCATCCATAAAAAAGGAACTATCACCACCAAAAGCCATGATGAATATAAACAGGTAAGCAAGGATATTGACTAACATGTGCCAAGAATTAGGTTCAATCCCGCCTGCTTCATATTATCAATGAAGACTATAACTGACTTTAAACTTTTAAAGCATACCATAAAAAAATGACTTGTTCTCTTCTTTTGTAACAGCCAAGGTGGGTAATGTTGCCATTACCGTCCCTTCCCAGAAAAACTAAATCTTTGAAAATCAGCTAAGAAAGTTTTACGTTCCCTTCCCTCTACTCAAACAAGTAGCCCCTCCGAGAAGAGTTTCCCGGGCCAGGTATGTGGTTTACAACGCCGCTTAACGCACGTAAAAATGTAAGCTACTGAAAGAGAATGGTATGCTAAAGTTCAACAAATAATAATAAGTCTTCAAAGGTTGCAGGAACATAACTACTTGATAAACAAACAAAACAATTCAGATAACATTAACAAATTTTATTATTGTATTTTTTTTTTAATAAACGTAATGTTGAATCTAACAACTAATTTGTAAAGTTCGTAAAAGTTTGTCCGATTTTAAAGCTATTTTCAACTACTAGTAGATTTAAACAATTTCGATTCATGCAAAAACCACAAGAAATTTATAATTACTGAAAAATTTATCAGGCACATGTTGCATGAAGTAAAAGTCCAAGATGGCTCCTGCCTTATCACATGACATATACAGCATAAACCATATTTGAAATACACATATTTATATTATAGAAATTCAATACCAATATTTGAACTGATGGTTCAATTAGAATATTTATCAATTTTCTATCTACATGTTTATATATATATATATATATATATATATATATATATATATATATATATATATATATATATATATATATATATATATATATATACTCACGGAAAAACCCAGAATAGATTTTAAATTCACAAAATAAAATATACTATACACAATATTAAATATGGTGTAACACATACCTTGCGAAGAGAACAAGTGACGGGCCCAATCACTTATTTTCAAGGCTCCTTCATCGGAAGGGTAAACAACCAATCAAATTTAAATATATCAATCACATGACATTGACAAAAGACTAACCATTATACCAGATCATTTAAATTAAGAAAACACCAACTTTCTATCGCAAAAATATACTGTAGTGGAATACAGGAAGGAAAAAGAAAGGTGAATAGGTTACAATAATAATAATAATAATAATAACAATAATAATAATAATAATAATAATAATAATAATAATATAGAAGGAAACAGCGCTGTTTCTAATCTTAAATTAAATCCCTTATGCATTCATTTTACTCTATAATACCAATGTAAAGATCACTACGGCACACTTTTCCACGTATCTTATATATTAAAATTATGTACGCTGCCGACGAGACAATTTTCAAGAGGGGCCCATTTGTGTGTGTGTGTGTGTGCGTGTATGAGCGTGTGTGCGCAGTAGCGTACGCAGGAATTTATTTCGGGAAGGGCCAAACTCAATATCAGTGTATTTAATATTGAAATTCCTAAACTTGTCCCAAAAAATTAGTCTAAATTTACTCAAAAGTTGGAATTTCGGTGCTGGTCCGAACCCCCAGGACCCACCCCCTGCTTACGTCCCTGTGTGTGTGTGTGTGTATTTCCTTAAAATTAATATTTTATACTTTCCATTTGTGGTATTCACTTCAAATTTGGTATACGCATGTATCTTAACGAGGAACATAAAAGGGTAGAGAGATATTTTGCAATCGTTTCTGATTTGAAGCAGACACTGTTGTCGCGAGACAAAATATATTGTTGTCTTGTATGGACACTATATCGTGAAAATGATGCCCAATGTTTCTTACAGACTCTTTTTGGGGGACACTGCCTCCTCAGAGCGCCCCTGGCGAGATCAAAATAATACGTTTATAATACAATAATAAATAGAATGTTATCAGCAGTGCCTCCGGGGTAATACTCCCCACCCCGAACATTGCTTCCGATAGAGACACTGGTGATGCTCCATTTCCAAAGCTACATATGTTTGATTTTAAATACTTCAGTATCGTCTCGAACCTTTACACGAACATACTGCACAGTTTCGAGACCATCTCAACAGTTAGCGTATAAATATATCCTTTCCATCTATGTTTGTAATTACGAAAATATTTTGTTCACGCAATGCCAACAGAAACTATTTGGTAAAATGAAGCAACGTGATAAGAAGAAAATGCAAGATAAAACAAGGTCTGCGGTGATTCGAACCCAGACCTGCTACTCAGAAAGCAGACACCTTACCGTGGAGCTAACTTACTACGATGAATTCTGTTTGTTCTATTCAACTCAATATAACACATAAAAGGCCAAATGAGGGCAATTCAAAAATAAGGCAATTTTGAATTCAAGATGGCGACTTCTCCAATGATTTGTTTCTTCACTTAAACTGAACTACGTCCTTAATAACAAAGCGAAAATTGGCTTACCTACCAAGAGCACAACTTACAATTTTCATGGTTACAAATTTTTGAGCCGCCATTTTGAATCGAAGATGGCGACTTTTCCAACATGTCTTATTTTTTCCCTCACACGCGCTGTACTCTACACACTTGAACGCAATTTCGTGATTCCACCATATCTACAAGTTGTGTAGAATTAGACTCACTTTTATAACATTCCTAGCACTTTCTGACACCGAACATGACTATTTTTTTTTTCAAGTTTAAGGGCGGATTCGCAAAATACGCATCAGAATAAACATCACCTCGAAATTTCAACATCCTAGATACAGCCATTACAAACTTCACATTTTTTTCGATTTGCGCCGCGAAAAGAAAACGAATTTTAATGCTCTTTTTTCTATCATAAACTATGTTCCTAGCTTCACTGCCTGACAAAATATGACGTTTCTATGGTGTGCAGAACTACTCTAAAAACCAGCATTTCGAAACGACGAAAAATTTCGACACTTCATTTACATGGAAAATGTCGCCTTTTTCGTGATATCGGAATTTTCCGATTACTCACATCCCATGACGAACAAGTATGCAAAATTTGGTGTTTGTATGTTTTGCGGAAGTATGCAAACAATTATGTGTGTTTCCGACTTTAGAGGTATATAATTATCCACAGATGCCAGCCTCAACGTACCAGTACTATGTGAGCAGTAAGAACGAAGTCGAAAATCTAATGAAATCGGTAGTGTAGGGGATTGAAGTGAGCCTACTGGCCAGGAGATCTGGGTTCGATTACTAACAATCTTGTTCTCACTTTTTCTTTCTTTGAAAGTTTATTTTTATAGCATATATTGTTTGCCTATAAGGTTGAGTCTATTATAAAACGCATTTCACTCCAACCGGTCCTGTAAACAAACCACTGAACCGAAAGAGGCACTTTTCCACGTATCCCGTGTATTATAACTATGTACGCTGCCAACGAGAAAATTGTCAAAATGTGCGTATATATATATGTATTTCCTTAAAAGTTATAATCTTATACTTTTTCAGTTGTGGTATAGACTTCAAACTTTTTATACGCATCTATCTAAACGACCAGTATAAAAAGGGAGATTGTTTGCAATTATTTCCGGTTCGAAGCACACACTATCCTCGCGAGACAAAATGTATTTTTGTCTCGTCTGTATACTATATCGTGGAAATGATGCTCATTGTTTTTTCCAAAATGTTTTTGGGGGGTACACTGCCTCCTTGGGGCTCTTAGAGTGACCCCGCAGGAGACCAAATAATACGTGTATAATAGAATAATAAATAGAATACTATGAGCAGTGCCCCTGGGAATACTAATTGTGATCCTCAGGAACATTGTTTCTGAAAGAAACACTGGTGTTGCCCCATTTCTAAAGCTACATATGTTTTTTTCTAAATAGTTGAGTATCGTCTCGAAGCTTCACACGATCATACTGCCTAGTTTCGAGACGATATCAACAGTTAGTGTATAAATATATTCTTTTCGTCTATGTCTGTAATAACAAAAATATTTTGTTCACGCAATGCCAACAGAAACTATTTTGATAAAACAAAGCAATGTGATATGAAAAAACAACGTAAGATAAAAAAGGTTCAGCGGGGAATCGAACCCAGACCTGCTATTCAGAAAGCAAACACTTTACCGCGGAGCTAACTTACTAAGTTAATTCTGTTAGTTCTATTCTCCTCAATATACCACATAAGAGGCCAAATGAAGGCAATTCAAAAATATGGCAATTTTGCATTCAAGATAGCGACTTCACCAATGATTTGTTTCTTCACTTAAACTGAACTACATCCTTAATAAGATTGCGAAACCTGGCTTACCTGCCAAGAACACATCTTACAATTTTCATGGTTACAAATTTTTGAGCCGCCATTTTGAATCGAAGATGACGACTTGTCCAACATGTACGATTTTTCACCTCACCATGCACTGTAATCTACACGCTTGAACGCAATTTCGTGATTCCACCATATCTACAAGTTATGTAGAATTAGACGCACCCTTATATCATTCCTAGCACTTTCTTACTCTGAACATGACATCACAATATGACAAACAATGCATCACAATAAACACCACCACGAAATTTCAACGTCCTAGAAACAGCCATTACAAATTTCACATTTTTTCGATTTGCGCCGCCAAACGAAAACGAATTTTAATGCTCTTTTTTCTGTCATAAACTATGCTCCTATCAGGATTTCGAAACTTTATTTACATGGAAAATGTCGTCTTTTTCGTGATATCAGAATTTTCCCATTACTCACATCCCATGACGAACAAGTATGTCAAATTTGGTGTTTGTATGTTTTGTGGAAGTATGCAAACAATTAAGTGTGTTTCCGACTTTAGAGGTATATAATACCATGAGATGCTGACCCCTTTTCTACCATGGGAGTACAAAGGAGAAACTTGAATATCTAAAATTTTAAGCACTTCAGTAGTACAGTGGAAACATGTCAGACTACTGCAGGTGAGACCTGGGATCGATCCTCATGGATTTCTTCTTATTTTTTCATTCTTCAAACTTATATTTCGTTAACATATATTGATTGTCAATAAGGTTGAATCTATTATACACATCATTTCATTCGCACCTTGCCCGCCAGAGAAACTATTGAATCGAAGGAAGCACTTTTCCACGTATCTCATATATTATAACTATTTACCCTGCAGACCACACAACAGCCAAGAGGCGTTTTTGAGCATCTATTAGGACTATCTTCCAAACCGTTTTTCCGGTGCTAACGTACTTCCTATTTGCAGGCTAGATATGTGGTATACATTGTAAACTTGTTATACGAGAATAAACGGGGAGATTTTGTGCGATCATTTTTCCGATTTCTTGCATCGTTTCACGGATATCAGCTAATTTCCGGTTTGAAGAATACACATTTTAATCATACTGTGTTTGCTTGTTGAAGTGAGTAGACGTGTCTTCGCCCTGCGCAACAAGCTTTGACGTGTTTATTTTCAACGCCGCCTTTCTTAGGAATCAGGTTTGCTGTTGTTGTTTTTTTTTCTTTTTTCTGTGTCCTTTTTCTGAGTGAATTAGTTGAATGAACCATGTCGTTAAAAAGTGTAAATACACTTAAATATGATTTTGATGGTGTTTCGCAGCGACCAAGAACCTTGAGTTTGCATCAGTGGCTCACTGATAACTTCAAGTTTACTGTTGATGATGTATTAAGTATCGAAATGGATGTTTATCGCAAATTGTTATATGTGAAACTTCGTACCGAAGAGCTTTGTGAATCAGTTTTGCGTACTTCTGACGGAACTGTGTACTATAGTGATACAGATGGGAAACATCCAGTACCAGTTTTATGGGCCGATGTGCAAATTGTAACCGTTAAGTTGCTTTTACACCAATGGAACTTGGTGATGCTTAAATTAGAAGAGTTCTTGGGGACTATGGTGTTAATTCTAAAATTTCAGAACTTTATTCTGCTGATCATGTTTACCCTATACGAACCAGGCGTAAAATAATACGAATAGAAGTGAAACAACCTATTCCATCGTTTGTTGTAATCCAAGGACAAAAGTTTTGTGTTACGTACCCCAATCAGACCCGTACATGCCTCAGATGCAATGGGTCACATATGTATTCTAATTGCCTCTTTCGAGTTCCCAGTGACCCCAACAGTGATGCAGCTAAGGTAGCCCCTACACTTCGCACTAACAATTCTGCAGATCGTCTCATGCCAAAATATGACAGTTTGCCCATTACTTCCCGCACTTGGAACAAACCCACCATCAGTGTATCATGCTCATCTGACCCAAGTGTGCCTACAGTAGATGCAACTCACTTTCCAGAACTACCAACTACGAATGTTTCCTGTGAGCCGAACAATGCTACTAGTGTCTCTTCAGAATTGCCTGTACGTGCGTGTCCTAGTCCTTCCACTGAAAAAACAGATGCCCCACAGCAGGTACCAATTACATCTGATGTCCCCTTGCCTAATTCTGTTACGGTTGTTGAACCAGTTTCTGGAGAACATTACTTCTCATCGATTACATCGACTTCTACGATCGTTCATCGTAACGAGTGCTGTACTTCTGGTTCCCAGGACAATTGTGGTTCGTCTGAGGATATGCTTCGTGCACCACCCACACCATCCCAGCCTAGTGAGATGCAGGGTGCTTCTCCTATCACGGACTTCAATGCAATTAGTGACGAAAATCGAAGTCGCCGCAAGCGTACTAAACGTAATGAACAGAGTCAAAAACTGTTTAAGAAATGTGAAAATGACCCGACCCCATCTATTGTGTCTACAAAAATTGAAAGTATGTCATAATCTCATGGTTGGTGCATGCGTTATGTTTTAATGGCTCGAGATCAATTGTGTTACGATAAGTTAGTATCTCCTATACTGCGTTAGATTGACTTGTATGTCGTTCCGATGTTCTACGCTTCCCTTCACAGTTTTATTTGTTGTTAATTATGTTTTTATCTTTATTATCTTCGCTCTTTCTTTTGTATTAGTGGTGTTATGTGCTTTCTAGTGTGGTGATGCTTAAAATTGCTACGATTAACATTAATAACTTGCAAAGTTCTGCCAAACAATCTGCACTACGTGACTTTTTGCATGTAGAGGTTACTGATGTTGACCTTTTACAAGAAGTTTGTCTTTTTGAACTGAATCTCGGTCCAACCTATACTGTAGAAAATAATTTTGCCAATAGTGGCACAGGTAAAGCGATTGTTTTTCGCGATTCAACAAATTTCTCTTCTTCTGTGTTCCATCCGTCCGCTCGAATCATACGTGGTAACCTAGGCGATATCAATCTTGTCAATCTTTATTCTCTGAGTGGTTCACAAGCTCAAACCAGGCGAAATACTTTCTTTTCCCGGGACGTTGCTCTGTCGCTTGGACCTAATGTTGAAAGGTTAATTTTGGCGGGAGATTATAATTGGGTTTTAAGGCCTGAAGATCAAACGCCGGGATTTAACTACTGCCATGCTCTCCAGGAATTAGTGACTGAACTTCATTTACGAGACACATGGATGTGTCTGAAGCTGCAAGCATAGGACTACCCTTACTTATCACACCAGAGTGCGTCACGCCTTGACCGCATATATGTCTCTCCCGTATTGGTCCCATGCATTAAGCAAGTTAAAATTGCCCCCACCTCATTTTCTGATCACTCAGCTTATATTGTATCCTTCACTGTTCCTGATCTAACTGTTGAAGGAGGTCGCGGTTATTGGCAATTCAACACATCGTTATTGGAAGACGATCAATTTTGTGCTGAGTTTCCATCCAAATGGCATTACTGGCTTAGACAACGTCAATACTTTCCCACTGTTAGTGATTGGTGGCATGCTTATTTCAAACCTCGATTTGCAAGTTCCTGTCGGTGGTACTCAGCTCAAAAGTCCAGAAATCTTCGTAATCTACTTTACTTTTATACCAGGTGTTTGCGCGAAGCTCGCTGTGCTGCTGTTTCTGACTTCACTATGTTCTCTCAGGTCAAGCGTTATCAAGCCTTGCTTCTCATTTTGCATCGCCGCCGTATAGCAGGTATCAAGGTCAGAAGCAAGTTTCCAATGATAGATGCTGATGAAGAGCCATCATTACATCATATTCTCAAAGAAATCAAACGAGGCCAAGGAAAATGGATCCATCGAATTACTGATGACGAAGGACATCTTCATCAGGATGCTGCTTCCATTAAACATGTGTTTTGGTTGCACTACTCCAAACTTTATGGTATGGCTAACATTACTCCAACGGCTGAGGAATTTTCTACACCACCCTCTGATATTCTTGATGATACTGCACAGCAATCTCTTGTTCGCCCTTTTAGTATTGAAGAGGTACAGCACGCTGTCCTTGCAGCTCCCAAAGGTAAATCTCCCGGGCTCGATGGAATCTCTGCAGAATGGTATGTCAAGTTTTTCCCCCTCATTGGTGAAATACTGACCTGTATCGTTAATGAGTCTTTCAGTACTAACCCACAGCGACTGTATCGTAGCCCAGGTGTTACAGTATTTATACCTAAGCAAGTCCATCCCACAAGTGTTAATCATTATCGCATTATCACTCTCTTCAATTGTGATTACAAGTTACTTGCCCGTTGTTTGAATAACAGACTCAGACTCTATATTGATATTCTCGCTTGACCATTTCATTACGCAAGAGTAGGTGTGAAGAAAATATACCACATACTTCAAACTATTCGACATGTTATCGCAAATTTTCAAACTTACACTACTAGTCATGCCTTGCTTGCCTTAGATTTTAACCAAGCCTTTGATCGTGTAGATCACAATTTTTTGTGGTCACTAATGAATCATATGAAAGTTGGTCACTAATTTGTTGGTTGGATTGGCGTCCTGTATGATGATGCGCAATCAAAATTTAAATCAATGGGTTCCTTTTGACCCTTTTAACTCAAACGCAGCGTCAGGCAACGATGTCCATTAAGCATGACTCTTTTCGTCATTTCTATCTGTCCTCTACTATACAGAATTGCCGAGCATATCCAAGGCCTTGATATTTGTAATGTTCCTGTCGAGGTGTATAGTTTTGCTGATGATGTGCACGTTTTCCTTCGCGATCCACAGGATTTAGCAATAGTTGAAGACTGCGTTCAAGAGTACTGTCAACAGTCAGGAGCACTTCTTAATAGACTGAAACCGAACCTCCTGCCGTTAGGAACTGGTCCTACAAATGCATTTATAAATTTTCCTCAAGTAGTGAAGAATATGAAAGTACTTGACATTTATTTTTCCTGTAACTTGCATGAGAGTATAGCAAAAAATTTTGACGACGTTTTTCTGAAGATAAGATCTGTTTTACATCAGCATAGATCTCGTAACCTCTCGTTGATATCTAGGGTCTACTTTGTAAATACATATGCCTTTTCCAAGTTGTGGTACATCTGTCAAATTCTGCCTATGCCTACACCTTACATTCAGTAGTTCACCAGCATTGCTAACTGGTTTTTGTGGACAGGTATGATTTTTCGAGTACGCTATCCAATTTTATGTCTACCATATAGTGCCGGGGGATTAAACCTTCTACATGTTGCCAGCAAAACGAAAGCGTTATTTTCTCACCGGGAATTCCAAAACATTCAAGGTATTGGAGATCACCTCAGCACTACGCTCCTTTCGTCTCTCGTAGCTACTAATGATGGATTACTACCAGTGAACATATCTATGATTCCAACCGATTTCTGGTATTTTAAAGATGTCATATGTAATTATTTTTATTTGTCTGTCAGTGGCCTGCAAAACTTACCTCAAACAGTAAAACTTCTCTATAAATTGTTTCTACACGAACAACCCAGCGAACGTCATCATATAATTTCCAAATTTCCAAATGCGAATTGGCAACGTATTTGGAGGAACATTTCATGTAATTTTGTGTCCACCTCAGCTCGTTCGATATGGTAAAGATCTGTTAATAACATAATAGATACTAAGGCTAAACGGTATCACCTTAAAATTACAGATGACAACCACTGCCATCTTTGTGGGAAAGTTGATACTTTGGAACATCGTGTCACTACCTGCAACGAATCGCTCTCCGTTTGGAAAACTTATCGTGAAATGGTTCGCGAAATGGTATGTAAAATAAGCATGGATTGCATTAGTGTTCTAATGATCTTGTTTCCTGATTTTAGATTTTTTTCCTACAGAGAAGCAAAATTCTGTTGTTTGCCTATCTGCTAATACTGTAGAATTTATTCTGTCGCCTACGTTACCTCAAGCACATCACACATACAAGGATTTCCTGTGTTCACGATATGGTAAATTCTCACCACCAAGAAAGAAAAAACTCTTTGCACAATACCTAAAATACTTATTGTATGGACGCACGCTATAATTGACATGCAAATTTTTGTTAATTTTCCCTACTATACATTGATTTTGTACAAATGTACACAGTGTCTACCAATATGTAATTTTATTTTTGAATTTTGATATAATATGTAAAGTCAATTAGTAAAAATAAAAAAGTAATTAAAAAAGTGGAAACATGTCAGACTACTGTGGGTGAGACCTGAGTTCGATCCCCATGGATTTCTTCTTATTTTTTTCTTCATACTTATACTTCGTTAACATATATTGATTGTCAATAAGGTTGAGTCTATTATACACATCATTTCATTCGCACCTTGCCCGCCAGAGAAACTATTGAATCGAAAGAAGCACTTTTCCACGTATCTCATATATTATAACTATTTACCCTGCAGACCACACAACAGCCAAAAGGCGTTTTTTGAGAATCTATTATGACTATTTTCCAAACCGTTTTTCCGATACTAACGTACTTCCGATTTGCAGGCTTGATGTGTGGTATACATTGTAAACTTGTTATACGAGAATAAACGGGGAGATTTTGTGCGATCATTTTCCCGATTTCTTGCATCGTTTCGGAAATATCAGCTAATTTCCGGTTTGTAGAACACACATTTTAATCGCGAGACACAATATAGTACAAGTGATGCCTAGTGTTATATCCAGACCTGAATTCCTTTGGGGGGGACACCGCCGGCGTTTTAAGAGTGCCTTTCGGAGCACATGAAAATAATGCCTCTTATAATACAAAACGTGGAACTTCTGAACACAAGACCTGTGTTCGAACCCCATCAAATAATTTTCTGATTTTTTGCTTTTTCGAAAATTTATTTTTATAGCATAGGTGATTGCCAATAAGCTTGACTCTATTATACACGGCATTTCATTCCAACCGGAACAGCCACACAAAGTATTAAAACGAAAGGGGCACTTTTCCACGTATCTTATATATTATAACTATTTACGCTGCCGACGAGACAATTTTCAAGAGGTGCCTATTTGTGTTTGTGTGTGTGACTAAATTTCCTTACAATTAATATTTTTATACTTTCCAGTTGTGGTACAGACTTCAAACTTGGTATACGCATGTATCTTAACGAGGGACATAAAAGGTGAGAGAGATATTTTGCAATCATTTCGGGTTTGAAGCAGAGACTGTTGTCGCGAGACAAAATTTATTGTTGTCTTGTATGGACACTATACCGTGAAAATGATGCTCAATGTTTCTTTCAGACACTTTTTGGAGGACGCTGCCTCCTCAGAGCACACCTGGAGAAGATGAAAATAATACGTTTATAATACAATAACAAATAGAATATTACCAGGACACGAAACTACACACGAACATACCAGGGCGGATCCAGGGGAGGTGATCGGGGGATAGCTCTCCAAAAAAGAGGAAACTTTCTTATTTTATATATAAATAAAATATATAGTTTATTTTTGACGCTCTTAAAAGTACCTCAAAGTAGCAGTATTACAACCCACCGCCCTCCCTGAAGTCCGTCGTTGATCCGCCTCTGGAACATACTGCCTCGTTTCGGGACGATATCAAAAGTTGCCGTATAAATATACCTTTTCTCTCTACGTATGTAATAATGAAAATATTTCGTTCCCGCAATACGAACAGAAAGTAGTTAGCTAATACGATGAAATGGAGATAAGGAAAAATACAAAACAATTTAGTCGGGAATAGAACCCAGACCTGTTAAGTACAAAGCATAAACGTTACATGGATTTCTTCTTATTTTTTCTTTCTTCAAACTTATATTTCGTTAACATATATTGATTGCCAATATGGTTGAGTCTATTATACACATCATTTCATTCGCACCTTGCCCGCCAGAGAAACTATTGAATCGAAGGAAGCACTTTTCCACGTATCTCATATATTATAACCTTTTACGCTGGAGACCACACAACAGCCAAAAGACGTTTTTGAACATCTATTATGACTATTTTCCAAACCGTTTTTCCGATACTAACATACTTCCGATTTGCAGGCTAGATTTGTGGTAAACATTGTAAACTTGTTATACGAGAATAAACGGGGAGATTTTGTGCGATCATTTTTCCGATTTCTTGCATCGTTTCGGGGATATCAGCTATTTTCTCGTTTCAAGAACACACATTTTAATCATACTGTGTTTGATTGTTGAAGTGAGTAGACGTGTCTTCGCCCTGTGCAACAAGCTCTGACGTGTTTACTTTCAACGCCGCCTTCCTTAGCAATCAGGTTTGCTGTTGTTGTTTTTTTCTTTTTTCTGTGTTCTTTTTGTGAGTGAATTAGTTGAATGAACCATGTCGTTAAAAAGTGTAAATATTCTTAAATATGAATTTGGTGGTGTTTCGCAGCGACCAAGAACCTTGAGTTTGCATCAGTGGCTCAGTGATAACTTCAAGTTTACTGTTGATGATGTATTAAGTATCGAAATGGATGTTTATCGCAAATTGTTATATGTGAAACTTCTACCGAAGAGCTTTGTGAATCAGTTTTGCGTACTTCTGACGGAACTGTGTACTATAGTGATACAGATGGGAAACATCCAGTAGCAGTTTTATGGGCCGTTGTGCAAATTGTAACCGTTAAGTTGCTTTTACACCAATGGAACTTGATGATGCTTAAATTAGAAGAGTTCTTGGGGACTATGGTGTTATTTCTAAAACTTCGGATGGATTTTATTATGCTAATCATGTTTACCCTATACGAACCGGGCGTAAATTAATACAAATAGAAGTGAAACGACCTATTCCATCGTTTGTTGTAATCCAAGGACAAAAGTTTTGTGTTACGTACCCCAATCAGACCCGTACATGCCTCAGTTGCAATGGGGCACATTTGTATTCTAAATGCCCCCTTCGAGTTCCCAGTGATCCCAACAGTGATGCAGCTAAGGTAGCCCCTACACTTCGCACTAACAATTCTGCAGATCGTCTCATGACTAAATATGACAGTTTGCCCATTACTTCCCGCACTTGGAACAAACCCACCATCAGTGTATCATGCTCATCTTACCCAAGTGTGCCTACAGTAGATGCAACTCACTTTCCAGAACTACCAACTTCGAATGTTTCCTGTGAGCCGAACAATCCTACTAGTGTCTCTTCAGAGTTGCCTGTACGTGCGTGTCCTAGTCCTTCCACTGAAAAAACAGATGCCCCACAGCAGGTACCAATTACATCTGATGTCCCCTTGTCTAATTCTGTTACGGTTGTTCAACCAGTTTTTGGAGAACATTACTTCTCATCGATTACATCGACTTCTACGATCGTTCATCGTAACGAGTGCTGTACTTCTGGTTCCCAGGACAATTGTGGTTCGTCTCAGGATATGCTTCGTGCACCACCCACACCATCCCAGCCTAGTGAGATGCAGGGTGCTTCTCCTATCACGGACTTCAATGCAATTAGTGACGAAAATCGAAGTCGCCGCAAGCGTACCAAACGTAATGAACTGAGTCAAAAACTGTTTAAGAAATGTGAAAATGACCCGACCCCATCTATTGTGTCTGCAAAAATTGAAAGTATGTCATAATCTCATGGTTGGTGCATGCGTTATGTTTTAATGGCTCGAGATCAATTGTGTTACGATAAGTTAGTATCTCCTATACTGCGTTAGATTGACTTGTATGTCGTTCCGATGTTCTACGCTTCCCTTCACAGTTTTATTTGTTTTCAATTATGTTTTTATCTTTATTATCTTCGCTCTTTCTTTTGTATTGGTGGTGTTATGTGCTTTCTAGTGTGGTGATGCTTAAAATTGCTACGATTAACATTAATAACTTGCAAAGTTCTGCCAAACAATCTGCACTACGTGACTTTTTGCATGTAGAGGTTACTGATGTTGACCTTTTACAAGAAGTTTGTCTTTTTGAACTGAATCTCGGTCCAACATATATTGTGGAAAATAATTTTGCCAATAGTGGCACAGGTACAGCGATTGTTTTTCGCGATTCTACAAGTTTCTCTTCTCTGTGTTCCATCCGTCCGCTCGAATCATACGTGGTAACCTAGGCGATATCAATCTTGTCAATCTTTATTCTCTGAGTGATTCACAAGCTCGAACCAGGCGAAATACTTTCTTTTCCCGGGACGTTGCTCTGTCGCATGGATCCAATGTTGAAAGGTTAATTTTGGCGTGAGATTACAATTGGGTTTTAAGGCCTGAAGTTCAAACACCGGGATTTAACTACTGCCATGCTCTTTAGGAATTAGTGACTGGACATCATTTACGAGACACATGGATCTGTCTAAAGCCGCAAGCATGGGATTACTCTTACCTATCACGCCAGAGTGCGTCACGCCTTGACCGCATATATGTCTCTCCCGTATTGGTCCCTTGCATTAAGCAAGTTAAAATTGCCCCAACCTCATTTTCTGATCACTCAGCTTATATTGTATCCTTCACCGTTCCTGATCTAACTGTTGAAGGAGGTCGCGGTTATTGGCAATTCAACACATCGTTATTGGAAGACGATCAATTTTGTGCTGAGTTTCCATCCAAATGGCATTACTGGCTTAGACAACGTCAATACTTTCCCACTGTTAGTGATTGGTGGCATGCTTATTTCAAACCTCGATTTGCAAGTTTCTGTCGGTGGTACTCAGCTGAAAAGTCCAGAGATCTTCGTAATCTACTTTACTTTTATACCAGGTGTTTGCGCGAAGCTCGCTGTGCTGCTGTTTCTGACTTCACTATGTTCTCTCAGGTCAAGCGTTATCAAGCCTTGCTTCTCATTTTGCATCGCCGCCGTATAGCAGGTATCAAGGTCAGAAGCAAGTTTCCAATGATAGATGCTGATGAAGAGCCATCATTACATCATATTCTCAAAGAAATCAAACGAGGCCAAGGAAAATGGATCCATCGAATTACTGATGACGAAGGACATCTTCATCAGGATGCTGCTTCCATTAAACATGTGTTTTGGTTGCACTACTCCAAACTTTATGGTATGGCTAACATTACTCCAACGGCTGAGGAATTTTGTACACCACCCTCTGCTATTCTTGATGATACTGCACAGCAATCTCTTGTTCGCCCTTTTAGTATTGAAGAGGTACAGCACGCTGTCCTTGCAGCTCCCAAAGGTAAATCTCCCGGGCTCGATGAAATCTCTGCAGAATGGTATGTCAAGTTTTTCCCTCTCATTGGTGAAATACTGACCTGTATCGTTAATGAGTATTTCAGTACTAACCATAGTGACTGTATCGTAGCTCAGGTATTACAGTATTTATACCTAAGCAAGTCCATCCCACAAGTGTTAATCATTATCGCATTACCACTCTCCTCAATTGTGATTACAAGTTAGTTGACCGTTGTTTGAATAACAGACTCAGACTCTATATTGATATTATCGCTGGACCATTTCAATACGCAAGGTGTGAAGAAAATATACCACGTACTTCAAACTATTCGACATGTTATCGCAAATTTTCAAACTTACACTACTAGTCATGCCTTGCTTCCCTTAGATTTTAACCAAGCCTTTGATCGTGTAGATCACAATTATTTGTGGTCCCTAATGAAGCATATGAACGTTGGAGACTGATTTGTTGGTTGGATTCGCGTCCTGTATGATGATGCGCAATCAAAATTTAAAATCAATGGGTTCCTTACTCCACCCTTTCAACTCAAACGCAGCGTCAGGGAAGGATGTCCATTAAGCATGACTCTTTTTGTCATTTCTATCTGTCCTCTACCATACAGAATTGCCGAGCGTATCCAAGGTCTTAATATTTGTAATGTTTCTGTCAAGATGTATAGTTTTGCTGATGATGTGCACGTTTTCCTTCGCGATCCAAAGGATTTAGCAATAGTGAGAGACTGCGTTCAAGACTACTCTGAACAGTCAGGAGCACTTCTTAATAGACTGAAACCGAACCTCCTGCCGTAAGGAACTGGTCCTACAAATGCATTTATAAATTTTCCTCAAGTAGTGAAGAATATGAAAGTACTTGGCCTTTATTTTTCCTGTAACTTGCATGAGAGTATAGCAAAAAATTTTGACGACGTTTTTCTGAAGATAAGATCTGTTTTACATCAGCATAGATCTCGTAACTTCTCGCTGATATCTAGGGTCTACTTTGTAAATACATATATCTTTTCCAAGTTGTGGTACATCTGTCAAATTCTGCCTATGCCTACACCTTACATTCAGAAGTTCACCAGCATTGCTAACTGGTTTGTGTGGACAGGTATGATTTTTCGAGTACGCTATCCAATTTTATGTCTACCATATAGTGCCGGGGGATTAAACCTTCTACATGTTGCCAGCAAAACGAAAGTGTTATTTTCTCACCGGGAATTCCAAAACATTCAAGGTATTGGAGATCACCTCAGCACTACGCTCCTTTCGTCTCTAGTAGCTACTAATGACGGATTACTACCAGTGAACATATCTATGATTCCAACCGATTTCTGGTATTTTAAAGATGTCATATATAATTAATTTTATTTGTCTGTCAGTGGCCTGCAAAACTTACCTCAAACAGTAAAACTTCTCCATAAATTGTTTCTACACGAACAACCCAGCGAACGTCATCATATAATTTCCAAATTTCCATCTGCGAATTGGCAACGTATTTGGAGGAACATTTCATGTAATTTTGTGTCCACCTCGGCTCGGTCGATATGGTACAGATCTTTTAATAACATAATAGATACTAAGGCTAAACGGTATCACCTTATAATTACAGATGACAACCACTGCCATCATTTGGGAAAGTTGATACTTTGGAACATCGTGTCACTACCTGCAACGAATCGCTCTCCGTTTGGAAAACTTATCGTGAAATGGTTCGCGAAATGGTATGTAAAATAAGCATGGATTGCATTAGTGTTCAAATGATCTTGTTTCCTGATTTTAGATTTTTTTCCTACAGAGAAGCAAAATTCTGTTGTTTGCCTATCTGCTAATACTGTAGAATTTATTCTGTCGCCTACGTTACCTCAAGCACATAACACATACAAGGATTTCCTGTATTCACGATATGGTAAATTCCCACCACCAAGAAAGAAAAAAAAACTCTTTGCACAATACCTAAAATACTTATTGTATGGACGCACGCTATAATTGACGTAAATTTTTGTTAATTTTCCCTACTATACATTGATTTTGTACCAATGTACACATTGTGTACCAATATGTAATTTTATTTTTGAATTTTGATATAATATGTAAAGTCAATTAGTAAAAATAAAGAGTAATTAAAAAAAGTGGAAACATGTCAGACTACTGTGGGTGAGACCTGGGTTCGATCCCCATGGATTTCTTCTTATTTTTTTCTTCATACTTATATTTCGTTAACATATATTGATTGTCAATAAGTTTGAGTCTAATATACACATCATTACATTCGCACCTTGCCCGCCAGAGAAACCATTGAATCGAAAGAAGTACTTTTCCACGTATCTCATATATTATAACTATTTACGCTGCCTACCACACAACATCCAAAAGGCGTTTTTTGAGAATCTATTATGACTATTTTCCAAACCGTTTTTCCGATACTAACGTACTTCCGATTTGCAGGCTAGATGTGCGGTATACATTGTAAGCTTGTTATACGAGGATCAACTACGAGAATAAACAGGGAGATTTTGAGACATCATTTTTCCGATTTCTTGCATCTTTTCGGGGATATCAGCTAATTTCCGGTATGAAGAACACACATTTTAATCGCGAGACACAATATAGTACAAGTGATGCCCAGTGTTACTTCCAGACCTGTATTTTTTTTGGGGGGGGGGGAACCGCCGGAGCTCTAAGAGTGCCTATCGGAGCACAGCAAAATAATACCTCTTATAATACAAAACGTGGAACTTCTGAACAATATTTGGAGGAACATTTCCATCCCCATCAAATTCTTTTCTGATTTTTTTTCTTTTTCTAATATTTATTTTTATAGCATAGGTGATTGCAAATAAGCTTGACTCTATTATACACGGCATTTCATTCCAACCGGAACCGCCATACAAGCTATTAAATCGAAAGGGGCACTTTTAAAGTATCTTATATATCATAACTATCTACACTGCCGACGAGACAATTTTCAAGAGGTGCCCATTTGTGTGTGTGTGTGTGTGTGTGTGTGTACTTCCTTAAAATTAATATTTTATACTTTCCAGTTGTGGTATTGACTTCAAACTTGGTATACGCATGTATCTTAACGAGGGACATAAAAGGTGAGAAAAATATTTTGCAATTATTTCCGGTTTGAAGCAGAAACTGTTGTCGCGAGACAAAATGTATTGTTGTCTTGTATGGACACTATATCGTGAAAATGATGTTCAATGTTTCTTTCAGACACCTTTTGAAGGACAGTGCCTTCTCAGAACACACCTGGGGAAGATCAAAATAATACGTTTATAATATAATAACAAATAAAATATTACCAGCAGTGCACCGGTCCTAATAATTCTCCTCCCCCGCCGAACATTGATTTCGAAAGACACACTGGTGATGCACCATTTCCAAAGTTACATATCTTTGAATTTAAATACTTCAGTATCGTCTCGAAACTACACTCGATCATACCAGGGGCGGATTCAGGGGGAGGTGATCGGGGGGAACGCCCCCCAAAAGGAAACTTTCTTATTTTATATATAAATAAAATATATAGTTTATTTTTTGACGCTCTTAAAAGTATCTCTAAGTAGCAGTATTACAACCCACCGCCCTCCCAGAAGTCCGTCCTAGATCCGCCTCTGGAACATACTGCCTCGTTTCGAGACCATCTCAAAAAGTTGCAGTATAAATATACCTTTTCCCTTTACGTATGTAATAATGAAAATATTTCGTTCCCGCAATACGAACAGAAAGTAGTTAGCTAATACGAAGAAATGGAGATAAGAAAAAATAAAAAAACATTTAGTCGGGAATAGAACCCAGACCTGTTACTTAGGAAGCATAAACGTTACCTCTGAGCTAAGCTCGTACGTTGGTTCATGTTTGTTCTATTATGCTTAGCATAGCTGATAACAAGGCAGATCAAGCAAATTCAACAACATGGCATTTTTGCATTCAAGATGGCGACTTCTCCAATGATTTGTTTCTTCATTGAAACTGCAGTTCATCCTTAAGAGCATAGCAAAACATGACTGTCCTACCGTGAGAACAACTTACAATTTTCATGGTTACATACTTTTGAACCGCCATCTTGAATCGAAAATGGCGATTTTTCAACATGTATGATTTTTCCCCTTACATACTCTTTAATCTTCACACGTGAACGAAATTTCGTGATTCCACCATATCTGCAAGTTGTCTAGAATTAGACGCACCCTTATAACATTCCTAGCACTTTCTTACACCGAAGAGGACTATTTGTTTCAAGTTTAAGGACGTATTCGCAAACTACACATCACAATAAACATCAGCTCGAAATTTCGACGTTCTAGAGGCAGCCATTACAAATTTCACATTTTCTCGATTTGGGACGCCAAACAAAAACGAATTTTAACTCTTTTTTGTAACAGAAACAATGTATTTATCTTCACTCCCTGACAAAATATGACGTTTCTATCAAGAGCGCAACTACTATTAAAACCGGCATTTCGAAACGACGAAAAATTTCGACCCTTCATTTACATGGAAAACGTCGCATTTTTCACGATATCGCAATTTTCCCATTACTCACATCACATGACAAACATGCATCCCTAAGTTGGTATTTGTATGTTTTGCGGAAGTATACAAACAATTAAGTGTGTTTCTGACTATAGAGGTATATAATTCCATGAGATACTGACCCCTTATTTACCATGTGAGTACAAAGTAGAAACTTCAATATCTAAAATTTTAAGGAGTTCAGTAGTCCAGTGGAAACATGTAAGACTGCTGCGGGTGAGACCTGGTTTCGATCCCCATCGATTTTTTCTTTCTTCAAACTTATATTTCTTTAACATATATTGGTTGTCAATAAGTTTGAGTCTATTATACATATCATTTCATTCGCACCTTGCCCGCCAGTGAAACTATTGAATCGAAAGAAGCACTTTTTCACGTATCTCATATATTATAACTATTTACGGTGCCGACCACACAACAGCAATAAGGCGTTTTTTGAGCATCTATTAAGACTATTTTCCAAACCGATTTTCCGATACTAACGTACTTCCGATTTGTAGGCTAGATGTGTGGTATACATTGTAAGCTTGTTATACGAGGATCAACTACGAGAATAAACGGGGAGATTTTGTGCGATCATTTTTCCGATTTCTTGCATCGTTTCGGGGATATCAGCTAATTTCCGGTTTGAAGAATACACATTTTAATCGCGAGACACAATATCGTACAAGTGATGCCCAGTGTTACTTTCAGACCTGTATTTCTTTGGGGGGGATTCCGCTGGAGCTTTAAGAGTGCCTCTCGGAGCACAGCAAAATAATACCTCTTATAATACAAAACGTGGAACTTCGTTAGATCCCCATCAAATTCTTTTCTGATTTTTTTCTTTTTCGAAATTTTATTTTTATAGCATAGGTGATTGCCAAAATGCTTGACTCTATTATACACGGCATTTCATTCCAACCGGAACTGCCACACAAACTATTAAATCAAAGGGACAATTTTTCACGTATCTTATATTTTATAACTATCTACGCTGCCAGCGAGACAATTTTCAAGAGGTGCCCATGTGTGTGTGTGTCTGTGTGTGTGTGTGTACTTCCTTAAAATTAATATTTTATACTTTCCAGTTGTGGTATTGACTTCAAACTTGGTATACGCATGTATCTTAACGAGGGACATAAAAGCTGAGAGAGATATTTTGCAATCATTTCCGGTTTGAAGCAGAAACTGTTGTCGCGAGACAAAATGTATTGTCTTGTATGGACACTATATTCGTGAAAATGATGTTCAATGTTTCTTCAGACACTTTTTGGTGGACACTGCCTCCTCAGAGCACACCTGGAGAAGATCAAAATAATACTTTATAAAATAATAACAAATTGAATATTACCAACAGTGCACCCGTCCTAATAATTCTCTTCCCCCGCCGAACATTGATTTCGAAAGACACACTGGTGATGCACCATTTCCAAAGTTACATATCTTTGAATTTAAATACTTCAGTATCGTCCCGAAACTACACACGATCATACCAGGGGCGGATCCAGGGAGAGGTGATCGGGGGGAACGCCCCCCAAAAAAGAGGAAACTTTCTTACTTTGTATATAAATAAAATATATAGTTTATTTTTGACGGTCTTAAAAGTAGCTCTAAGTAGCAGTATTACAACCTACCGCCCCCCCCCCAGATGTCCGTCCTGGATCCGCCCCTGGAACACACTGCCTCGTTTCGGGACCATCTCAAAAGTTGCCGTATAAGTATACCTTTTCCCTCTACGTATGTAATAATGAAAATATTTCGTTCCCGCAATACGAACAGAAAGTAGTTTGCTAATACGAAGAAATGGAGATAAGAAAAAAGACAAAACCGTTTAGTCGGGAATATAATACAGCATTTGGCGCTGAGAAAGAAAGCTAGATATATAAAGAGCCCAAATGTTTTCAATAGCTTAGAACTCCCATCAAACCTAAATCCGGTTCTGCTTAAAGCCGAATTTAGACTTGGTATATCATCAAGGGTGGAGATAAATTTCAGAAATCATCGAGTCTAATTTAGTTTATCTCATCATGTTTCTCTTGCGTATGATAGTGTGATAAGTTGAAACTGTTCAACTTATCACTTGCAAGCCAGGAGAATCTCCCCGTAGAGAAACAAAGGAATGAATGGGTCACCACTTCTAACCCTTTTTCGCTGCTTGATTCTCGGAAGGAAAGCGTCAAATATGTGTCTGACACCAGGTTTTGTTATGATATTTGCTTATACCTGTCGTCCAGTGATCAATTCTGTCTACAAAAAAGAAAGAAATATCTCTTCCCCATTTTCTGTTCATGAAATGCGAGTAGTCTTCCAAACTACAAAAGCTACAACAAATTAACCGGTTCAATTTGGTGTTCTTTGATTTATGAAGCTTAACCTCGGGTATAGCAATGGTAGATACATGGTTTAAAATTAGATAAAACCGACTAGCACCGGGAATTGAAACGTAGACCACATACATCAGAAGCTACAAATCCATGATTCAGGCCCCTTTTGCATGTCTTCGAAACAAGACATTAAAACCGACCACAGATGGTAAACACATCAAGCATAATCTACTAGTCTACCGACAAACGAGATAGGTAGCCCGCGGTAAAAGTCTACTGTCTATATGAATCAGGCATACCTATCACGAAGGACTGATTGCTCGTTTCTGATAACAAATGAACGTTTCTGAGAAAATAAAACTGAATTAATTAGGTTCTTCTTCCAAAAAAATATGTAAATAATCTTAAGTTTATGGTTCATATTGACTTTTTGTTTAAAATCCATCACGCCCTTACTATTAATCTTTATTTTAATCAGTAGATCGCTAGTGATTTCAGAAATGAAAAGTAACCCTCAAACCTAAGAAATGTTAGCCACTTCTATTGTAGACCTGTTCAATACTGTTTTATTGTCAGTTCTTACTTTGGTTTCTCAATCAAGCGCTTTAGTGCTTATTCATGTTATTATATTCAATTTCGAATTCTGAAATTTTATAGATACTCCATACTTAAAATTTTCAATTTTGAAATTATATATAGTTATTTCATACTTAGTTTACAGCTATATAAATTGCATTTTAATTTGGAACATTTGATTAAAATATTTGAACGTAAAGTTAACGTGTTAACCTTCTCCCAAGAATACCTAAGAGTGTATATATAATTATATATATATATATATATATATATATATATATATATATATATATATATATATATATAACTAAATAGCAGTTCAATTGAAATACTTGCAGAATGATTAAATACATGCATATCGTATATTAGAAAGTATATGATGATGTAAAATTTAATTAAATAACAATGTGCTCGTAATTATAAATCCTGCATTATATCCACCTGCAATTTCGTCCTCTGTATGGATGTCCACTGAGTATTTCGCCTTCCTCCTAGGTTGGACTTTAATATTTCCTAGCATTTTGAATACTGTCAATATGTTCTGGTATTTTCTGGTGAAAGAGAAAACAAGTGACCTAAGAAAGACCCTCATAGCGTATAGTATGGTGACATTAAGAAACAGCGCGAAATAATTTGAAAGAAGGTTGTCCAAAATAAGATCTTTCCAGAGAAGTGTTGAAAGATCTTTATCGAACATTAGGAAACAATGAAGTGATTTTTTTTTTTTTTTTTAGTTTTACGTTCCAGGATTACGACAGATAGATTAAAGGAGACGATGATGATGAGAAATGAATGAAGTAGCGGAATGAAGTGAGGGGAAACGGGAGAAACCTGAGAAAACCAACGCTAAAGGTGTCTGTCCACCACACAGTTCACTTCGTTTGAGCAGAGATCGACCCAAGGATCCCACGCACCAGATTTTAACACAATACCACTGAGCCACCGTGGCCCCTTATTTATTTTATAAAGTTAACTGATTCACATAACGTGCCTCATTAACTTGCTTTACTAATTAGTACGTTCTACTTAACGTTACTTGCTTTTTACTCTTTAAACTTGAAAATACAGTAAGTCCCATAATAATTCAACATCTCATGTATTATCTTTGTAGGTAGATGGATACGGTTGTAAAATTCGAATCGCACTTTCCGACCAGCCTTGCGCATGTGGCACCTTTCTGCAAAGATACAGAAAACTAAAACAATAAGTTTCTTTTACAATAGAGGTTTACATTGCTTTAGTGTAAGAACATTTAGGAGGAAATAATTTCATTTCCAAGCATCGAAATTTGCTGGCAATTATTTAATCATAAGCTATTAAAATCGATTGAGTGACTGGTAGCAATATCAGAAATAGTTTCTTTAACGGAGCTGCTAACGAAGTTTTCAAAAATACTCTCCCAGCTCACACTGTGGTTACCACGTGCGCGTTTGATGTACGTGGTCTTGGATTCGATTCCGAATGAGAAAGCGTTAAAAATTTGAACACATTTCGGTGGGTCTAATTGCACCTTAATCTATAGCTGCATGTGTGAAAATCTCGTTGCTGAAAGGCGATGCCAAATTTCAAAGACATTTTAGAAGCATTCTACAAAGCAATTTCCTAACACACTCATAATCTTCTACAGGATTTCCTCAAGAGACTGATACGTGAAGCCGCAATTGTACACATTCTGATGCAAACAATACTTATCATCAATGGATACTGTATAACTTTATTAACTAAAATAAATAGATTAAAAACTGTAGTGGGTAAGTGAGAAAATGAAATACGTTTTGCCACACATATCATAGAACCGAACCCCTTTCCAAAATCCAGAGGCAATAATTGTCCCCCCTTGCCCCTGCTCTGAGCCCTTTACAAATAGAGTGTAATGTGATCACTGACACACAGACCAAAAAGATAAATACTCTCCGTTGTGTTAATGTCGTGTAATGTAATCACTCATAACTTTACTTCTACTTAGCACTTCTAACAGTCCCATAGCACTTCTACATAATCGTTCTTTAAAGGCACGTTATAACAATTTAACATTGTATAGAGGGGCTGGATAGATGTTTTAAAATAAACTAGAAGAGGGAAGTAGCAATGTTTGTGAACTTACAAATCTACATTACAAAAAACTAGACAAGCAATCCTATAACTGACAGAATCCCCATCCTATTACGAAGAATTCGGCACAGCAAATGTCTGATTTCTAATTTCGCGCACTGATGCAAGAAATATGAATTCAACACAGCATAGAGATAAATGGAAACAGGTTCTAGAAAACAATTAGTTTCAACGTAAGAAAAAGAAAAAATAGAAATTATAGAAAATTTTAAGATAATTTCAATATAATTTAAAGTTTTAATTCTGTCTATCCTGTCACTCCTCAAGCCTCACCACTGACCTAAATATACATTTAAAGATTAATAACTATCTTGCTCATTTTACACTGTGAAAAATACTTACTTAAAATGAGTAAAATTGACTCAAATTTGAGAACATTGTGTTCTCAGAATAGCTCCGAATACATTGTTCTCAAAAGTGAGAAAGTGTGGGTGTTCAAAATATAAGAACAATATGTACTCAATTTTGAGTAAATTTTACTCACTTTTGAGTAAAAATTCTCTTAAAAGCGAGATAAAATATTCTTAAATAAAATGAGAAACTGCTATTTCTCAAAAATAACGAGAACATATTTTCTCAAAAATGAGAAAGTTAACCGTAAAATGAGATGAATGTAATCAACATTGAGAAACTCTTAGTTCAAAAACTAGCGATGCTCTCCCCACAATTGAGAACATGCATACTCAAAAGTGAGTAGAAAAGTATTCGAAATGCTCAGATAGCCACAAAACTGAGAAACACACGTTCTCAAAAATTGAGAATATTACCTCTCAAATTTAAGAAAAACTCTTCTCAAAAATGAGTTTTTTTAAAAAAAAATAAGTAAAAAAGTACTCAAAAATGAGATTTTATTAGTATTCAAAAATGAGAAAAAAGTACTTATTCTGCTGCCTTACTGGCACAGGGAAGGTTTCCTGGAACTAGAAAGGTAGATTACTCTCACACTGCACTGGACAATTTATAGTAAGTACGCCTTCTACACATTAATATTGAAGTTAAAAAAATTCCTCTTAAAAGTTGGAAAATAGAAATCAGTTTTTGAAAAAATACGAGTACTTCAAAAATTACTTCTATTTCCCAGCTTTGAAGATGAAAATGTCTAACATCAATATTAATGTGTAGAAGGCGTACTTACTAGAATTTTTTTAGTGCAGTGTGAAATTCATCTACCTTTGTAATTTTGGGGAATTTTCCCTGTGCCAGCAAGGCAGCAGAATAAATACTCCCTTTCCTATTTTTGAATACTAATATAATCTAATTGTTAAAGTACTTTTTTACTCAATTTTGAATCTGCAAGGTTACATTTTTATGCTGATACCTGCTGTTTCCATAAATAGCATAGATGAGAATTTTAATTTAATCAACACACAAGCTCCTTGTAACTTAAAGTTTTCGTGATGTTGGTTTGCGTAGTTTTAAACAAGTATGCCTGATATGGGGGGCAAATTTTATGTGCACTGGTTTTCTCGATGTATTCTCGTTTCCTCCTACCTTCTTTATTGCATCACTTCATTATCATTGCCTTCTCCTTTAGCCTTGAAACATAATCACGCGACGTTACACACACACACACACAAACAAACTTAAATGTATATATATTTGTTTCATTTTGATTAAAGGAAAATATGTTTGTACATTGTATTTTTTATTTGTCAAATAATAAACTAAGTTTATACATGAGCACAATTTTTATAACAACTTACATAAGACAATGAGGATACATGAACCCTCTGAATATGCCTACAAAGTACTATGACAGATGTATGCATTCGTTGGAAAACAGTCTGTGTCGACTGCCAATGGACAATATAAACGGCTATGTTCGAGATCCTCCCAAAAGTTTTCATTTGCTATAAATGTGTATATGCCTTCATCTCCCTGGAAACAAAGAGATTGTGTAATTAGTGACAATAGAAATAAAAATAAAATTAAATACTTATAAATCTTATTCATGTATGGCGATATCTTGAATAATATTAGTGTTGCTACGTTCTAATTTGAATTAGTATCAATTGAAATACGATAATATAGACTCTGGTAGACAGTAAAGAGAATTACGCATTATTTCTTTAATTAATATTGAAACCAGAAGTTGTTGTAGATCTACTATTTAGTGTTTTAGCAGAGTGATTAGAGTGGAAATGGAATATATTCTGGGGACGCTTAATCGATTAAAAAATATACAATGTGAGATTACTTTCTATGCTCTATAGTGATCAACGTTAACCGGAAATGGTTTATTTCTATCACTACAAGTAGGTGGATCACATCCATTAACGAACTCCTCCGAGATAATTATCTAGCTGTTGATTGCAGAAAACAATTTTAAAATTATCTTTTGTTGAAGAGTTATTGAGTGGTGTAACGGACGTACTAAGCCAGAGGTGTTTACCCTTGCGAGGATGGATCTCTCGAGGGCATCCTCACCCTCAAATTCTCTCTCAACCATAATGACGCGAGGGCAATGACAAGCTTGTACAGCGAGTGCGAGGGCCAACTGTCACTGTCAGGGCTAGAGCGAGGACAAATTCCCAACACGAACGCGAGAGCGATGGCCAACTCTCTTCGAAGGTGAGGGCGAGGGCCAGTTCACTGTGAGAATGAAGGTGAGTGAGGTCGGAGTAGAATGAATACCTATGGTACTAACATTACAATATTATATATATCCCACTTGCGTGATCCTAATAAACATCAAATGAAAGACTTAAGACCTGACTCGTCTATGGCGATCTTTATAATAATAGTAGGGTTGTCACGTTCTGGAAGGATTAATATCAATTGAAATAAGATTATAAAAATAAGGAAATTGAAAGGTAACCAAAAACATTTCGATCTGTCTCAACTATGCAAGACAAGGACACAATAAACCTGAAAATTAGTCATTTCTGCTTATGTGTGACGGAAAAAAAACATAAGTGTCGTCTTTTAGCGGAGCTTCCTGAATCAATGCTTGTTCTGCCACACTTAATACATTTACTCAAAGTCGAACAGTTTTAAGAAAGGCTATGAGTCACCAACATAACTAAAATCCTCTTATCAGTTTCCTTCACTGTTTCCCTTCCAGAAAAAAAAGAAAGAAAGAAACAATGAATCACACCACAAATTCTAATTTATATAAAATTTCACCGTTATTCGATTTCTACTTTTATAGCAATTGTTAAACGAACTACTAGAATGCTTTGAGAACAGTAGCGTAACTAATAATTCATGCCCCCCTCCACCCGCGAAAATGTCAAGAGGGCTCTTCCTGTTTCTACGTTCATGGCACACGTACAATTTATACAGTAGTAGTTATTTTTCCATCTAGTCAGACACTACTTGCTAATATACAAAAATTGCACATTATTATTAATATTATTATTATTATTATTGTTAAGCAATTACATGGTACTAAAAAGTTTCTTAAAAGAAATAATTTCTAGGAATTAGGAATTAGATTTCTGGGTAGTCGGCATCTAAGGCCACGTTAGCCCATCCCGTATGAAGGATCGCGTCCCTCAGCGAGCCCACTATACGATGAAAGGGAAGAAAGAAAGGATTGGGAAAGGAAGGAAGCAGCCGGGGACCTTTATATTAGGTACCTCCATTTCGTCATTTGAATGGTATGAATGAACGAAACCCAAGAAAGACTTCACTCAAGATGGCAGGTCTGAAAAAGCTGTTACACTTTTTCGGCCGAGTGTCCTTACCAGGAGTCGAACCTGGGACCGCTCACCTCAAAGACAAGAGCAGAAATAATTTCTTCCTAACGTTCACATTACAACTAACATATGAAAACTCGTCAAAACTTGTGGAACTTGCTCACATATTTCTAAACCGGCGTATTTTTTTTTTTCGGAGAGTAATTCGCTGACTACTTTCTCAATATCAACGTGGTGCCATTCTTCGCTTTCAGTGCTCAGGATTGGCAAAGGGCTCAACCAATGCCGTAACTTTTGCGGGGGAATGGGGAAACTGCCCCCCCAATTAAGCTTCCAGTTGTTTGATAGGATTCATTTGAGTTAAAACTTTGTTGCTTTGTATAATGTGATATGAACAGGAACTTATAAATAAAACTTGGAATAGTTTTACCACATAACAGGAAAAAAAATGAAACGAAAATGTGTTCCGAGCCTCATTCAGTAAAGTGTGTCCTATTAGAGCTCCAGACAAAATATATATTTAGTAAGGCTTTCAAGTGGGTGAAATATTGTCTCGTTTAGTTAACTTGTCAAGCACCGTACTATTTTCAAAAGCATTGCAAATAATTTAAGGTGTTTCTGCTGCCCCACAATCTGAACGAAATACATTCCTTTAAGGCGTAGCATATATGTAATCTGGATCTTACTTTAGTAAACCATCAACTGGAGCCCCAAGAAATATCGAACCCGTTTAGTAAGGATTTCACTTCAAATGCCATCATTATTCTCGGGGGCCTCAACGGTCTTCCAAGAAAAAGCCCAAGTTACGGGCCTGAGCTCAATTTCATCTTCGACCTTGTTCTACGAATATAAAGTTTGATGGCTTTTAGTGTACTGAATGATCGCTCAGGATTGGCTTCGTCAGAGGCAAAGTGAGATACAGTTGCAAAGAAGTACACAAATCCAGAACACTACTAACATAGGAAGTTATCTACGACTAAATAATTGGCTAATTAATTCCAAGTTAAAATTTCACTAAATTGTTTCTTCACTACTAATCGGAAACTTGTTAGTTGTTGCAACAAAAGGCGATACATTTTCCGAGTAGAATTCACTAAATCTATTATAGCTGGTTCCGTGATTTCTTTTTCCTCTAAGTAGAGTACTCTTGCAGTAATATGAAACCTGCAAAGTGCTTTGAATGGAGTTGAATTTCAGTTTAGCGTCCCTTTCAGCAGCGAGGCTACGTGAGACGTGGACCTACTGATTAGCGTGGAATCAGAACAACATGAGCTCCCGCCGGGAATCGAACCCGGGTCTCCCGCGCCAAGGGCGCGTACGCTAACCGCTTAGCCACGGAGGACTCTGCAAAGTGCTTTTAACGTCCAAACATTATAAAGTTATACTCCGAAACTTAAATACCGGGAGCCTGTTAGTTACGCCACTGCTTGACAATACAGATTCTTTATTCATAGAAAGGAAACTTAATGACTACATATCAGGGTTGGCTGGTTTAAACCATGATTTAAACCAAGGTTTAAACCAGCTGTTTTTTTTTCAAAAAAAAAAAAAAACAAACTGGTTTAAACCAAAAAACGAAAATGTTCGTAAAAGTGTAAGTGTTTGTAAAATCTTGATGAACACACATTTGTGGGTTATCACGTTTCACTCCCGTATATTGTTCGTATTATATTCAGACCTAAATTCCCCATTCATTACTCAAAAAGATTATACTACAAAAGCAACTTTTTTTATGTAAGTTTATAAATGTTTGTTTTGTGATTTTTTGTAGTTATTATTGTTATGTAATTGCAATCAAAGAAACATTCTAAATATTGTTTTTTTTACTATTGATAAAATACATCGAAATGCCGTACTTTGTGTGTGTGGGGGGGGGGAGAGGGTCATACAGACCCAACGAGAGGCATTTAGTGAAATGAGAAGTATCTTCGATATCCATTTATGTATAAATGAGTATGAGCCAAAGTGGACTCAAATAATTCGTATCTTTGTGATATGCAAATTAAGTCGTTGTATTTCTTTAATTTGGACCAATAAAAGTCGTTGTTAACTAACTTGAATTAAATTAGTTCTTCTGTACTCCGTAGTACTTTGAAATTGTCCATATGTAATTCAGTACAATTGTTTCACTTGTGCAACTGTTTATCTTTTTGTCCTTCTGAAATGACTCTTGAGAGCTATATCAAGAAGCATGTAAAGATCAATACAACGTATTTTTATCAGGATTCCTTCGTGAGTGAGTCGGTAGACGTATCGCATTTGTGGCCAATTAGTCCTGGTTCCGAGTTCAAATGGAGGACAATTTCTCTTTAATGTAACTCGAGAAGCAGTTTTTATTCTGCTTTAAGCTTATGTGACCCCTTCCAGCATAAGCCGGCTGTTGCATAATAACATCAAGGCGAAACAAACTTACTTCTGTCCATATATGATATGAATATATACAGCAAATTATTCAAACCAAATAAACCTGGTTTAAACGAAAAAAAACCTGGTTTAAACCAAAAAACACGTTTTTTTTTGTTTTTTCAATAAAAGCCATGGTTTTTGCCAACTCTGCTACATATACAGATGACGTTAGAACCATCCATTAGTATGCAAATCAAATTATTTATAAAACCATCCTTCTATTAAGATATTTCTAAAACGTATAACCTGGAAAGTAAATTTATTAACTCTGTAATTATGAAACTATGACTACAATTGAACGATAATGGACATATTCCTAATGAGGAAGATATACAAATATTATGTGTCCAATGAAACGCCTGACACGACTTACCTGTAGCTCTGCAATGACATATTCGTGGCTCCTGTAAGGTGCCGGCCTTCTCCTTACTATTTTAGCTCCTTTCTTACGTATGATTACTCCTTGTGGTAGTAGAAATGGAAGCAAATGTTGTGCGCAATTGATTTCTATAGAGAGAAAATATGACTAAGTCAGTATATAATAATGTTTGGAATTAGTAGATATTGCTATTGTCTGCCAAAATATTTTTTGAAGTACAATGTAAATCACACTAAATTATTCAGCAACTACTTCCATGAATTGAAATAAGGTTTTACTTAAAGTGTACTGCTTTCTAAAGCCCTAGACAATTGTTATATTCCTTAGCACAATGATGGGAAAACATTTTGGGCCACAGGCCAAAGAAAAACGAAAAAAATATAGGTGGGCCAATGTAATTTTAAAAAAGAACAACAGTGATTGTATCACTTGTAAAACCAAGCTCTATTAATACTCGAAAGATCATGAAACGGAATGTGATAAATGGTATTGTGAATGCATTTTTAAACATTTCTCATAATTTGGCTGGAAGTATAATGCACTGATTCTCAGAAGTGAAGTTATAGCTATTCGTCAGGTAATGAATCACGTCGTGGGCTGGGTGGAAACGTTTAAGGAGCTACATCTAATAAGCGGGCCATGCTTTGTCCATCACTGTCTTAAGACGTGAAGATAATAAGCCAAAGATGTGCCATTTTGAGTTCATGTACGTTTATTTAAAAGGTATTACGTGTTTCAAAATACTGACTTATTTCTACTTCTCAAAGTAAAGCATATAAAAGCTACTATTTGCTGCGATTGAATTATAACAATAAAACAATGTTTGTGAATTGACACTATAAAAAAGATAATGTAAAGAAAAAAAACAAATGGGTGCTTTGCCAGAAGTGGGGTGTGTTCATGACAAATAGACTCTTGTGTACATATTTATAATTGTAACCTGAAATATGATAAATATACACGAAAACTTGATCTTACTCACCAAGAACTTTCTCTAACGAAACCTTAAAGAAAATTATCACTGCCAAACAGATGACATTGAAAACAGACTCTGTCGCGCCGAACAAATTTTTAAATTCAGCATCGATCTGAAATATAAGAGTTAATTGTTATACAAATATATTCTACTAAATAATATATTTTACCTTTTTCTAGTCATGAAGTTCCAAAGTAGTTTATTGTCATAATGTTTTACTGCAATGTTAGAAATGCGCATACATGAATAATGTGAAGTAGCAATTAGACTCTTGTTCAGGCAGTGTAAACTATGATAAAACCAGGCAGATCGTGCTGTTACTGGTTGTACGTACAACTAATAAGTCAGATATTCCCGAAATTAGTATGATAAATTATTACCTAATAACATTTAGTTTTATATTAATTTGGTATCTGATAAAACACTGAGGTAAGACTAAACTTTCGAGCTAAACGTGTAAACCTATTCTTCAAAACCTCGAAATATTTTCAGTTTACTTCGTGTTCTTTAGTATTGAGTATTATATTAGTGGCATTTCGGTAGCGCTTGCTACCTTCTCAGCTGCACGAATAACTCACACGGAAAATATTACACCTCTCACGATGTCATAGTAGAGTTTTGCATGTATGTTTTGCTTGTAAAATTCCCAACTCTAATGAGGAAGGTAGTAGAGGCTACCGAAATTGTTTGGATTAGAATACTGACTACTATAAAACACAGAATAAAAGATAAATGCCAGAAGTATTTCGTTACTATTAAAAACCTTGCCAAATCATATCGTTGCAAACATTCAAATGAAACAAATAAAACCAAACTGTTAGTATAATAGAATTGGGAGGAAACATTAGAACTCCGAGAAAACCCATGCACACGGTGTTTGTCTACTACAAAGTTCACTTGGCGGAAGTTGGGATCGAACGAAGAACACTATGCACCACCTCGGCCCTTGGTAAGAGGGATTCAAAAGCACTGTACTGTCAGATTCATATCCTAACTGAAATGTTCCAGTATAAAGTCCCAGCATTGTACGGACAAGACATTAACCAGGTTGAACTGCACCAAGCCAAAGAATCTAACCAGACGGTAAAGGGAGACAGTGATGGATGAGACGTATGAATAATAATACAAAAATAGGTACAATGAAGGAATTGACATGAAACTCGAAAAAACTTACCTTCTGTGCATACCTTCATTTTTCAGGCTCTCACACTTTCCGATGAGTAACGAAACCAACACCCGTGTTAAACAATAAGTAGTTCAGCTGAAACAGCCACCGTAGTGTTCGTAGTTTGAGGGAAAGTTCCCTAGTCTAGGGAAATGTCATAGGTAAATTTAGCAAAAAGGAAAAAAGGGAATTTTTCGATAAAACGTGAAAAATTCAGGGGAATTCTCTAGTTGACTGATTAACGAACATCACTACTTAAATTGTTCTTTGTTATTCAGAAATAAACCAATACAATTGCAATAGTTTGTGTGTGCTGCAAGTAGCATAATTTGCACCCATTGTTAGCTGGTGGGGTGCAAGGTGGCTCAGTGGAGTTGCGCTTACCTCAGGTGCATGGTTTCCTTGGTACGATTTTCACCCAAGCAAGCTTGTGATAAATATCATTGTGTTCGTGGATTTTCTCGAGGTACTCCCGTTTACTCCCACTTTCTCATTCTTCCATCATCATTCACTTGCTTTAATCATCGTCTCCCTTAACCTAAAGGCATAATCATGGGATCTTAAACTGAAAGATTTTACTATATTTCATTTTGTTGGCTGTGTGTATACTTTTGTAAAAAAAAAAAAACAGTAAACGTAAAAATAGAAGGAAAAAGCAAATGAATAAAACAAATGTGGTTGGTAGCAGAAGCGTCATTTCAGATTTTGCTTGTGGGAGGGCAAGACCCCTTGATATAAGTAATATTTTGCGTTTTTCACTGACTACTATTCTACTCAAAAAATCTATATAAATCTCAATCTCAGGGGGTGCAATTACCCCTCCCTGCCCCCTAAATGACGCCACTGGTGGTAGTTCCCTTAATATGGCTAAATTAAAATTATTACATAACTTCTGTCATAGGTATTGGACACTCAACAAACAACGGAAAATTTGATAAAGTGAAAAGTTTGTGTCAGTCGGGGGAAATTTTCTTAAAGAAACCTACGAACAGTGCCACCAGGTTCGTCCTGCACTGACTCGGTTAGATAGCATTCATGCTTTTATTGCCACTTAGCACAAGTTCGTTCGTGTTTATGCCATACGTCCTCACTGTATTTACATCGAGCCCTTCTGAAGTTAATCTCTATGTAGTACTGGAGCTTCTTATTTAGTGCTGCTAAAAAAAAGAACTTTAACCCAATCTGAGAATGTAAGAATGTGTCAAAACTTGATAGAACAGTCTGCTCGAGTAATGCCTGTGTTTTTTTTACATTTTAGCTTTTATGCAACAGATACGGAATCCGTATTTATATGGCAATCGGGAAGGAATTGCAATTTTTCAACTAATACTTCTGGTGGTCCCTTGAAATTTTATCTGTGCAAGTGAGCAGGCCGATAGCCAGCCCAAAAATGTAGGGGGGTGGAATCCAACCATATTATAGTTCATTTGCAAGCCTACCGTGAACATTTTAGGCAGTTAGTAAAAATTAGGGAGCCCGACCCCCTAGACCCTCCGCGTGGATACGGGCCTGCAAGTGAGGGCAAGGTTCTAGATTACTGGTCCCCCTTCCCATTGAGCAATGATAAAGACAGAAAACAACGAGCCCTGCGGGGCTCTAACCGGCAATACTGCGTAGATTAAATGTATAAACTTTAGTAGAGAAAGAAACCAACCCAGCTACTACCCTACATGGGGGACCAGTAATCTAGAACCTTCCCGCAAGGGAGTTTTTTTCATGTCACCCACCACAAATCTTTTAGGGGCAATAAGAAGGAAATTATTAAAAGATTTGTATTTTTCCATTCCAACAGTTATTTAGAGTGCAGCGCCAAAAGTAAACCTGCACGCCTCAATTCACAAAAAAAAGTAAACAATTTACTGAATATATTGCAAAGTCGCATATCATTAACACAACAACTTTGTCTAAGATATAGAATGCCCAGAAGCATAGAGTGAGGGTTCCGGGCATTCTATCTGGGAACCAGTACCTAGAAGCATTACTCATGATTTTCGAAGGAAAATGATGGATTGTCGTGATTAACCGTCAATCGATTACAATGATCGCACACAAGCAATGTTGCATTCACACTTAAAACTAAATTCATGTTCTAGCAGTACTTACCTGCGAAATCCTTCTTGATTAGTAAACAACACAAGTCGTCCATGTTGCCTTTTAACTTTCTCTTTATCCATTCGCTAAGTAGTTCCTCCATCAGCCAGAATGAGAACATATAGTTCAGGATTATAAAGCACTTTTGTGCTCTTATGTTAGCTTGTTCGTACTTGTTTTTCATAGTCTTGCATTTGCAAACTGTCTTTTATATCTCACGATATTCAATTATATATCTATGTCAAAAAACAATATTTTTTAAGACTACATTATTACTCGTTTTTGAGAATCAGTCTCTGACTCAAATATGCAACTAAATTTACTCATTCTCATTTTTTGAGTTATTTTCTCCCCAAAATTGAGACAAATTTACTAAATTGTTTTGAGTAGTAAAATGTATTCATTTTTCAATAAATCGTTTTTAACGGTGTATTTATAAACGCTGATATATCTTTTCATTATTTAACTTTGCTCCATATTTTACTTCATACCATGAAGATTTGCATGTTTAGCCTTTGTGCAGACAGATGAATGATAGATGTTTAACGAGAAGTTGCCCATTCAGTGTAAAGCAGGAGTGTGTAATGTACCATTACAGTAGAAAGTAATGGCAACCTTTTTTTTACGCACCCTGCACCGAGTAATTTTTTTTTCGATTTCGGTTTAATTACACAATTTATTTACTCTCTTTACTTCAAATTAAATGTAATGAATCGAAAGGTTTCATTAGTAACCATATTCCCACTGAATAATATATTTATTTATATTTTGATTAAGTGTAAATCCCATTTTCGCATATACAAGTTGAATAGTTATAAGGTTTACCATTCTGACGTCATATCGAAATATAGTTCCGTCATTGGATATAAATTTTCTTAATTTCAGATCAATGTAGAATTTAGTCAGGTACCTAATCTTTCCCTCACCCCCTCTCACTAGTCCATAGTCACTTTTAGATCCGGTTATATCTAGATTTCACCAAATTTCTATTTGTTTTGTAATTTCCGCGGATAAAGGTTTCGTCCTCATTGGTGGAATTTTCCAACCCTTGTCGTTTTCGGCGCAATGTTATTATAATAATCGAAGACACATTAAGATGAATACCACTGTTCATCCATTGTCCAATTTCCGCTTAAAAGGACGGACATTTTCATTAAGTCCAGGTAAAATTTAATGTAATTTAATAGTTAAAGACTGACAATGATTTAGGAGCTGACAAACTTCCATTTTTCGTCAAGTGAACTGTAAAATAAAGGAGAAATAGGAACCAGCTTTTCAAACGCCATATTGCTCATCATCCAAGCCGAAGCATAGACAGTTTATAAAAGCGATTTAACTTTCCTTTTCTTTCAAACAGCAAAATTCAGTTAGGGATTAGGGAAATACGACCTGGTTTCGTACATTCTATAGTGTATATTGTAAATGTGATTTCTTTTGTTTAAATCAGTAATTGCATGTACACAGTAGGTTTCATAGTTGCAATGTTAACTTTCGGAATGGCAGCTTAATTTAACAAAAAGGGGCTCCTATTTCTCTTTCCAAATTGAACCATTTCTAGCGAGGGAATGGGTTAGTTATTGTTTGTTTTATGGCCTTTTCCCCTCTCAGGGGAAGGGTCCCTCAATAAACCTCGTCAAGTTGCCCCCCCGGGCTTCAAATTCTAGTAAATATGTTCTAAACAGTTGGTCAGGTCAATTGGACCTAGGGTTAACTCTTCTCATTTTGCCCCATAAAGTTTAATAGAGCCAACTCTATATACCAACCAGGGAGTACTTTTCCCCAATATGCATGTAATTAAATGGTGTTTGTTTAGTTAGTAGTTTTATGTGTAGTATTTATAGTGGTGTGTGTAGTTAATAGTTCTGTGAGTGCGTGATTTCAACTATTAGGACAGTGTAGTTCATATGCGTTAGTTTAATACCATTTGTCTAACTCAAAGCACACTAAACGAGAGTGAATATTAGATTTCTGATTAATAAGTACAAGTATATATTTCAGTACACGGTAACTTATGCCTCCACTAAAGCGCCATCGTGTTCGTTTTCTGTAATCAGTCGTTTGTTGACATTACGACATCGCATGACTTAGTGATCTAGATGGTTTGATTTTGACCATTTATTCTCAAATTACATCCCGTGGACATGGTTTTCGGTTCAGATGAGTATACATTCATATAAGATAGCATGAGATCTTACTGTACTGAAAATTACAGCTTGCTAGGTCAAGTAGCAATCGAAATATCCACTGAAATAAAGAATGCCTATTTTCTTAATAGAGGTAAAATCCATATGCTGCTACTGTTTGTTTCAAAATGTAGTTTTAGATTCTCTTTTCCCGTGGCTGTAGAAAATTTCCATTGTTGCTTTAGTTTTATCAGCAAATCAGAAATAAATTAATCGTTAACAATTTAACTTTCAGTAAATACACGTATGATTTTTTTTAACTGTGAAGTAAATACGATTTGGGTGCTTCGAAACAAAGAGTCCGTGGTTCGATGAATGTTATCGTGTAGTAGTTTGAGCGTGATAGATTGTGATAATTATATATTTATTAGTGTGTAATATAAATATGTGTATGGCCTGCGTGTAAAATGTATGAAATAGGGTGTCTGTAAAATATTACTTCGCGCGAAAATGAGTAAATAAATAATGAATGTAATGATATATTAATAATATGATATAAAATATGAATGAGATGGTATGACACCTATATTTAAATGGATAGGCCTAGTGTATGTTATATAGTGAGAATATGAATATGTTTACTAAAAATCTCTCGCGTTTTGACTTCTACACCAGTACATTCATCCAAACGAGTTTGCTATTTGGATAGTAGAGTGTAGTTGGGAATTGTATGTTACTTCGCATTTAAGTACCTCATACTAACAGCCCCGGATCTTAAGCCTTTCAACAGATAGGGTAGCATCATGTGGGAATTACTTCTAAAGGTTGACAGAAATGATAATTAAGAAAACTAACTGCTATATCCTGTGATCATCAAAAAGTACAGGTTCGGTCATTTGTACATTTAACATTCATTGACTCTCCGAGATTTTTTTTCTTCGTTGCTTACCTTATTTATTGTGCAGTGTTCATATAGCTAACAGCCCAGTTCGGACTATCCGATTAAATCAACCGCTACTAAATTAATATTTATGTCATTCGCGTACCCGGATGTCGACCCCTAGTCCCCTTAAGTATTTTCATTTCTTTTCTTAGTTTAATTAGATGAGGGAAATTAACGACATCCCAGACTTTGGCATGTCTGCGCAGGGTAGCCATCGGTGATGTTTGGTCATTGAAATCATCGATCCAAAATTCAGTTTATTTATTTTTTTTATTTTGGCAAATTACTAGTTAGGGATATCTTAGCTATTATTTTACTCTAATTTCATTACTATTCTGGATTCTTTTACTTTCCGAAAGGTCGGATAATTTTTTTCTTTTTTGAAATTCTAAATTAGCGCTTTCTCTAACCTTCCGGTGGGTTCCGGGATCTGCAAGGGCGTTGACCGGATACGGTGAGTGGTGGGATTTCCCTAAAGCCTTTGTCTTTCCGAGAACCCCATCGAGGACACAGATTCGTCTCGACTTTGCAGACATCTTTTTTCGGCCATTTATTTGGTAAGCCGAACCCTTTTTGGCATAAAAGAGAATATTTGGTTATAGTATGTTGTATACGCAAATTCGACCACTTATCTTTTGTAGTTGTAGTGCTCTGTCTCCTCTCTTTTTACCTATCCTTCTTCTATTCCTTCTCTAAAGTTTTTTTTTTATTTTTTCAACCTTCCCCCCCCCCGGTTTTGAAACTCATGAAAACATACAATATTCATATCAATTATTTCGATCGTATGTACTAACTGAGACATCGAGGAATGCAATTCGTGGAGGTATTTCAGCACGACTCAGGACCGTTTTCACGATACTCAACCCACCATGGGTGGGACTGAAAAGAAGGTACACTACGATTTAAGATTCCCAGAAACTTAATTGTTGTTCATCGATAGTACAAATTATATACATTGATTACTGATTTCTGTTTTTCCTTCTATTGATTGGCTATATGGTATGTATGTATTAGTAGTTTGGGCCCACTAGTTTCAAATAATCTTGATTTTTTCTTTCTCTGTATATATATATATATATATATATATATATATATATATATATATATATATATATATATATATATATATATATATATATAATATATATATATATATATATATATACTTACATAGTTTGAAAAGTTACGTGCCTGCTCTACTTGTTGTGTTTCCACCTCTTATGTCAACTTATTAAATAACACCAACTATTTCTTTATACGAGGATTTTAGTAAATTGAGAATTATTATTGATTATCGGGTTTACATATAAAGTCCAATGTTGCAACCTTATTAGAAAAAAAAAGAATTTTGTTAGTCGGGGTTTATGCTTATTTTGAGCCAAACAAGCGTGAATACTTGTTGAATATAAAAAGGATATGTAGAATTTGAACGTCGACGAAATACTAAGATTAATATTAGAGTGAAATTTATTATATTGAGTAATATGAATAAATATATATATATACGAGTATGTATGTAAAGGGCTCGGTATTTACCCTGGTTGTTTTAGGTTGCCATAGATTTTTGACACCCGACACTGACCAACTATTTGTGATATACAGTATTACCGCGTAAATTGTAATAAATGACACCTTATTGAGTTGTTATTAATGTTTGTGACTATTAAAGTTGAATATCATGTTAAATACTGCATGTAAATAGAACAAGTAGCAGGTCGTAAGAAAAGTAAAAATAACCCTAATCCTTATCCAAATTTATTTTGCGAGATCATAGTGAAATCGGTAAACTACGAAACAGTGCGCCCCACCAACGAATCCTTCTATCAGTAATCTATGAAACAAATCCTCCCCTACGACTGGAAACATAACTATTTGGCTTTCGTCAGTTCAGTTACTACAATCTCTTGACTCCACGATCTATACTGGAAATAAAAATTTAGTGATCTTAAGTTGAACTGATTTTGGATAATAATTTAGTAATGTGAATACAGGACCTAGATACGTCCAAAGACATAGCTCCATTTAGATATAGTATAATGGAAATAAGTTCTCAATGTCTGTGACTGGATCCGATAATATTTTTTTTAATCTGAATAGATTTTGAAATTTTATATCAAGTGCGTCAAGTGACGAAATGAGAAATATATATATATATATATATATATATATATATAATACGAAGGAACTAAATTTTTAGTCTGTCGTTAAGACAAACGATTAAATACTCTCATGAAAACCAATCATAGTGAATAAAGAGAGTTGGAAAAGGAGTTATTATCGACGTGAGAACAAAGACTCATAAAATTGTCGAAATTTCTCCTCTTGGGACAGAGACTCAATAAAATGCTACTAAAGTTTTTTTTAAAGAATGATAACCAATTATATTTTTTTTCACAATGATATGTATTCATTGCACTGAATCTTAAATATGTTGACCTTTGAATTTTCTTTTTTTCCCTTTATTTTTGTCTTTCGTCTTTTGTCGAATATTATTTTTTTAATGTAATCCAACTTTTAATATCTCTAGAAAGAGAAATGTGTTATTTGATATTGTTGAAAGTAGCAGATTTCTGTGCATGCTTATGAAACGTTTTTTTTTCATGTATCAAATTTTTCCTGTTATGTCAAACTAAGTTTTCTTTTATTGAAATGTAATAAATGTCTATAGAAATATAGTTAGGTTAGTTTAATTCAACTAAATGTAACCTGAAGTATACACTGTCCTGTATGAATGTGAGTGTGAGTGAAATGTAGGTTTAGTATTAAGTGCACCGATTCTTTTTATATATATATATGTGTGAGTTACTATAGTTAATGGTAGTTGGCAATTAAAGTCGTTGAATGTCAATATTAACTTAATTTAAGTTGGCTCTATGAAGGAAGCAAAAAGGACTGAAGTAACCTGAACGAACGAACATTATGGGAGAACTTGGAGAGTCAGAATCTTCGACAAACGTATGTTGGTCTGATTTTTTTTTCTGTGGTCGATTCTAACATGCCATCAACTTCGTCGTTTATTTTTCAAATATTGGATATTAGTCTAGAACTTCTGGAAATATAGAATAAACGGTTAAATTAAACTTTCTCATCTATCTCAGAGCTAGATTGGGATAATTCGGTAGTTGGGGTTAAATGGATCTAGGTCTGGGATGTATGGGTTAACATGTGTCTACCTTTGATCGCCTTAATACCAAACATTCACCCAATAGCCATTGGAAATAATCTCAATTCGATAATTATTCACTTTCCTTTACCATATTTCTCAAAATATCCAGTAACAGTTTCCTCTTTATCACCTTCTTACTTTACCTCTTTTCTCTTCTATCTTCCTTTTCCTTTCTTCATCTTCTTCTTCTTCTATTTTTAATAAAACTGAAAAGGGGGTCGTGACTGGGAATTCTATATGTAATAAACACGGTCATGTATTTATTTTAATTTTTTTTCAGAAGTCCGATAAAAAGTTTTCTCATTTCGATCGAACCTAGTATGTTCGAAATTAAGAAATGGATAATATATTCCAATATAATTAGACATAAGCCTATAGCTTCATGAATATCCCCCCTTCACCTGGGGCGAAGGGTTCCCACTCACGATTTGTTCCATGCATCTCATTTGTTGTAGAGCGAGCTTAGTATTCTTTCTTTCTTTTCCCTTTTCAGTTTTAAGTGAAGCCTATTTTATCTAGTGTACACTTGAGCGTCAAGGGGGGATAACTCTCCTTCGATCCGCTCCTACATATATCTATATCTGTATCTGTTTACACACACACACATATATATATATATATATATATATATAAAGTACGGGGCAAGAATAAACGACTAAAAATTCCATTGGCTTCTAATGGCTTCTTTGGTTGTTTATTCCAGTCCCGTACAATATATATGTGTATCTGTTTAAATACTAGGTTCAAGAACTTATATTTTATACTTTAGATATATAAGTTACAAATATATTCTGCCGAAACAAATACAAGAACTGAATAAAATACAACTGGAATAAAGTGACACTCGTCTCAGCTTATGATTGGAGATTCCTTAAGACGCCGCATCACGGAGAAATTAAAATGAATTTAATTTTACACTGATTATATGATATCTTCAAATACAAAAATAATTATAATAATAAACTAGGAGGAAGCGTTTTTCGGTGATTATTCCTCGATGGTACATCGGATTTTTGATTTCGACCTATGTTCTCACTCAGCACGACATACTCTATCCGCGTGGTAAGTTTGGTTGAGATCGGCCAAACGGTCTAGGAGGAAGCGTTTTTCGGTGATTATTCCTCGATGGTATATCGGATTTTTGATTTCGACCTATGTCCTCACTCAGCACGACATACTCTATCAGCGTGCTAAGTTTGGTTGAGATCGGCCAAACGGTCTAGGAGGAGTTCGCGGACAACCAAACGGCTAACCCGAGTATAAGAGCTTCGCTTCGCTCAGCTCAATAAAATGAAATAAATAAATAATAATCGAAAAATTGAACAAGACCACCGTAGGCAATATTATTTTACATGAGATACCGTTATCATCTTGCATCCGATTTCCAGCCATATAGAAAATCGGCATTTAATTTCGTGTTTCTATATGGCTGTAAACGGAGAGCTACTACGTGGCTCGTGATAACTGTACTTCTACATCTCTAGATGAACCAAGATAAAAATAATGTACCCCTAATTATAAATCGTCATGTCTAAGCTGGCCTTAAGACAATATCACCTTGACATTTAACAACAGTTAGTGACTTTATTACTAAAATTTATCTCGTAATACTTTGTAACATTGTGAGTTCCCTGATTGAGTAGAGAAATTTCCTGTCACTTCAGCAGGACATCATCATCGTTTGTGTGGTTTTGTCGCAGTTATGTAAATACTACTCTGTAATTTGTAAAAAAATATTTTTAATGTCTGCGTTCGATTCTTATTGTTTAGTATGAAGTTTACATTTTTTCTTGATAAACTCCAACACTTCAAACAATTTCACTCGAACTACAATAATTTTGCACGGTTTTCTTCGTTCTTGTATTCCAAATAGAATAAAATATTTAAAAAAATGTTCATATTTTGTGCGTTTACTGATTCCATATCGTTGAGACCTGGATGATAATTTGCTCATTCGCAAGTGAAGTTCTAAACCATTCTGTTCTATAGAAAATTGCCTCAAATTAGTGCTCACAACTTGCATAACATGACAATCTATAAAACGTAGGGGTAAAAGAACAATACCACTGACTTCAAATATGTACAGCGGGTCACAGAAACGTTTGAGGTACAAAATCCGTTGAATAGGCAACACCACTAACGCCCGCTCCAAGATTAATTACGCCTGGTAGAGTGCCTACAATAGCAGAATGAAGTACCCCCACAGGTGAGAAGAACAGATCGTTATGAGTGTTTTTGTGCAGAGTGAAGCAAAACGTTGGCTGACGAAAGGACAAAAGGAGGTCTTTGCATACTTGTACTCACAGTACACAGCACAGTACCAGAAATAAATATACGGAAGCCATAGGCGTCGATAAGATAACACATGGAAAACATAAATAATCTTATAATTGACTCAAATGAGGGGTTATATAAACAAGTTATCTTACTTCAAATGAGTATACATATATCTGTATCAAATAATATACAGATAGGTCATGTAGTATATGTATTAGTTTACTTTTTAGAAAATAAACACTAAGCCTTGTGCAAAGAAGTCAATTACCTGGAAATGGTTGATTTCAAGAGGAAGAACCCAGCTCCAATTAAAGTTTTGAGAGTCTAACAGGGCTTGAGCTCCTACGTTCCAGCTCCACTGATAAATACGTAATGTTACTTCGAAAGAAGAACTTCTCTGATTTAATTATTCGTTAAATGTCTTTTCAAAATTCTAAATAGTGCAAAATTCTAATTTATTTGCAAATATTAAAAATGAAAAATTCCTTAACACTTAAATGAGTTGGAGAACTTACCAGTACTAAACGTATTTCCCCTTAGGTTGCAAGTATAACTGAGGGTTCGTGATTTTTTTAATATTTGTGGAAGTTTACATTGAGACACAAGGAGAAAAGAGGAGAATATAGTGTTAATAAACAACAACTAAGAAATGCACGGAATTAACGGTTAACATTAAATATAGAACCATTAACAGAAATAACTCTGTAACTCGGTAATTCTTTTTCTCTTTTCATTTTCCTTTTCTTATTTTCTGGATTACAGCATCACTGAATTTCTGAACTGGATATTATCTTTCATTTAGCACATCCAATTAATGCTCAGCCTTGTAAATGAAACATTTTGCAAAGTGTAACGGTGAAAGTGGGAAGCCAACCCGGGCCACAAGATTAGAAAACCACAACACTAACTACTCATATAAAGAATTACTTCTTCCGGCTCGCCTAAATAAAGAGCCTTTTCTGGTTGCTCAAAACATTATCTTGTTAATAGTCAGATTGATTGATAAAACACAGGAATATGTAATTGACTTGAAGGGCATTATATCACTGTATTCACTAAATTAACAACATCACAGATTTTTTTAAAAAACAAAATACCAAACTCTTTTATCTTGAATAAAATACGGCGCGTGTATTATATTCGTAAACAAACTAAAGACAAATCAATTCCTGCGTAATAATCGTAGTTAAGTGGTGAAGACATACGACCAGTAATCTGAAGGTAGTCGAATCGAATCGGATCCATGAACGACGAATACTTTTTTATACTTTAGAAATTTTGGTGGTGATTGATCAGCAATGACACACGTTTTGTTTTCTTCTGATATTTGAATACAAAGATGTTTCAATACTTGATCTATCAAATCTTCAGGAATAATAAGAATAAGAAACTAATAATATTAATAATTTCATAGAAGATTAAACATTAGGAGCACAAAGCATAACATTACAGCCAGGAATGTAACATTTATCAAGAATATTTCGGTTTCCTTCAGTGTTGCTCATGAGAAGAGGAATTTCGAATGTCGTTTCTGATACAAAATCAACCAAATTGACACGAGAGTTAACATTTTACATTTAAGACGAAAGAAGGCTAACTCAAATTATTATCTCGCTTTGGAGATGGAAATGAAGACGAGACGAAACGCATCGTAAACATTTTTCGTTTTATCTCGACTCTGGAAATAGTGCATGTCCATTCTTAAAGAAACAATTGCTTTGTGGACTGAGATTTATACGCTTTTTGTTACTCTGTATTTCGGAGATCGGAGCTTATTGAATTTATTATGGTTTTTGTAGGTATTTTGTAGCAAATATTTTATAATTACTTCTGAATATCCTAAAAGTTAGTTTAATATATGCCTTACTATTCAGTGATATCCACTTATTATTTTACTGTTATTTTCTCAAAACGTACAGTAGAATACTTTCTTCGTGAAGCTTCAGTGGAACGCTTTCGTTTAAAATTTTGGTAGTTGCAGAGGTGTGTCCTGAAGGTCCAGACACCCTTCCGAAATCCCGAATGATCTGTAAGTTTTGTTTAATTTTGGGCAAATTTAAAAGTTGTAATTCCATTATTATTATTATTATTATTATTATTATTATTATTATTATTATTATTATTATTATTATTATTACTGAACATTTAAGACGAAAGTTCGAATATTGATATCGAAAGTTAGGATGCCTAAACAGAAATTAAGTAGAATTTGTCTTCACCACGATACATAGTAACACGCTTATTTTTTATAAAATCCTTTCGATTATGTAGGCGTTATATTGATATTTTTAGAAAATACAAATACGAATATAAAAAAGAATAGTTCCTATTTAAATATTTCGTTTGAACGGATATATGAAACGTGTTGAAAACGGCGAACATAAATATTATTATTTCTAGCAGTAGGAGTAATAGTGGAAGACCTACGGAGTAATTGCTCGGAAACAATATCGTTTCAGACATATTTGTAACTTATAAGAGGCTCTACATAATCTGTAACTTATAATTGGCATGACCCTTAGGGGTCGTATTCATGAAGAGCTTGCTAAACATGCTACGTTTAACACCACAGTAGGAATCAAGGTTGTAGACAGATATGTGACGACAGAATGCTAGTACAGGGTGTCCGAGAAGTCCTTCCCTGATTACAGAAATTGATAACTCAGGCTAGAAATATGAAACTGGTGTTGAATTGTTTACAAACTATAAAAGTTTTGGTCACATTAGTACACTTCCACATGAGCACCCTTGGTAGCACGTAGCACATCTAGGCGATATTCAATTTCCATCCACACATTAGCCAACATCACTGGAGGGATCGATGCAACGACTGTGGTTATTCGTTGCTGCAGGGTTTCAAGATCTGGTACACGTGTTCGTGGGCATCTGTAATTCACGTGAGGCCCTGCGCACCGATTTCTTAGGACTTCTCAGAAAAGTCTGCCGCACAGCCTCCACCGTGTGTGCTGAGGTTCTTGGTCGACCAGACCTCGGAAGGTAAGCAACCGACCCTGTGTTCTTGAACTTCTCATACCAGGCTTTAATGCTCTTGACATCAGGTGGAGTCCTCCCAAATGTTGTCTGGAACTGTCTCTGCACCGTGGTTGGTGATCGTGTCTCATGGTACCACAGGACACACTGTGCCTTCTCCTGGTTGGTTGGCATGGCTTCTTGGGCTTCTTACTTACGTACTACAAACCTAAAACAAAAAAAATGACACATGGTAAAACAGAACAAACCTAACACAGACAAAAACTTATATAGTTTGTAAACAATTCAACACCAGTTTCATATTTCTATCTTATTTCTAGCCTGAGTTATCAATTTCTGTAATCAGGGAAGGACTTCTCGGACACCCTGTATTTCCCCAGTGAAGAAAGCCGTCTCCTCTAAAACATGTAAAACCGAAAGAAATGGTGTTTATTCCAATTTTCTTACACATCAAAAGTCTTAATATTTTAGTTCATAAAAACAACTTAACAGCGAGAATCGAATTCGAGACACCTGAATCATGAAACAAATGGTTACGCCACTGCGCTAAGACTGCTCTGTTAAGAAAGAGTCAAAATCACTCGCTTATGGAGTAAATTACACATGTTTACTACAACGACGAAACACACTGATTTCTTTCATGATAAAATACTACAGTCGAGATACTTCAAATTTAAATTAAAAAACAAAAATATACATATAGTACCTCAAACCACTTTCTTTTCCGATTCACGGAATGTATCTCCCTTACTTGTCTTTATTATTATTAGTAATACTCGTTATAAGCTATTTCCAGTACTTTGAATTACAGCGACACAAACCCAGATACATCGAGAACATATAGAATTTCAAAGGATCTCCCACCGGGAGCTCAACATGTGACCGCAAGCACTATTTGAAGCAGTGGTGGCATGGGTCAATGAAAATTTGACTCACCAGCCACCATGACCATCCACTAACCGTGACACTCTCTGACCCACTACCCACCGACCCGTTACGACCCAGCACCAAGGAAACACATCGTTATCAACTTTGGCACATGATACACACCATCTTCTCTACTGACGAAAGAGTTTATACCTGTAATAATAAAACCAGGTTGTGAAATGCTAACTAATCGGAGTTTGAATTTTTACGGTCACTCGCTCAAGCACCGCTCTCTTACAGTAACGGTGGATTTAAACTTTGGGATATAAAATGCTAAAATTTTTGTCATGGGCAAATTTCGATGAATTTCATTTAAATTATAATTGTATAATTATTTTCTTGTTAAACTATCGATACATTTCAGTGGAAAAACGCATGAAATATGAAAGTCAGAAATCAAGGTAAGTAGACCAGCGTACAGTCCAAACTTAAAATTTCCATGCAATTAAGCATGTACAGTACAAATTGTTTGTCTATTTTTCCCACAACTTTGTTGCTTGATTGCCCTGTGCCCTAAGCGCTCTATGATATAAACATAAACTTCAGCAATTATGTAGTGGAAAGAACATGGTTTCTGTTTCTCAATTTCTTTGTGAATTTCTTTCTCAACTAATATCGATCATTTTCAATTATCGATTCTATCGTAATTATCTAAATGACTTTTGGTATATAGTTAGGCGCTAATCTAAACTGGGATGTTACCATATCACTTTCATTATAATAATATCTTAAGGGTATAGTTGAGATTCGAAGTTTTACGAAAAAATGAGTATCTCTCAAGCCGTTAAACTTACGGAGTTGATATTCAGTATATTAGCTTTCTATTGAAAATGAACACAACATCTCAGAACATTGTTTCAAATTCTTCTGTATGAGAGGTGGATGGTACTATCTATATATGTAAAATTGGTAGTGGGTTGGTTTGTAAAAATAATCGAAAATGATCGATACTAGTTGAGAAACAAATTCACAAACAAATTGAGAAACAGAATTCACGCGCTTTTTACTATAATAATTGCTGAAGTTTATGTTTATATTATGGAGCTCTTAGGGCACAGGCCAATCAAGCAACAAAGTTGTGAGAAAAATAGACATAAAAAGTGTAATGTACGCTTAATTACATAAAAATTTTGAGTTTGGACTGTACGCTGGTCTATTTACCTTGATTAAAGACTTTCAAATTTCATGCGGTTTTCCACTGAGAAGTATCGATAATTCAACATGGAAATAATTATAACACGATAATTTAGTTGAAATTCATCGAAATTTGGCCCATGACAAACACTTTACCATTTTATATTGTAAAGTTCAGATCCATCGTTATTGTAACAGACCGGCACTTGAGCGAGTAACCGTAAAAATTCAAACTCCGATTAGTTAGAATTTCTCAACCTGGTTTTATTATTACAATACTAAAGTCTAGTCAGTAGAGAAGAGATTGTGAATCATATGTCAGAACTGATAACGATGTGTTTCCTTGGTGGTGAGTCGTATCGGGTCGGCGGATAGTGGGTCAGAGTAGGTCATAGTTGATGGTAGGTCTTAATGGGTGATGATGGGTGGTGGGTCCCAATGATTCATGGTGAGTAGTGGGTCACGATTGTTGGAGGACATGGTGGGTCATAATGGGTGTTTGGTCAAGTCTTCATTGACCCACGCCATCACTGCCTCAGATAGTTATGTGCTCGTCGTTCTGTGTTCAACTCCCGGTGGGAGATCCTTTGAAATTGTATATTTTCTCGATGTATTTGTGTTTCTGTCCCTGTCGTTCAAATTTACTGGAAATCGCTTAAACTAAAATTGAAAATGAAATGAAATCTTTGAGTTTTACGTCCAACAATTATGCCGGTTAGGCTAAAGGGGCCGATGATGATGAGTAATGAATGAAATAATGGAATGAAGAAAGTACGAGGAAACGAGAGAACCACGAAAAAAAAACACGCACACGGTGTTTGTCCAAAACAAACTTTGTAACATGCTGTTACAGTATTTGTAGCAGAAATTCTTGTTGGGAAGGGACTAATTTTTTACTGATACTGTACTATGTAATTTTTTCCAAAATATGTTTCGGTCCTTATATTCTAATTACTTGATTATTATCATACTCAAAATTAATATTTATTTGAAATATAATTGAGTAGAAATTATATGTTGGGGAGAAATACTTTTATTTTCACATTATTTTATGTTAATTTCAGAGGCAAGTGTATTTCTTACGAATGGTTGTGGGAATCATCATTTTACTGCTATTTAAAAATATAGGTTCGCCATTGAGTAAACATTCTCGGCATTAATTAGCAATCTAAATTTTGAAGAAAACTTTAGACCCCTTTCTCACTTCGTTTGACTTACCTTGATCCTCTTAAAATCCAGTTATATCCAGACTTTTCAAATTCTTATTCGGTTGATATTCTCACCGCCAATTTCTTCTGATTTGATTGGTACTACTTACTGATGCTGAGAAAAAGACCGCGTTCTTATTTTTTTTGTCCTTTACGCGGAATCCGATGAAGTAGACACATTGTTTTTGGCTCCTGTAAATTAGCGTTTCGAACTGCTAAACCAGAACAAATTTAAGGTAAAATTAGTTTTAAGTAAAGAAATAAACAGTCGAGAGTAGGAGGGAGCTATTAATTATAAATGTTAAACAATGATAAACTGAAATAGTTTGAAATTAGTGGGATACTGTAAGCAGCCTATTTAACGTCATGTTTACCTTTATCAAAGAGTGATGGACTGGATTTTTTGTGATCTTGATTCTACTATTTGAAGACGGTGCCAAGATAGTGTTTTCCTTTAAAGATTCTGTCATACCCTCCCTAAATTTCATTCTAAAGTCACGGGGGGGGCTGTCCAAATATAGTCTTGTTTATTTATATGTATATGTACAAACACACCAGAGGTGCAAAAAGTGCAGCCAAGTTCGTCAGCCTCAAAAATTGTTGAGATGAGGATGGATGAGCCAAGTTCCTTGGCCACTGCATCTGAAAGGAACACTGGAACTTGGCGCGAGATGTCTAACATATTCGAATACATTAAGATGTCTGTTCCTAGTTTCACGCCGGCATATTTCAGCCATAAGGCTAGTGGTGACCCCCAAATCCACCACGCTCACAAGCACCATCCTTAAAGCTCGTTAACATAATTTACTTTGACACTTCGTGGAGGAATATAAGTTTTCCTTGTCTGGGTTTCGAACCACCAATCTTACTTCAGTATACTGTATATGTGCCTTAGCGCATTAGCAAAGTTGATATTCCTAAGGTTGATAATGGTTCCACACCCACCACGCCCACCACCACTATCCCTAAGGTTCCTTAACATCATTTTCCTTTACACCTCGCGCCAAGTTCCAGTGTTCCTTTCAGATGCAGTGGCGAAGGAACTTGGCTCATCCATCCTCATCTCAACACTTTTTGAGGCTGACGAACTTGGCTGCACTTTTTGCACCTCTGGTGTTTTTGTTCATATTTCACTTCTTTTTGTATAAATAGTTCACCATGTCAATATCGTATATTGGAATTCTCAATTGTGGCATATTGCTGGATTTAAATTTAAAATTGTACATTTTTAAATGAGTCATAATTTGTCACATACAACATTAGTTTCCAAGGGCTCTCCCACCGGGAATCGAACCCAAGACCTGTACAAGAAAGGCGTATATGCTAGCCACTAGAACAGCGGGAAGGATTTATTCTAACAAATATCTGTCAGAGTGTTATGTCCAAACGAGATTCCAATTCATTTACCCGAACTACAAAATCGCGATCGCTAACATCTCATTTTTCATTACCTAAATACGAAGAGTATCAACAGGGCCCAAAACCCTTGATGCTGAATCTTCGCTGCTACATCACTAGACATAGCTGGTGTTTCAATATACTTAGTTGTTCTCTACCTTTTCACCTTGCGGAATTATGGAGTTCATTACATGACGCGCATGTTGCGCAGTTTCATACTGCCTCGGGTTTTCCTTCCAATGATATACACCTTTCAAATAGCTTGTAAACTTAATAATATTTGCCACCAACATATTCTAACTGTATACAATGCTACATGAACTGGCATAAATTAAAGGGGTGCTTCCGGTTGACGTGGAAAGTTGAAATGATGAAGAGGGATGAGGAATTTACCCATGTTATTTAAATGTTTCTTTTTTTTACATATAATCTCATGTTTTAGGAACTTGGAATTGGAAGAAAAAATTGAAATTCGGTAAGCTTGTACGTTTTCATTAGTATTACCTAAGTAAATCAGTAAAAATAAACAATTCCAACTTTAGAGTGGTTTTATGGGGAACTGAAAAATCTTTCCCATGGTACGTATTTATATGGGACACCTTTTACACCCCAAAATTATACGGCACTTCCTGTAGGGCTACAATGATTAAATTTGACGTGATTGTAGTTTTTCGGAACTAACCGACAGAAAAATTACCAAAGGTGAATATTTTTAATTTTTCAGGGAGTCTAAAGGGGAGATGAAGAAATTCCCCATGCTATTTAAATAGGCCTTCTTTGGACATATAATCTCATATTTTAGTTGTTTGAAATTGGAATATAAACGTGAAATTCGGTAGGCTTCAACATTTTCATTAGTATTACCTAAGTAAGCCAGTAAAAATGAAAATATCCAAATTTAGGGTGGTTTTATGGGGAACAGAAAAACATTTTCCATGTTATTTATATTGGACATCTTCTACACCCCAAAATCTTTAGGCACTTCCGGCAGGGTTAGAATGATGACATTTGGCACGATTGTATCCTCTCGGGACTAACCAACAGGAAAATTTCTAAAATTGAATATTTTTAATTTTTAAGGAGTCTAAAGGGAGATGAAGAAATCACCATGTTATTTAAATAGGCGTTTTCCTGGAATACAAAATCTTATCTTTTAGATAGTTGAAATAGGAAAAGAAACTTGAAATTCGGGAATTATAAGCTTAAGAGGTGTGAGGAAGTAGGACGAGCAAAGGCGAGGGTGTGGGGCGAATCTCCGAAGAGCAAATTAAGGAAATATGAAGGGCAAAGGCACGAAATTCACTGTTGATGAAAAGGCTGATACGTAAGAGATTCTCACACTGTTCACAGATAAAGACACGAAGTTTCAAGAACATGTTTACATAACGACTGTGGTAACTATAATATAACTCTGGTACCAATATATTTACGAACCGGTTACATTTTGTTGCTAGTCTCACATAAATTCGAACAATTGGAGTTCTAATTTCTTCGAAAATATAATTAATTTTAAACATTCCCACCTCTACATTATCTTACTTATCAAATTAATTTCATTTATCTATTTAATGCCAATGACTGCAATATAGGAAAAATATTCACCGAAAAAAGACAAAATATTGGATTTCTTTGTCTGGGTTTCCAAACCACGAAATTTACGACAGTATGTACGTGTCTTAGCTCACGGTTTTAATAGTTAACTTATTCACAGAACGTACCTCATTAACTTGCTTAACTACTTATTACTAGCTTTCACTTATTTTACTCGCACACTGAGAAAAACTGTATGTGGCGTACGTAAAAACGTTTGTTATATGTGTAAATCCTGTAGTTGTTGGACTTAACGTACACTAAACGTATAACTGAAAATGTATATTTGAACGTACTTTCTTAAACATAAATTAAACATAACTTTCTTACAAGGCTGTCTGTATGCTTTATTATAAATTAACGAGAAATGTAACAGTTTCGGAAGTATATCACTTCCTTCTTCAGACTCTCGTTAATTTATAATAAAGAATACAGACAGCCTTGTAAGAAAGTTATGTTTAATTTATGTTTAAGATGGACACAATGCCTTTTTATAAAAAAAAAAAAACTTACTTTCTGTATAAGTGTTCCGAATAAACGTACATTCCACACGAACGAAAAGACTATATGTAGGCGGTCAGGATCTCACATACAGATGGCCATATGTAACTTATAGCTGACGTACGTAATGTACGGAAAACTGTTAGATATCAGACATCCTGCAACGACATTGTGTAACATCTAAGCGGGAAAAAGGGCAGTACGTATGTAGCATATGGATAACGTATGTTAAGTATTGATTTCTGTAGTAAACATAAGGATCCCGTGTATTTCTATTAACCTAGAAGGACAGGGACACGAACACAGAAACATCGAGGAGAGTTAAGATTCCAAAGGCTCTTCCACCGGAAATCGAACCCAGGACCCCATACACCAAAGGCGTACGTGGTAGCCAATAGACCTGCGATGAGGGCACCAACTCGACCACTCAGACGAATGACAACATTATCACCATGCACATGATGTGTTCAATAACGGAATCGTTCCCGATTTCTCATTGTAAGGACAGTTTTTTTGCTAATGAAAAAAATTCCATAGCAAATTCCTCAAATTTCATTTTCAAGCCGTTATAGTATACCTTTATGGAGAGTTTCGCATCTTTTTCTCATTAAGAAGTACCTAATGGCTATGGACAGTTTTTCGCCCATACAAATTCCCATAGTACATTCCTTAAATTTGGAACCTTTACTTACACAGGTCATTACATAAGGTAGGTACCATTATGCAGAGTTTCAATTCTATATCTCATTTGGAAGCACCTTATCAATGATGAGTGAGTAAATGAACCGATCTCTGCTTGAGTAAGGACAGTTTTTCTCCCATAGAAAATTCCATAGCACTTTTCTTAAATTTCGGATATTTTTCATATTCAAGCTATTATAAGCTACCTTCGTGTAGACATTTACATCTTCATCACATTGGGAACTATCTAATGGCTACGGACAATTTTTCGTCTGTAAAAAATTTCCCATAGCACATTCGTCACATTTCGGACTTTTTCCTTACTCAGGTCATTATAAGATACATTTATGCAGAGTTTCACGACTTATCTCATTGGAAATACAAAATCAATGTAATGAACGAGTGAGTGAACCAATTTCTGCTTGACTAAGGACAGTTTTCATCCATAAAACTTTTCCACAGCACTTCCTTATATTTCGGACATTTTCCATACTCAAATCATTATTAGATACCTTTATGCAGAGATTCATCCTTCTATCTCATTGGGATGTACCAAATTAATGTTATGAATGAGTCAGTCAGTGAGTGAACCGATTTCTGCTTGGGTACGGACAGTTTTCACCCATAAAAAATTTTCTTTACTTAAAATTCAAAACTTTTCCATACTCAAATCATTATAAGGTACCAATATATAGACTTTTACGTCAATATTTCATAAACAAGTACTTAATCAATATGACGAGAGAGTGAAAGAACATAGATTTTCACTAAAAATAGTTTTTCACCTATAAAAAAAATCCCATTGCACATTCCTCACATTTAAGACTTTTTTCACACTCAAGTCATTATAAGGTACCTTTATGCAGAGCTTCACGTCATTGTCTCATTGGAAACTAACAAATCAATGTGATGAGTGACTGAATGAACCGTGCTTTGCTATGGACAGTTTTTCGCCCAGGAAAAATTTCCAATAGCACATTCCTCACATTTCGGATTTTTTTCACACTTAAGCCATTATAAGGTACCTTTATGAAGAATTTCACGTTTATATCTCACTGGAAAGTACCTAATCAGTTTGATGAGTAAGAGGACAAAAATTTTATGTTTGGCTAAGGACAGTTTCTCGCCCATAAAAAAATCCCATAGCACATTAATCACATTTCGGACTTTTTCTGTTCTCTAGTCATTATAGGGTGCTTCTATGGAAACTTTCACGTCTATACCTCATTGGGAAATACCTAATCAATTTGATGATTAAGAGAATGAAACGATTTCGACTTTGCTAAGAACAGTTTTTCGCCAATAAAAAATTTCTTATAATACATGCCACACATTTCAGAATATTGCTATGCTCAAGTCATTATAGGGTATCTCTATGCAAAGTTTCACTTTTCTATCTCATTGGGAAGTATCTAATCAATTTGATGACGGAGAGAATGAACCGATTTCTTGCTTGGCTAAGGACAGTTTTTTTTTACTATAAAACCTTTCCCGTAGAACATTCCGCAAATTTCGGACTTTTTTCATACTCAAGTCATTATAAGGTACCTTTGTGCAGAGTTTCACATCTCTGTCTCATTAAAAAGTACCTAGTCAATTTGATGAGTGAGTGAGTGAAACGTTTTTTTTCCTGGCTAAGGACAGTTTTTTGCCCGTAAAAATTATCCCATAGTACATTCCTCAGATTTCGGAATTTTTCCATATTCAAGTCATTGTAATGTACCTTTATGCAGAGTTTCACGTCTCTATCCCATTGGGAAGTACCTAATTAACTTGATAAGTGAGTGAGTGAATTGATTTCTTGCTTGGCTAAAAACAGTTTTTGCCCATAAAAAATTTCCCATAGCACATTCCTCGGATTTCGGACTTTTTCCATACTAACGTTATTGTAGGGTACCTTTATGCAAAGTTTCATGTTTCTATCTCATTGGGAAGTACCTAATCAATTTGATGAGTGAGTGTATGAAACGATTTTTTTCCTGGCTAAGAACAGTTTTTTGCCCATAAAAGATTCCCCATAGCACATTCCTGTGATTTCGGACTTTTTTCATTCTCAGGTCGTTATAGGGTACCTTTATGCAAAGTTTCACGTCTCCATCCCATTGGGAAGTACCTAATCAATTTGATGAGTGAGTGAGTGAATCGATTTCTTGCTTGGCTAAGGACAGTTTTTTTTTTGCCCATAAAAGATTTCCCATAGCACATTCCTCATATTTCGGACTTTTTTCCAACTCAAGTTGTTGTACGGTACCCTTATGTAAAGTTTCACGTCTCCATTCCATTGGGAAGTACCTAATCCATTTGATGAGTGAGTGAGTGAAACGATTTTTTTTCCTGGCTAAGGACAGTTTTTTGCCCACAAAAGGTTTTCCATAGCACATTCATCAGATTTCGGACTTTTTCCATATTCAGGTCAGTATGGGGTACCTTTATGCAAATTTTAAGGTTTCTGTCTTATTGGGAAACCTAATCAATTTGATGAGTGAGTCAGTGAGTCAGGGAGCCTGAAAACTGCATATTTCGGGGATCCAGTACTCGAATATGGTTGAAGGTAGGAATGTGAGATTTGGCATATGAGTACATCTGTGGGATATCTTCTTACATTCTAAATTTCTTGTTTCAACCCTTAATAGAATCGTTTTTACAAAGCCTCGAAATCGTCTATTTTACCCAAAACTCTTGTTCGTGTATAATATGCTTACGGCAGTGCAGGCCAGTTTTCATTTTCTTCGCGGAACTTGGCTGCCATGCACTGCCGTGCATGTTGATACGTAGGTATTGTAATCTTGGTTCATTGATAACATGGCGGTATTTCCAATATTTTGTGCAATAGGTTAGTTGTAAATATAATGGCTGAGTAAATTTAGACAGGGGCTCCCGCTCGCTACCGGAGTGAGTACCGTTTTCCAGAAAAGAATGGGTTAATTAACATATTTAAATGGCTTCTTTCCTTTCAAGAAGAGGAACCCAAACCATTTTCTGTTCTTCAGTTTTGTGAACATGTCAGTTACATTTACCAGATGAGTAACAGCATTATGAAGTAATTAAGAACAGGGCCATTTAGGTCGTAGATTGGTTTACACTCTCAATTTTCCAACTATCAGAGCCGATTTAAAATATGAAAACCTCTGGATTTATAGTTATTTATTTATTTCGTGTGCAATTAGTTTGGGTGGTAGTAGTGATTAACATGTATTCAGTAATATGTATTAGTTTGTGTAGTATTGTAGTGATGTGAATTGTAGTGTAGCAGTAGTATGTAGATGAACCTGCGAATGTGTATCGGCGGGCAGTGTATGGTTCATTACCAAATTTTCATAATGGTCCGTCAAAATAAGTATTTCAATATTTCAAGAGCAAATTAGTCTATCTAGTGCAAGAAGAATTCACAGAGTAGCGCCATAGTGTAGAAAATCCGTACCAACCATTGTTTTCTGCTCCGGTTACTCAATTAGTGAATTAGGTTTGGCCAAATTCGCGTTTATTTTGTGATTATTTTAAAGACCATATTATTTCCGGCCAAGATAAACAACCTGGTAGCTAGTTTGATCATTAATTTAACATTTCTGAAAATCTCAACATTCTACGTAATCAAATAGCTATAATATCGACTGAAATAAACTTTACTTATTTTCTTAAGCAGTAGTTCAGCCATATAAATTCTTATTTCCGTGTCAGATTGGAATATTATCTATTTTTGATTCGTAACTGCAGAATGAAAAATTCCATTCTTGTCGTTCAGACAAATCGTATTTAACCGAGAATTAGTATTGATAATCTTGCTTTTCTATCTGTATAAACATATAATCTTTCAAGCTGTGAAGTAAAATGTCTCAGGTTTCGATGTAAGAGGATCCGGGTTCGTAGGGGTTTTCGTGTTTTAACCAACACTACGATGATATTTGCTTTATTTGCGTAAATGTTAATTATATGAGTAATGTAAATAAAAAAGCGCAGCTTCCGCTTGGAGGGAGACTGCTATCATGTCCAAAGCAGTCATAACGTATATCTAAATCTAGTGACGAATAGTTAGTTTTTCCTGTGGTTATCAGGATTCATCCAAGTCCTAGTGGTGATTTAAGTGGCAGACGGAGCAATATGTTTTTCAACTAAAGCATTAGTAGGCAGTTTTGCCATTAGCTTTCAAGTGTGATGGTAAACTAGAACTCTTTCTTTGTGTGTACTGGTTTCCACGTGCAATGCAATAGCATTGAAATTTTATATTATCTTTGTTATGGTTTTGCCGTATAATAATGAGTGAGTAAACTTTCAGTGGAAACCCTAACCCACACACTGTTCTGCCTACTAACTGCAAAGTGAGCGAACTATCTAAGTCTTCTTATAGTGCTAACTAACATTTACTCTCCCTTTATTCAGAAGTTTAGTAGTTATCCTATGTGTTATAAAATGAATGAATCACGCGCCACCGTCACGCAGAAGTTCAGTGTAAGTTTTCCATGTTCCGTCTACTTTAAACCAAACATATGTTTCTAACAATGGTAGTCTTATTTCAATGGAAATGTGACGAGTCCTAATCCAAGATTACTATGGCTATTTCTTACATAGTTACGTGGAACTTCACTTTCAGTTTCCTTCCTGCTTGGAAACACAGTCATTACTTCCATGGAGTTTGGAATTCATGTCTTTATGACTGTTTTAAGTTACCTTTGAGGCAGTTTTAGTATCATCATTCTTACAGACAGTGAGCAGAGGTCGTAATGGTAACTTCAAGTGAAAATGTTAAGTTGGAAATGGCGAGCAGCGCTCCAGCTGCTTAGAACCCTGGCCGAGGAGTTGTTTCGCATCAAGGTTACGTGTTTTCAGGACGCACGTTATTTTACAAACTGTGTTGGTAATTGGTATGTCAAAAATGTGTATCATTTTTACCGTTGCATTATTCCACGCAGTGAAGTGGCTACGTTGCGTTTTTAGATGCAGTGTATGCACAGAAGCCCACCAGTTAAGCTCCGCCGACTTCGCATAAGCTTCAAGTATCAGTATACCCGAAGAATCGTTTCAATGTTGTTGCTTTAGTGATGAGGGTAGTTTTCAGAAGAGTTTTGATGCTGATTTGGGGTCGCCCTTCGTAGCGACAATATTCCCATTTTCGATGAGTGTATTCGTTTAATGTTGCTCAAATTCATTTGAGCTTATGATTTTAGTCGCTCATCCTTTGCATAACTTGTTGTTCAGACGAGCCTACTCAGTTTCCAAGTGGTCTAGTGCCCAGTGCTCTCCTAGGCGAGATGCTTAATGTCCGAAGTCAACAACAATCCAAGGTGGAAGTGGTTTCGTAGTTGGTTTATTCATGTTTATCTTTACCACGGTGGGATCATCTTCATTCTATATGTGGTTAATTTAAGTGTTGTCCTTGAAGTGATGCTTTCTCAGTGTTGAGTTCTGTTCGTTTGAATAGCAAACCGCTTAAATAATTAAGCAATTTGAATTTAATGTGTCATAATTTCAGTTATTTTATATGCTGTGTTTTCCTCCTCCAGCTTGTGCTAGGTGGCCATGCCCGAGCTCACTAAGTTATGCTAGCAGTTCGCATGTTATGCGGTGGTTTTGTATGCTAGACAGTTTATGGTGCTATTTTCGTCTCCCCAAGTGCTGTTTTTACCCTTTTATCACGTTTGTTTAAGCCAAAGTATTTTGCAAGTAAGTTATGCTGAGATGATTAAGTGCATCTTTGTGATGAGTGGAATGTTATACGTGTTCACTATGCCCATATAATGGCCTTATCTTCTACTGAAGAAATATTTATTCTGTCTGTTAAGAGCCTCCGCCGTAGCATTTTAATCAGTCGGTAATTTGAATTCCGACCTATCTGCATGGAAGTGAAGGTTACAATAGCCATGCTCACTTACTTTAATTATGTCAATCGAATGATGTTTATTGGATTGCTTACATGTAAGTATGGCGTCATGCTTCGTAACGAGTACTTGATTTAATACAACTTTCTATGATATATATATATATATATATATATATATATATATATATATATATATATATATATATATATATATATATATATATATATCTGTGCATGTTAATTAGTGTGTAGAAATTTTTTCACATTTTTTCATAGTAATTGCCTGCATATATGTGTTTATATATTTGGTCTAGGAATTAATTCGTGCGGTTTTTAATAAAAATTGAAGCTTTATTTCAAAAACAAAGTAAATGAATACGTTAACAAAAATATTGTCCATCGCTAGCCACTACTTTCTCCCATCTTTCAGGCAATTTACGGATTCCGTGTCGAAAGAATTCCTCATCTTTTGACGCAATCTAATCAAAGATCCATTTTTCGATATTTTCTGAAGGAGTGAACCGCTGTCGTTATTCATGCAATCGATCAAGTAGTAGTCAGACGGAGCAGTGTCTGGTGAATATCGCGGGTGGAGTAACACTTTCCATCCGACATTTTCCAAATAGGTTTTGACCGGTTTTGCGACATTGTGGTCGAGCGTTATCATCTTGATAAATAAGTTTATTATGCCTGTTATTCCATTCTGGTCGTTTTCAGGCCAGAGCTTGCTTCAAACGCATTAATTGTTGTCGATAGCGGTGTCCATTAATAGTTTCACCAAGTTTCAGAAGTTCATAGTACACCACACGTTTCAAATCCCACCATATATACAGCATAACCTTTGCACAATGAATATCTCGTTTCGGTTGTGAAGGACCTGGTTCACCTTGCTTCACCCAGGCCTTTTTTCGTTTAGGATTCTCGTAATGAATCCACTTCTCATCACCAGTTACAATTCGATGCAAAAATCCCTTCCTTTTCTGTCTTTGAAGCAGCAATTCGCAAACGGTTTTTCTTCTTTCAACGTCTTTCTTTTCAATTCATGTGAAACCCAATAAGACATCTTTTGAATCATTCCTATGGCTTTGAGACGTTTGGAAACTGTTGTTTGCTCAACTCCAAATGCTTCTGCAAGTTTGTCCTGCGTTTGACACGAATCCTGATCAAGCAATGCTCTCAATTCTTCATCTTCAAATTCTTTTGGCTGTCCAAATTGCTTTTGGTCTTCCAAGCTGAAATCACCACCTTTAAACCGTGCAAACCACTTCTGACACGTTCGCTCAGCTAGAGCATGGTCACCAAACACTTCCACTAAAATATGATGACTTGCGGTAGCACTTTTCTTCATGTTAAAGCAATGAAGAATAACTCCCCGCAATAACACTTTATCAGGCACAAAATGCGCCATTTTCAGTTGAAGAAAAAATGTTGTTGTTTCCGCTTCAAGCAACTGACATATACTAAATAAGATGCTCAATGACAGTAGTTTTCAACGCATGTTTGGATCAACGAAACTATGGGACAATAAGCTAGTTACGCCATCTTTTGTAAAACCGCACGAATTAATTCCTAGACCAAATATAAATTTTGTACTTCAATATTTTGTCTTTTTCCTTTTAGTGAAAATTTAGTTGTGCATAATGTAGGATTTTTATTATACGGTTGATATTCATATGTTAATACAAAGTTAATTGGTCTGGCTGTGTGCCGTGCTATTCTCGTGACAAAAATACTAAAGTTTTAAATGCTAGGAATATACATTTTGAGTATGTCGAATTTTGAACTATTAAGGAGGAGTAGTTATTCCTTCTCAGCACTCAAGAGCTGCTGACCTTTTTCCTTAGTGTAGCAGTTAAGTGTTCTTCAAAAATATATGCATGCATACACTTGAAAATATATACATAGCTATTCATTTATCAAAGCTTCCATGATCATCTTCAATAGTATATCCAATAAATAGTTAATTTTATTTTGAGTTTTGTCTGCTCACCACAGTCCTCCTTACAGGTTAGATCATAATTGAGTTTGAGGTAAGATGGTACTGTTTAGGTGTACATGAAGTTTAATAGTTGTTTAATTAAGAAGAGAAAAGGGGTTTTTTGCTTGCACCTCCTCGTAGATCAGGTGTGAGTTAGCCTCGTATAGGTGGACGTTGTCTGTGCGCCCTCCTTGCGTTATGTGTTTGACACATTTGTACAGTTCTTCACAGACTGGCGACTCAGCGTATCCATATTGTGATTTTATTTACTATAATCTCTTTCATATTATATTCTGAGAATTTTAACCTTACCTGCTGGGGTGTTCCGGAGTATTGGGCCACTCCGGGGCGCTACAATGTATTTACTAATGTAAAAGAATGCTAAATGTAGTGTAGAAGGAGTAATATTATTATTTCGAGTGTTGATTTTCACTCCAAAGCCTTGTACGAAGAGGTTAGTGTAAATAGAGGGCTACATTTCTGCTTCATAGTTTGGGGGATATTTGTTTACACTGGTACCTGAACAGAATAACGTGGTCTGACAGGGTGGGTAGTTTTATATGGTTGACATTTAAAACATTAATAACATATTTATGGATTATAGTAACCATCTGAAAACATGGTTTGGTGAAATATTTGCATTCAGCTTAGTATAATCCTGCGACTTAATTTTTTTTCTCGCATCACCCAACAAGCCTTTACTATTGCTCATAGCAGAAACCAATTGGATTGTAATGAGAAATTCAGTAAAAAAAAATACAGTAAACTTTTTTACGTTATCGTGCCCAGGTGTCGACTCTCTCTCCCTTCACCTATTCAATTTTCTTTTTCAATTTTTTCTTAGTTTTAAAGCTGGCAGTTGTGGAAATCGATCGACATCTCAAGACTTAGCGGCTCTTGCGTATGGGGACGCTACTGGCGTACTTTGGCAATTCAAACCACCAGTACAAAATTAGATTTATTTTTATTTTTTTATTTTGGCAAATCCCTAGTTAGGATTTTCTATTCTTATCGTTGTTTACTCTAGTTTTTCCATTCTGTCCTTAAAAGCTCTTAGTTTTCTGAGGGGTCGGATATTTTTAATTTTATTTTAGAAATTCTAAATTAGAGACTACGCCACAGATCTAATATAATTCGGGGACCTCAAGGTCTCGGCCAACGGAAATTGCATCGTAGCTTTGAGGTTATATATTTTAGAAGCTACATATTTGGTTAGCTGCCTATTTCGGTCTGAGAGAACATTTGGCTATAGGATGTTATTTACGTGGATTCAACCACTTAACTTTGTAGTAGTAGTGTCCTAGTTTTTCCTTTGGCGCACCGCTTTCTTCTTCTGCTCTTCTCTTCCCTATTCTATTCTTCTACTTCTTTCTCCTATTTTTTAAATTTAACCTTCTCCTCCTACTCCCCCCAAGTTTTTGAATTTCATAATTTTTCATTTATGTAACAAGTGTTGCCAACTAAAGTTAGCATCTGAGATATCGTGAGACGTGATTCGTGGAGGTAATTCATCATTACACCGTAGTAAGGGACTGGTTTTCATCGTAAATTGACCCACTGCAAAAGCGACTATGGTTCATTCCTACTTTCAATTTTTTTTAACCTGCGTTTTCTCTGGTCTTGTTTCGTTTCTCAATTTCATCTTGAATGATGAGTCATTTTAATATCTGTTTTCAGTTGTATAATATAGATATTCATGTGGTAATAGTCTGCGCCCGGTAAGATTAGTGTATAAATCTAGGTTTGTGAACATATATATATATATATATATATATATATATATATATATATATATATATATATATATATATATATATATATATATATATATATAAAGTGGCGTATTTACGATTTTGTTTCGGAGGGGGCTTTGTTAACTTTCGGGGGGCGGCTTTGCCTGAAAATGTGAAAATTCAGCAAGATAGTTCATATACTTTACTATAGTAAGATTTCGGGGGTCTTAAGCCCGGAAGCCCCCCTAAATACGCCACTGTATATATATATATTGCACCAACGTGCCTACCGGAGGTAGTTATTATTTATTCTGAATTGTATATTCGAAAAGAAATATCAACCTATTCTTACTATTAGTTATGCGCGGATGTACCACTAAGAGTTGTATAGTGTCGTATTATTTTTCTTGCTTTGTTATTTCAAGTGTTGCAACATTAGGGAAAAGTTACTAGTCGGGGAATGAATGTTAAAAGAGAAAACGAATATTTCTTGAATATATGAATAGGTAGAGATACATCGAAATATGTGTAAAGATTTATTAAGACGAACGACGTGCATATATAGTAGTAAAGTAATACAATGTGTGATAGTAAATTGAGTAAATATGTATATAATGTCGTCGTACCAAGTCCCCGAAAAGTTTATTAGTTGCCACAGTGGAAACGTCCGACATAGATAGTAAATGTGTGAAAATACCGCCGCATACTATGTATAATTGTACTTTAATTGTGTAACTCCAGTAGATAATATGGTTATTACTTTTGTGAATGGCATGTTAGATTAACTAAAGAAACATAATGTAAACCAGATATCCTTTTGTGTACCAACGTCTAAAGTCCTTTACCAGTCCCACGAATCTCCAAGCTCAGGCAGTAAAGTTTTTTTCTTCTCCTCCTTTTCTTCGAATATGTGACATAAAAAGTGAATTCTTCCTTGGGCTCGAAAATGTGTTACGTGTGTCTACGAATATTATATTAATTAAATTGAGATAAGAACAGTTTTGTTTGCCCAAATGAGACTACAGTAGGTTTATAAGTATACCTACAAATAATATTTCTAAATGGGAGGATAGAAAATGGTAACCATTATATATATATATTTCTCGTGAATAACGCAACGGTAAGGGTGTTTAGTCTGGGACCCATGGACTAAAACTGCGTCGTGTAATAAATTAGTATGGATGCAATTATAAATATTGACTTTAAAATGAAATAATTGGACACTATAAAGGTGCCGTAGTTGTCATGTGACCTCCGTGGTTCTAAGCCTCAAACATAAAATGCACGTTGATCAAATGAGATGTGGACTCATGAAAATTAAAATTAAATCTCCTTAAAGTTCGTATGTGAGAAAGGACTCACCTCTTTATAAAACCAAAGTTTTGTCTTTCTTTGATTTTTTTATCTAATTCCCGAATTACATTTGTTTTCTAGTAACATGAACATATAGACGGATATATGTAAATCTGTCGAATATTTACCTGTATGTCGATAACATCTAAATCTAAATCTTATATAAATAAACATTTTTTTTATTATTTCGGTAAATATATATATATATATATATATATATATATATATATATATATATATATATATATATATATATATATATATATATATCCATTTAAATGCGTCATGAAGACGCTATTGTTTCTGTTTATGTGTATGCTTATTTTCATATGTAAATTGCAATAAGAATATATAAATATATGTGTAATTACTGCATATTCCATAATTTTCTTGAGTAAGTGTAAATAAATGTCTAATCAATTGTAGTTGTTTAATGTACAATTTTTTGATTGTATATAACCACTGTCCGGTATGAGTGCGAGTGTGATAGAGAAATGGATCTAGTTTTAAGGTTCGACATTAATATTAATTTATGGTATTTACACTAATTGTAGTTGTACGATATATCTTCTATGCCTTAATTTATTGTGTAGATCCTGAAAGCAAATTCCCAGTTAAGGTAAATCGGCTCTAGGAAACAGCCAAGTTAATAAGAAAAGCCAAACAACTAAATTAATAAGATATACCAAAATGAAGCATAATTTCTTTAAAGCTTTAAAATTTTCGTCTATAACAGAAAGATAATTTTTATGCTAAATAATTATTATTATTAAATTTTTTTCTTTTCCCTCACTAGCTCAAATGTGCGAACGATCTCAACGATCCCAAATGTGCGAACGATCCTTGAATACCAAATACTGACTAATTATCGTTAAAAAAAATAAGAGACCAGCAATTCAACTAAACTGTCTCATCACCCGGGCTGGGTCTGGGCAACTCCCTTTTGTGTAGTTGCTGGATCCAGGTCTGGGTTGTATGAGGGAAAATGTGTCTTCCTCAGATCACTTCCCAATTGATCTTCTATTAATAGACTATTGAATTAATTCATTCTTCAACAACTAATAAAATAATTTTATCATACTTCCCGTAATAACCCAGTATTTCTTTCTCTTTTACCTTCCTTCTCCTTCTTTCCTTCTTCTTCTCCTCTTTTATCTTCTTCTTTTCTCCCTCTTCCTTGCTCATTTCTAATAAAACTGAAAACGAAATATTTTGATGATTATTCTTCGGAAGTCCGATAAGAAAAAGAAAAGTACAAGACACTATAAAGATCGAATGTTAAGTTACCAAATTATTACAATAATATTATTATATTTTTCCCTTTTTTCTTCGTTTTCATTGACCCACGCCATCACTGCCTCTGATAGTTTTGTGCTCGTCGTCCTGTGTTCAACTCCCGGTGGGAGATACTTTCGATGGGAGATATTTTCTCGATGTATTTGTGTTTCTGTCCCTGTCGTTCAAAGTTACTGGAAACCGCTTACAACGAAATTGAAAATGAAATGAGACCTGTGAGTTTTACGTCCCACGATTATGCCGGTTAAGCTAAATGAGACGGTGGTGATGATGAGAAATGAATTAAATGGTGGAATGAAGAAAGTGGGAGGAGACGAGAGAACACCGAGAAAACCGACGCACACGTTGTTTGTCTAAAACAAAGTTCACTTGGCGGGGGCTGGGGGATTGAACCCGGGATCCCAAGCACCAGAGGTGAACCTCTACCACTGAGCGATCGCGGCCCTCTAGCTTAAAAGGAGTATTACTAAATATAATAAAGGTAAATTAAAAAGATACTTTGGGTGAATCAGGAAAGAAAGTGGTTTGATTAGCTATATTTATATTTTTGTTTTCTAATTTCAATTTGAAGTCTCTCGAGTATAATATATCATGAGAGAAATCAGTGTGTTTCGTCCTTATAGTAAACGTGTGTAATTTGCTCCATAAAGGAGTGTTTTTGACTCTTGCTTAACAAATGAGTGTTGGCGTAGTGGAATGGGCATTCGTTTCTTAATACAAGGGTACGGGGATCGATTCCCGCTGTGGTAAGTTGTTTTTATAAACTACATAATCGTGGTGTGTAATAAAATGAAAATTGCTCAATTTATTTTGCTCTTACAAGTTTGAGTGGATACGACTTTCTTCACGGGGGAAATAGTAGCATTCTGATGTAACAAGTCTGTCTACAACCTTGGTCCGTACTGTGGTGGAAAATTTAACGAGTTCAGCAAGCCATTCATGAATACGACCCCTAAGGGTCATGCTTAGGGCCTAGTATGAGTCATAAATATGTCTGAAGCAATATCGTTTCCGAGCAATTATTCCGAACGTCTTCTGCTATTAATCCTATTGCTAGAAATAATATTTTTGTTCGCCAATTACATCACGTTTCCAGTATCAGTTCAAACAAAATTTGTAAATAGGAACTATTCTTCTTTACTTTGATGTGAATATTTCGTTAAAATAACAATATAACGCAAACATAATTCAAAGTCTTTTAGCCAAAGAAAATATGTTATTGTGTATCGTGATGAAGACAACACTACTTAATTTCTGTTTAATCATAGGATGTTTCAATATTAATATTGTCCAGGAGTTGGACAATTAATTTCACCCATCACGTTTCCTTTCGGACACTAATCGCTCTTATCCTTTCTCTGTGACTATCTCTTGTCTTTTCCTTTTATTTTCCTATCAACTTCAGTACGCTTATTTACATTGCAATAGAAGGAAATATTGCGGTGTTAAATTTTCAGTAACAATATCTGGATTTCGGGAGGGTTTCTGGATCTCCAGGACACACCTCTGCAACTACCAAAATTTTTAACCAGAGCGTTCTGCCAACGTTTCATGTAGAAAGTATTCTACTGTGCGTTTTGAGGAAGATAACTGTAATAAAAGTACCTGAATATACTGAACAGTAAGGCATATATTAAACTAACTTTTAGGTTATGCAGAAGCAATTATAAAAGCTTTGCTACAACAACACCTACACAGACCACAATAAATTCAATGGGCTTCGAAATACAAGGTAACAGGATAGCGTATAAGATTCAGTCTACACCGGATAGATTAATTGATTTTTGAGTTTTACGTCCCGTTCAGCAGCGAGGCTATATGAGACGTGGATCTACTGATTAACGTGGAATAAGAACCACATGAGCTCCCGCCGGGAATCGAACCCGGATGTCCCGCGATAAAGGCGAGTATGCTAACCGCTTAGCCAGGAAGGAGCTCTAGTCTACAAAGGAATTGTTACTTAAAGAATGCCACAGAATATTCGAGAATCGATATAGAACGTGAAATGTTTACGATACTTTTCACCTCGTCTCGATTTCCACCTCCAAAGCGAGACGATAATTTGAGTTAGTCTTGTCTCGACTTGAATTCTATTTATTTTTTTCAGAAACGAGATGTGAAATTCTTCTTCTCGTGAGCAATACTAGACAAAACGGAAATATTCTTGCCAAATATTACATTTCTGGTTGTAATGTTATGCCCTGAGCGATATTTACCTAATCTTCTATGAGACAATAATAATTATTATTAGTTTATTATTGTTATTATCATTCCTCAAGGTTTCATAAATCAAGAATTGAAACATCCGAGTATTCAAATGTCGGAAGAAAATAAAACATGTTTCATTGCTGATCAATCGCCACCTAAAATTGTAAAGTAAAAAATGTACTGGTAGTTCGTGGATCCCATTCGATTCGACTACCTTCAGATTACTTGTCGAGCGCCTTTACCACTTAACCACGATTATTACGAAGCAATTGATTTGTTTTTAGTTTTTTACCACTATAATACACTTGCCGTAGTTTATTCAAGTAAAGGAGTTTGGTGTTTTTTAAAATCTGTAATGTTGATAATTTAGTGGATACAGTGATGTAATGCCCTCCGATTCAATTACATATTCGTGTGTTTTACCACTCAATCTGACTAGTTACAAGCTACTGTTTTGACCGATCAGAAAAGGCTCTTTATTTAGGTGAGCCGGAAGAAGTAACGCTTTAGATGAGTGGTAGTTGCTTGGCAGACGCCGTGCCGTTCACCTCGGTTTTCCGGTAGGTGTTCGAGTGGAAGTGGTGAGTGTGTTAACTTGCTTCAACTCAACCTGCATTTTCAAGTGGAGTATTTTCTACAACCAAGTAGTTAGTGTTCTATTTACTCTTTTCATCATATTTTCTACTGTGAAGTACAGGTTTATCTACTAAGTGCATTATGTCTGATATCCGAGTGAATACTTTACGTTTGTCATTTCAAAATGTTCTGAACAAGCCTAATACATTAGTCTAGTATGAATAGATCAGCAATACTTTTCATCTGCTTCCTGATGAAGTTGTCAGTATTGAGTTTAATTATAGTTGCAAACAGTTATATCTTAATTTAATCTCGCAAGTGCTTTGTGAACAATTTCTTTTACGAGTGAATGGAAAGGTTAGTTATTCAGATGATTTTTGTACATACAACATTTTAACCAATCCTGCCAGTTCCAATATTATGAGTGTCCGTTTACATATGGTACCCACCGAGTTGGAAGAACATTATATTTCCCTTGTGCTATCTCAGTACGGTGAAATTATATCAATTGCAGACAAGAACTATTCTACTGAACAGATCTATAAAATAAGAACTACGAGAAAGATAATATGTATGTGCATTAAGCGCCTCATACCTTCTTATGTGACTATCTGTGGTTTACGTTTGTGGTTAACGTATGGAGATCAAGTTAAAATCTGCGAAATTTGTGACTCACCAAATCATTTTCTGATGGACTGTACAAAGCGCCGTATCCCTCCAGCCGTACCAGCTTCAGTATCCAGTGTCCCACCATCCAGAGCCCCGCCCACCTCCGACAATTTGAACAAAGTGGATACTCTTCCGAACGTTCATTCGTTTACTAGTTTTTCTGTCTAAGTGAGAAACGTCCTCCAAGTTTACAGGAGAACCTTCCACCTCCAACTGCAACTTCTGCAGATACTTTTGCTAAGACACTCAATGAAACTGAGCCCTCTTACCCGCTTGATGTTCCCCCCAGTTCTACAGCTGCATCTCATACCAGTTCCCCTGCTATTGCCTTCCAGCAGACCCTTCCTTCCAATACAGCACAGAGTGACTCATCTAGTTCCACTACCATAGCGCCTATTACTTCGTCTTTTCCACAACAGAGACTTACTGTTTCAGCATCTTCACCGTCGGAGATGGATACGGTACCTGAAATCACGGTAAGTACTCCACCGTTAGTTGGCATTGATGACTCTCACCAGGAAGTGAGTGATTCTTTCGATATCGATTCACCATCTACAGAAGCATCCCAGTATCTCTCTCTACCCGAGAAGAGGCGTCGCAAATGTCGATCTCAGATCCAGCCAATAAACTTCACCAAACGAATAGTGCTCTCCCCGTAAACAACAATTGTGTGTCTAGTTTCACGAGGTCACAAGTAGATCCCCGTCTTAGTGAAACAAGTTCTAAGGCAAATGATAGTACTGTCTCTTCGGACAAGTGATCATATCACCTCCCAGTTTAGAATGGGAATGTGTGCGAGTGTTGCCACACGTCTTTGTTTTTCAAGTGCATTGTGTCATTTCCTTGTGTCGTGCTTTTTTGATGTCTTTTTATTTTTCTGTGGCCATTAAATATGTATGCCACGCGTATAGCCACTCTAAATGTCAACGCATTTCTAGTCTTACTAAGCAAAAAGCGCTAGCGATTACATCAACAAATAGTCTCTGGATATAATTTTCCTTCATGAATGCAATATTGACAAATTGTGCTTTCTTTTTAATCATTTGTGGGAAGTCAAACCTTCGGAAACAGGTTCTGGAACAGCTATTCAATATCGCAAAGATATGTCATTAACCGCCTTCACAAAATTTCCGTCAGGTCGTATTATCACATTTAATGATGAAAGCATACACTTTTGTAATTTATATTCGACGTCCGGGAATAACAAACTTGCTGAGCGAAACTCCTTCATTTCTCACCGACGTTCCAACGGAGGTACATTCTGGCGCCAGAGATTTGATTTGTGTAGGAGACTACAACGCAGTGTTAGATCCTATAGACACGAGTTTTGGTTACAATACTTCTCTCACATTACGTAAATTGACTCAAGACTTTGCTAGTTGACGTATGGTGTCATTATCAAGGTAACGCCCCAGCGCACACTTTGTTTTCGACGAAATCGATCCTCACGTTTGGATAGGATTTATGTCAGTACCACTTTAATTAATTTTGTGCGCTCCATAAACGTTCAACCGGTATGCATTTCTGATCAGTATGCTGTGGTTTCCAGCATTGATTTGCCCATCTGTAAGTACTTGAAATCATCCTTTGTTTGGTCACTCAATAACAGCATTTTAACTGACGAGGATCTACAGTTGCTTATTAACAAAATTTGAAACTATTTAGTAAACTTTAAATCTCAAAAGAAAAGTTTGTTTTCATGATAGTTACATCACATTAAACCTTCCTTTTGGTCTCTCTGTAAACAGCACTGCAAAGACAGATCCTCTCTTCTTAAAGAGCAATATAATTATTACCATAACTTATTATGTGACTACTATAAAGAACTTGCTCAAGGAGTACACGGGCTCCCCGTATTAAGGAAATTAAGGCCCTCCTACTCACTTTACATCGTAAAAAAAAAAAGATTTTTTCACGAGAGGCAAATCAACGATGTTTCAGCATGAAGTTCTCTCTTTACATACAGTTATCTGTGAAAGGCGAAGAGGTAAACAAATCCTTATTTCCAAGGTCACCTTTCCTAACGGTGTAGTTCACGAGCATGATCAGATACTTCCAGCTTTGTACGATGCATACCAGACCCTATATTCCCCCGCTCCAACCCAATTCTCTGACCGTTGGTTCGAACGGCCGACCGGCACTATCACCCCGAAGGCTCGTAACATCTTCAATACGCCATTTACAGGAAGAGAAGTCAGGCAAGCTATTTTTGCGGGGAAGTTAAATAAATGTCCGGGACCGGATGGTCTTACATTAGAAATTTACCGCCAATTTCACAGCATTCTTACGCATTTTGTCACAGAAATGTATAACGAACTCCAACTCACTCCCACGTGAATCACTTCCTTTACCGCTGGCATTATGGTACTTGTACCTAAACATGCAAGTGCGCATGACGTTGATAATTTTAGACCGATTACCCTCCTTAATGTTGACCAGAAAATTTTATCTCGTGGCCTTGTCTCTCGTTTAGAACCGTTTTTAAAACAAATCAAACAAAATGACCAGTATGACTTGAAACATACAAAATCTATGTTTTTAGCATTAAGTAATAAGCAAGAAGGTACTCATTGGTGTCAGCAAACTAGATCTCCGCAGGTCGCTCTATTAGCTCTTGATTTTCATAAGGCATTTGATAGATTGTCACATTATTACATGTTCAAGGTACTTGAGAAATATGGTTTCGCAGACAGATATCTTAAATTGGTTAAATTTCTTTATACTCAAAAAAATGTAACGTTAAAAGTTAATGGTACACTTACATATCCTATCAATGTACGTCGATATATTGTACAAGGTTGCCCCCTGTCTTCCATTCTCTATAGCTTAGTTCTGGTTCTCTTTCTTTTAACACTGCAAAAACACATTCAAGGTATACAGATTGGTGCAACATCCTTTAAATTACAAGCATTTATAGACGATATGTATTGTTTTATTAACAGTTTACAAGAAGTGTCAAGTGTTGAAATTCTCATATCGAACTATGAGAGCGTTTTAGGTGCTATTCTCAATAAAGAAAAGTCACGCCTGATTTGTATCCCGGCTGACCAACACGTGTATTTGTCTGCGATTCCTTTTACTGATCGCATCAAAATTTTAGACGTAACTTCGCAACGTCGCATAGCAGATACTATAGAGTACAAGTTTCATATCACACCATGTACTTTGGTTGCATCATTCATCAAAGTAAAGCCCGTCAGTTACGTCTTGCAGGCAGAATGTACCTTTTAAATATTTTTATTTTTAGTCGCCTATGGTTTGTGACTCAATTATTTTCCTTGCCGAAGAAACACCTAAGTATCATACGAAAACACACATGGCAACTGCTGTGTCATAATCACTGCCTACGGGTAAGTCATGAGCCTGCGTGTTTATCAAAACTTGATGGTGGCCTTGGCCTTAAAAACATTAAACTTCAGAGCTACTCGCTGCTGATACATCGCGCCTGCAAAACATTCTGGTCCTACTTCAGCGAGTCCTTTTCCAGCAAGGCTTTATGTGTACCAGTACGTTATATTGAGTTACAAGCTCCTCTGCATATACAACCTTGTATTTCCCTTGTGCCTCAAGGACGCATTTCCTGATATCAGTTACTCGCTTATCGCACGGAGTCACCTTGAAGATCTTTCTGTTAGACAATTATATAATCGTTATCATGCCCCCACAATTTCGGTTCCCCATATTGTAGAACATTACCCAATGACAAACTGGAAGAAAATCTGGGCAAGCATTCATACTCCGGTATTGTCTCCTGCCATGCAATCTCTTGGGTACAGTGTTGTTCATAATATATATCCTACTTACGGGAGACTTTATGAATTGGGTATCTGTAATATTTCTTTCTGTGGTACTTGTTATATTTTCGATAGCCTCCAACACCGGCTCGAAAGCTGCTCACGAAACACAGATAAAAGGGTTCAGTATCAAACAATTATTGGCCGTATCTGCAGAACAACTCCTTCTAATATTCACAGCGCGTTAATCATGCTGCTTCGGATTATCAATTTTATCCCAGATCAAAACATAACGCAATTTTAAGGATCACGGTCCAAACAATCGATATTCCTTTATGTAATGATTTTAATAGTAATGTGACTTTGTATGTCAACCAACTATTGTTGCGTATGCAAACTATAGCGCTTTCAATTCGTGAACAAAAGTTTGATAATTTTTTGGCAGAAATTTATTGATGTATCTATTGTACATTCTTCATGGTGCAATTTGATGCTCACAGTACATTTTTTTAATCCTTGCTGATGTAATTGGCTATTAAGAGTACAATAAACTATTTTTTTTAAAAAAAGTAGTTAGAGTTGTAGTTTTCTAATCTGGAGGCCCGGGTTCGATTCCCGCCTTCACCGTTTACACTTTTTAAGATGTTTCATTTACAAGGCTGAGCTCCAGTTGTATCTGCTAAATGAAAGATTTGCAAGTTAACGGGAAATACTTCTACCTTAATACGGATACGTTCTCCAACTAATTTGAGTGTTATCGAATTTTACAAATAAATTACCAATAGTTAGCGTTTTCAAAAAAATACACTGAGAAAAAAATTTGTAGGTGGCGTACTTAAAAAGATAGGTTACATGCGTAATTCTTGTAGTTTTTGGACTTAACGTACAGCAGACGTATAACTGAAAACACATGTTTTATAATAGTTTCTGTATAAGTGTTCCATCTATACGTACTTTCCGTATGAAACAATGTAGGCGGTCAGGATCTCACATACAAATGGACGTATATAGCATATAGCTGACGAAGGTAACATAAGTATATGCATGTGATATACAGAAAACTGTTAGATGTCAGACATCCCGCAACGGCATGATGTAACATCTAAGGGCAGTGCCTGTGTAGCATACGGATAACGTATGCTCCGTACTGATTTCTATAGTAAGCAAGAGGGTACCGCATATTTGTACAATATACCGCTGTCCGGAGAATGGATTTTTCTCTGTGTATTTAGCGAATAATGAAATCAACCATTTCTACTTTCGAAGTAGTATTCCGTATGAATCAGGTGCGCAGGAACCTAGGAGCTCACGCCCTGTTAGATCCTCAAAATGTTCATTGTTTTTTGGGTTCTTACCCGCAAATGATCTATCCATACTTTTAATTGATTTGCAGGTAGCTAAGGAGTGCGAGCGGGGCGTCCGCCCCATGCGCTGATAGCAAGGAGTACCGAACGAGCAAGAAGAAACAAAAGTGTTGCAAGTGAGCAAATCAGTAAACGAGACGTTGCCCCGAAAAAATTCTTGGTGCCCTTTTTAATCAATACTGTGGTTCGCAACGGTATTGATTTGTTAAAAAAATTTCTTGCACGCTATGCACGCAATCCAAACATTTCAACAAGAGCCACGACATGTTTTTACTTATTACTTAAAGAAATTTGATTTCTTAATGACAATGTGATATACATGTTGCCGAGTGATGACTTATGGCGCAGAGGAGCGTTCTGAAAATAAGAAACGGGCAAAGTGTGAAATACCTGTTCGGCGTTTTCGTGATGAGTTTGCTTATTTAATCACGCTTTTCTACTCAATCTGATTAATCATAGCGGTGAGAATGGAGGTATAAAAATGAGAGCAGTGTGGAGAAACACACTAGCAGCCATTTGCAAGGAAATATTAAAAATTAAGATAAACAAGGGGAATAACAACATATTCGAAATCGTAGACTTGGGTCAGAACTTAACCCGTCGAACTTCGTCTTTTTCAAAAACTAATCACTACCAGTGATTTGTTTTATTCCACTGACAAACGAAATGTTTCCAATTTGAAGGAATTCACTGAAACAATTTCTCCATTAACAAATTGTATCGCCATAATTTTTCTGTGTATACGTATCTAGTTGTCATATATGTTTTATCTATCTACATACATCCAAAAGAAATATAGGGTTGCCCAAAAGTACGTATACAGTGTCATACTGATATGCTCATTGCATTTGATATAATTTCTTATTTTTCTATCAGAGATACTTAGTTTCTTTATTATTTGTTTTTAATGTGTTTCTACTTATATTTTAAGCTCGAAACAGCCGAAGCAAATAAACCTATCAACTAGAATGATATACTTGATCATTGAAGAGGTGTATGCCTACTTTTGGTACATTCTGTACAAATATATATATATATATATATATATATATATATACAGGGTGATTCACGAAATCCGTTACTGCGCCTTAACTCAGCTCGTAGTGCAGAGAAATCTTTGAAACAAAAATTTTGTTTAAAAAAGTGCATCTGTCGAATCACGTGGTGAAGCTTCTCAAATCAGGGTCATCTGAGGAATATCTATATGAGAGCAAGTTCAGGAATTTAAATGGAAACAGGAGTTTAACTTGTCTCCAGTGAAACAATTGCTAAATTTTAAACAACTTTGGAGGAAATACTTTATCATGTCTCTTACTGTTTGGGAGTATACGAGCTCATTAGAACGTCAATGCGAGGATTTTCTTATGCTGCAACTAAAAAATAATACCAAATAATTATTTGGAATTAAACCGAAGTAAGAAAGTGCACATAAGGAAGTAAATCGTGCAATTTTCGAAACAGTGGCGTTTCGGGGATATCTCTATTGGGGGCGGCCAACTTCAAAATGTCGAAAAGAAACATAGGTCGATTTTGCTTGCGCCGAAAGAAGCACTAATTGTTGGACCACTTTCAAAGGCTGCTGGTACCGTATGAGTGATACAGAAGATGAGTTGTTGGGGAAAAAAGATAATGATACAATTTACGATGCTAAATCAAAACGAAATAGGGAGCAACTGGTCGAAACGAAGGAGAAAAATTGAGTAATCTTCTGTTACCAAAGGGTTGAGCTGGGGCATGATCCTGGTTATTTTCCACAGAGAAAATTCAGAGAGATGCGTACCTAGAAACCGTCTAACCTTCTGCCGAATACAGTAGATGCAGCCTTCGCTTCACAAATTCTCAAAGTGATGTCCACGAACAGCAATACAGCGATTTATTCGCTCTACATAATTATTCGCTTCAAGCTCGCGCACGTTGATGTACCGGAATGGGGTTGTAATGCATTGCTTAATGTTGCACATTGTAGTTGGTCTGTTGACATAAACAACGTCCTAAATTCGACCCCAGAAAAAATAGTCCATACAAGCAGATCGAGAGACCTTGGAGAAGACTGTGGATTGTAACTTCTCCCAATCCAGCATTGCGGAAATAGAACATTTAACTCTTCCCTACATATGGCAGCATTATGTGCTGGACAGCCAGCTGATTGAACAACATCGTCTGACGTATATTGAGAGGACATTTTCTAATAGCTGTGTAGATAATCCCGCAAGAAATGACGAGACATTTCACCTTCTAAATGACCCTCAAAAAACAATACAAAATGACTTGAGTCCCCTAGAATTCAACCCAACACATGAATACTACATCGTCGTTCCCGATTGACTTCTCATATCAGGTGTACATTCTATGCTGACCAGTAATGTGCATTGTAGATTCACGTTATTATCAATGCAGTGTGCTTCATCAGTCCATATGGTGAAAACTATGAAATTCGAATGTTTTTACAATTGTTTGGCTACCCAGCTGCGTAAGAGAAGCCGTCAATTGCAGTCACCATCACTTAGTTTCTGATCAAAGAAAGATCGTGCGGACGAAAATTGTGTATTTACAGAATACCGGCACACAGTACAGTATCTTGACCGACACCACGCTCTCGTGCGATATGTCGTAAAGACACTGTACATTCACTGTAGCAGCTGCAATGTTTCCATATTGTATGACTCTTCTCCAGACACCATAGCATCGACAAATGTTCTCTGTTTGCCGCGGCCGTGCTGCTAATTTAAAGAGAAGAATGTAGGAAATAGCTTTGTCGTTCTGGATAGCGAAATCGTGGTAGAGCCCTATAATTTTCCCTACATTCCCCTAAAATCATTAGCATTTGGAATGCCTCCAAATTCGTATACTGCATGAATGTTATTATTTACTACCGACAGTTCCTACTAAAATGACTCAATGCTGCTTTCAACGCAAGTGAAATCAACCCCTGTTTCTACTTGCCATTTTGAAGTTGACCGCTCCAATAGAGGTATTCAAGAGACGCCACTGTTTTGAAAATTGCACCGTTTATGTCCTTATGTCCACTTTTGTAATTCTGTTTAGTTTCAAGCAATCATTTACTATTCCTTTTGAGCTACGGCATGCGAATATCCTCGTATTGACTTATTAATGAGCTCATATAGCACCCAAATGACAAGAGATATGGCAGAGTGTTTCCTCTGGTTGAACAAGTTTGAAGGTGGTACAAAATTTAGCGATTGTTTCAATGGAGGCAAAATAAACGACCGTTTTCATTTAAAATGTTGAACTTTCCATCTGTAGAGGTATTCCTAAGACGCCTCTGATTTCAGAAGCATCACCACGTGATTCTGCCCATGCATTTTGGTATTATTTCTCTTTCAAAGATTTATGTGCACTAGGAGCTGAGTTCAGGCCCTGATACGAATTTCGTGAATCACCCTAATTTTCATTTATTATGAAATCACTATAATTTAAAGGCAAGTAGTAGCCGAACAATATTTTATTATTAGGAACAAACATTAAACGTATTCTTTACCTCCATCGATCAATATTAAGAAATTCGCAAAGAAGTCGCCTTCTGAACTTCCGTTACATCTCACAAAACATTTTTACCGTAAAACTATTGAAATTAAAATGTTATTTATGTGGTCACATACAGAATAAAGTTACAAAAGTGTACAATTATTACTGGAAATTAATGTTGTTACCCATTTCGAATATTTTAAAAGCACATAGTTTCTAATGAATTGAAGTTTCCTTTCTTATTGATAGTATGAAACGTTGTAGATAGTTGTAAATTTCCATACCTGCTCTCCAAGTGGATTTGTATATAACCACAGTAGTTTTGTCAAGTTTAACAAAAAGTCTGAAATAAGCCTCTTGAAAACAGCTCTTACACATAATGATCGCTTTCGGTTGTTGCAATGGTGTTTCAAAGCCGCTTGATAAAAAATCATCATAGCATAACAACAAAAGGTACTTATTTGTAAAAATAAAATAAATAAATAAATAAATAATAAAAAAACACTTGGTAAGATGGGTGTAGGGGGCGCCAAATTCTACTTCGCCACGGGCGTCGAAATCTCAAGCTACGGCTCTGGGTAGGACTACCTGTAATAGTTTCAAAACTCAGCGTAAGCTTTGAGTTAGTTAAAACAATATAGCCTACCATATATACCGCACATTCTATCCGTATATTATTTGATACACGGATATGTATAGTTATTTCAACTAAGTAAACTTGTTTATATAATCCCTCATTTGTGTTAATTATAAGGTTAACTAAGTCCCCCGACTGTTATCTTCTAGTCAGCGCCTCTCATATCCGTATATTTTTTCACGTGGCTGTGTATAGTTTTGCGTGTGTATCATACAAATAAGAGGTACTGTGAGTACAAGAATCCAAAGACTCCCTTTTGTCTTTTCGTCACCAACGTTTTGCTCCACTTCTGCACGAAAATACTCTTTCCGATTTGTGCTTTTAACAGTTGGGGCAGCATTACCCTGCTTTGCTAGCTAATACCAGGCGTAATTAATCTTGGAGCAGGCGTTAGTTGGGTTGTCTAATTCACGGATGTGGTAACTCAAGGATTTCTGTGGCCTCAAGGAAATCACCGAAAGAAGTTTATGTAGAATTCATAATAAAATTACCCCGTTTGCGTGAAAAACATTCATCCTTTCTTCTTTTGCCTCATTCTCTTTCTCTTATTAACAAAAATGCTGTCTAAGAAAGTACGATTATTGTTTTATTTTAAACCACGACAAAGTGGGAAGGTTCTTTACCATATTCATTCGCAGTGTGCTTTCCTGAATCATAAATAAAACGAATCATTTAAAGAAACTTTTCAAATACGAGCATAAATTGCTGTCTTGGACAAAACTTCCACTTTTGTTGATTTCACACAATGACAGTTTATTGCTGTCTGGAATGAAAACCCACAAAACCTCAATTTTAAAGAAGCGTTTTTAGAAGAGGTCTCAGCAACTTGACCCATTTTCGATCAACAGTGAAGTATGCTCAATTGTTATAAGATAACGGGACTGGAATAATGCTTTTCTTTCCCCTGTGTTTAATGCTATCCACAGTTTTATTACTACCCGTTATTCGGAGCACTGTTATATAGACCTGTGTTGTTAATGGCAGGTCAATTATATGAACTGCTCTACCTTCCACCTTAAACATTTATTGCTTCAAAGTCTGTCTCTGATTTCTTATATTTCCGTTTAAAGAAAAAAATAACAATAATAAAAACCAATAAATAAATATACATAAAAAATCCTGAATTAGTATTTCTGTAAATATTTTAGAATATTAATCAGAAGCAGAAAGCAATAAAAGCAATTTATAAGAAATCTAATTTATGTGTGTTTTTATGGAGGTTTCTAGCACCTAGGTTATACGAAATTTGGACATACAATTTAATTTAGAGATGGACTACAGTAATCTGTCCAATGTTTAATCTTCAGAAACTCCTACACCAAAGACGCAATATTAAATCTGCGAGGAGTGTTGACGGAATTTGTGGGAAAACATGCTAGCATTTAAAATCTCCTATTCATGGTGAAAAGAATGAGACATCAATTGGAACTAAAGTAGTGAAGCAATATTGATAGTATATAAAATTGAGTGTGTTCCGAATTTGAAAATACTATTGTAAGCAACGTTAAAATTTTGAGAGAAAACAAAGATAATAATAATACAAGAACAAGAAGAAGAAAAGGAATAAGTATCGTTCCACGAGTATGAAACTAAAACATATTTCCGAACTATGTAAATTCAACAGTGAAAGTGGAAATAGCAGATATACAACTTTCGGTTGCAATAGAGAGATAATGACAGAGATGAAACTTATTCCTAGGACGATAAATCAATATCAAAAAATCGTCTTCTCATATGTCTTACTGTTTTTACTGTATGAACATAATTTGAAATCGGAGGTAGCACTATATTCCAGTAACTTTAGGTTGTAAAACAATTATAGGGTGGACATGGTGTATTTCGTTGAGACATGAATCGATTTTTGAAAGTCAATTGTCGCTATTTCTTACTATTTTTCAGTTATTGCCATTACTATTCAATCCAGAGTAGAATTGGGACGCTTGGTAATACATGGGATAATTCTTGTGTGAAAATTTTACTGTTACTAGGTTTATGTGGCCATAGATGTGTGTTGGGTAGTTTTTTTGAAGAGATGATAGACTCCTCCCACCGTTTAAAGTCCAGCCGGAAGTTCCCATGGAAAATCGATCTGGTCGCTGATAAAACAATTCCTATGTGGTATAGTATTCATCGATGGAAGCTCCGCATAGGATATATGTTTTCATAGTCACGGTTTCTTTGGAAGTACCGTGTCATGTTATGTATACATTAGAGCGAAATTTTGCCTTGGATTTGAGGTTGAGATATGCATTGATTGAAGTACCCCATACGAAATTTGGATTACCAAAGTCTGTCGAATTTGGTCGTGAGTGAAGAGAGGTGTCAGACACCATGTTTGATTCGTTGCAAACGAAATATATCATTTCATTGAAGCTCAGATTGTGTGTGTCAAATCCATCTATACTATTCTTGCTACGACATTTTTCTCTATTCATCATTATCATCAACAGTATAATGATGAACCTTTTTTGTATTCATACAATAAAATGTGAAAGAAATAAGTGTATATTCACACTTTGCTTCAAGTGTGTTTTCTGCTGAAGAAACAGATTGTGCGTGGTTTTCTGTTTGTTCTTTCATTTCGCAATATTCGTTTCCACTCGATTTCCTGAGGTGATGCTAAGTGACTCCTTGATTGATTAATATACTTTTATCAATGACTCTAGTGGAAGCATTGTCTCAATGGTAAAATGTTCACGTTTTTAGTGAGATTCCTGATTCAACCGAAACATGCATCAAATGGATTTGATCAAACACCATTTGCATGGCATTCTTCATTTAACATTTAGTTCATCATCAATATTAATACCGTGTTCCTTAGTGCTTAAGCATAATCGTTAAAACAATTGTTTAAACAGTAGCTTGATAATAACATAAAGTGTAAGTGTGTTTGGCTGTGGGAGTGTTAACATTCATCTCACCGACCAGGAAAACTAAGTATTTGATACTAATATCAGCTACTTTGGATTATTGTTACATGTCTCGATAATCTACCCTTTACTAAGTGCTGTTCCTTATCATATGGAGACAAAATTCGAAAGTAAGTGTAACAAATGAGCTCAACGACCCCATAAACTATCGGTTTGACACTAATATTGGCCATTTAATGTGTCGATACTCAACTCGTTATTAGTGTCTCTTCCTAAACTCATTCGGGCTAAATTTGAAGGTAACGTGAACTCGAGTTTACGATTGAGCTCAGCGACTCCGAAAACTACGGAATTAACATTAATATCACTCATTTTAAATTACTTTTACATTTCATGGTATTCCCACTACCGTTAACTACCAATGGACCACAACCGAATGTGCTGAATGCGATCACAGTATTACCATTGATCTCAGAAACCGCGAAGGCTATGGATTGGACACTAATATCGGTCATTTTGCATTCTTTTCATATGTCTCGATGACCCCCTCTAATAAAAAGTTGTTCCTTAACTAATGGGGACTAAATTTGAAAATAAATGTGAAAAAGAGTTTACCATTGAGTTCAGCGGTACCACAAGCTATGGATTTGACATTAAGATTGATCATTTTGAATTATTATTATTTTTACATGTCTTGCTATCCTACACCACCCCCAGGGACCACCCTGGCTTGGAACCAAATATCATGAATTGCGGTATATCCTGCTACAGATAAACTTATCTTAATGGATATTATAAGAATTGCTGTTCATATTGTATCTACATGCCTCGGTATTCTATCACTCATCCCTCGACAAAACTGCCACCACCCCCAGTCCGTTACCGATGGGATGAATGCGATGAAAGTTTCACCACTGATTTCACCAATACGCTCCACTTACGCCAAGGTTCCTATGATCAAATTTTCATAACTCTCGGTCCATTCGTCTGGTCCCCCCAGACGTCACACAGATTAACAGATAGACACACGTATTCTTTTTTTATATAATGTGAACTGGAATTTACAATTGAGCTGAGGGACAACGAAAACTCTGGATTTGACACTAATATCGATCATTTTGAACTATTGTATTTACATGTCTTGATAACCCCACTCCTCCTGGGTACCACCCTGGCCCGCAACCGAATGTGATGAATGCGTAATAACTTAATATTTATTAATAGAATTTCTGTTCATATAATATCTACATGCCTTGGTATTCTCTCCCTCATCCCACGATGGCACTGCCATCCCAAAGTCCGTAGTCGAAGGGATAAATGCGATCGAAGTTTCACCACTAATCTCATCAATACGCTTTATCTAGACCAAGGTATTCATCATCACATTTTGATAACTTTCGGTCCAATCGTCTCGTTCCCCAGGCATCACACACATAGACATATCCTTTATTTTCTTAACACTTTCAGCTTAATAAGATCTATCATTAGATACGAAATGTAAAATATAAAAGCTAAAACACACACAGACACACACATGTATCTACATTCCTATTATATTAAATAGTATTGATTTTTTTATTACCATACGACCATTGATGTGTCTTTTCGCTTCTTCTCTGTACTTTGTTCACATGAAAAGCTAAATAACGAATTGCACATACCAATGTAAAATGAAACGACAGAGCTCAGATAAACACGAAACTTGATATTAAACGACACAGCTCAGACAAACAGGAGTCTTGTGTTTAGTTAGTCTGTATGTATGTGTGTGCCTTTTTTAACGTCAAAATTGATTGTCATTAGCCAAGCAAAACAAGAGTATGAGTAACACACTTTACTCCTTGTTGTCTATCGAGCTCCTTTGTAGCTAAACGAAGATTTAGGGTTAAGTTCCCAAGTTGGCCGTCTGCAGAGAAAAGAAATTACTTTTTGCAAGATGGGTTCAAACTTGGCTAAACCTAAGCTAGCCCTACCCTACACTATTTTCCTCATTCCTTTCTCACTCTACTCTACCCAACCCTACTCTATTATACCTTTTTAAAGCGGTCCTAAGAATTGACGATTTTTAAATCTTCGTAGTTGTTATACGCTTTACGCCGAAAACCAGGCGGACGACCAACTTCGGAATAAATGTCAAAATGTAACAGACAATTTTAATGTTTCGTTGCATAATCATGGGACGTAAAACTTAAAGTTATATGATTATTTATTTACTATTAATATTTCTAGGTTCTTTTTTATTTTTCTATTTTAATAAAAACAGGAAGTGATCACATCTATTCACAGCTATTGAATCCACAGGAAGGCAAATCACCGAACACAAACACGCTGTACCAACTATCAATCACAATTAATCTTTCACTATACAATCAGTCATTATATCTTTGTAGAGTACTGTAGATAATTAAAAATGATTGAAATCTTTACTTTTATGTTCCAGTTAGCTTAGGTTATGCCGATTAGGCTAAAGGAGACGGTGATGATGACAAATGAATGAAATGGTGGAATGAAGAAATGGTGGAGGAAATAGAAGAACCCAGAAAGAACCCACGAGTACGGTGTTTGTCCACCACAAATTCCACACAGCGCAATCCGTGATCGAACCAGGGACCCCAAGCACCGCAGGTAAACGCTCTACCACTTTGCCACCGCTAGAACTGTAGATAATATTACTTTACCACTCATCATCAATATTACTTACAACATAGACATTTCTTTCAAAACGACGATGTACTGTTTGTGTGATGCACCATCTGTCAGGAAAGTAAATGTAAGTGTGTTTTGGTGACTGGCATTCCTGCGCTTTAACCAAGAGGCATATGAGAATTAAATCAATCAAATATGTAATAAGGGTAAGAAGAAATGTCTAACCTGAATAAGTCATTGCAGAGGGGCACAAGCTGTGAATACGAATAGTGCGTAGTGTAAATAAAAGACGACATCGAATAGAAAGCCAGAAACAGCTCCTGAACGGAGATAAAAGTAGATAAAAGTGTAAAAATTGTCCAGGTGGGAACATAAAATACAAATACAAACAAATACACTGACAACTTAACGTCTACCACCCAGTGACTTTGCTGTATTGCTTAAGGTGCTGAATTACAAATGCAAAGGATGTCAGTTCGATTCCACTTCAAGGAGAACTTATTATTTTTGTTAAGAATGCATACAGCTCATGAGAGCTCGTATTACCGGTTTAATATGTTAAGTGAAAACTAGATTAAAATTTCAATTGTATTTATTAGAGAAGTGAAACCATGAAAACCAGGGAGTAGGTATATATATAATCAGGGGTATGTATTAGAGGGCGGTGAAAGGAAAAACGACATTTTCACGAATTTCAAACATTTGAATCTCTACAATAGGTAAATTTCCTCAAAAATGCTGCTATTGCAGAGACCACCATGTCAGAAATGTTGCAAAATTTCTAGGCACTTTTGCCGATCAGCTCCCTCTGAGAAGAAAACCTCATTCAGTTCGAAAGTTTCTCTCTTTGTGTGTCTATCTATTTGTATATATATATATATATATATATATATATATAGATAGATAGATAGATAGATAGATAGATAGATAGATAGATAGATAGATTGATTGATATAGATATAGATAGCACTTTTTGTTAATGCCATACCGCTGTAACGTTCAGCAAATCGAAAACAAACCTTGCACAAACATTAATTGTTGAAGTATCTTGAATGAGTTCGCTAGTCTGAATAATCAAAGAAAAATGTTCAAAATGGCGGCTCTTTAAACTTTTAAATGTTCAAAGGAACCACATTTCGAGCATAAACTGGTATTCACAATATTTGAGTGAATTTTCCCTTTTACTGAAATATTTGTTTGCAGGAACTTATCCTCTATTATTGAAATATTGGACCGTATTAATTACCTAAACAAGGTTCACGCACTTTCGCTACGATAAAGCTTCTATTTTGTGGGTAGGGAATATTTGTATTGGAACATGTCTCTTTAATGTCTGTTTTATATTGTACTTTTTATTGGCAAATTAGGAGGGTTTTCTTGTTTCTTTCTTTCTTTTTCTTTCTTTCTTTCTTTCTCTTTTTTAAAATCTTAATGTTAAGCAATTGGATACAATTCCCCTAATTTTCTACTTTATTGAGTGATTAGTTCAATTTGGTTACCAGGTAGCTACAAAGTTAAAGTCCTAGCTCCTCTAGTGACTAGCATAGGCACTTTCGGTTCAGGGGCTTCCGGGTTCGATTAGCGACGGGAAGTCTGGAAAAATCCGAACGATTCTAGAGGTTTGGATTCCACATTAAATTGTAGGTCTACGTCTAATGCAGCCCGCTGCTGAATAGGGACGCTAAACTTCAATAATAACAAACCAAACAAAGTTAATGTTAACGGATAGATTTCCAAGTTAACAGATAGATAAAGGATAGTAATATTAAGGAGACAATGGGGAGTTTCGCTTTTATTGTAGCATCAACAATAAAATATCTTTCATCGTTAGGGTCAAAACTGCAAACTGTATGTACCATTAGCTTCATAATATGTATTTTAATGTAGGCTCAGAAAATGTTGAATTAGATTACAAGTTCACAATGGTGATTTCAGAATGTTTCGTCTGGGAAGCTTCAAAAACAAGAGAGGTGAAAAGAAATACCGTGACAATATTGGTAACACTTTGAGTACCATCGGATTTATGACCCCATCGAATTTCTCCCGGGTCGCCTCCTGAAACCATTACTGCAGCAGAAGGCCCGGTGGATAGCAGAATTTGACATTTGACTCTTAGTCCTGGCGTGGAAAAGTTCCCTGGGAACTAAACCGGCCTAAACTATAAATAGTATGTTGCTCTGCTCATGCTTTTGGACGCCTACCAGCTGTTGAAACAAGGTGAAACATAAACTTTCCTCTTCTTCCTCCACTTCATGCATGCGCAGTCACCTGTATGCAGAGTGCCGTTATTCTGTGTTGATCAGCTACTGGAGTAAAATGTCTTTAAGTGTTTGTGCATCAACTATGGGTACCAAGAAAGAGTACTTTTTAAATGTTGAATATGGACGTAATTCAATTAAAACCAAATTAATTTGTATTGGACTGGAAAGTGATGCATTTGAACCAGCGATTTGTGTTCTTAAAGAACTTGTGTTTGGAGTGGAATTAAACTTCGCAGAGTGGGAGAAACTTATACATTTGACTCCATTTGATACGAACTATTTAAATTCTGAAGTGGTAATTACATTTAAAAAATTTCTTGTCCGAAAAAGGAACTAGTGGTGCGGAAACTAATGGGCAACAAAAAGTGATGTTAGAGAAGAAAGGAACACTTTATGCTCCTCGAAACACTGTGTACTTAACTTCAAGTGACTGGCTTTATTTCTTGGAAATATTACCGTGTATTGAACATGCTGCGAAAAACACTTTGCAGTGTTGTGCTATTTTCACTTGTGTACAGATACTATTAGCAATTATTTACAATCGGAGTGTCTTACATGCAGAGGACTTGCCGGAATCCAAACATGTGCTGATAAACAGAGAATTATTACCGGTATGAACATCAGTTTTCCACGTGTATCTCTTGATAAGAACAGTGATGTGAACATTGATGGTGAAAGATTAAAATCGGAAATGAAAGTATTTCGCCAACAAAAACTAATAGAATCAATTACGCTGATTTATTTGTTTGTGTACAGACACAGCAATGGTGGGGGGAAACCGATACTCAACCTTCGGAGGGTATCAACGAGGTGAACGTCTGTTCATAAAGAAGAAAATTGATTTAAAATGAACATTGTATATATAAATTCAAAAATAAAAATGTATTGAAAGTGAAATATTTTATTTGTGTTTTGTGCTCTTTTAATACACTTAAATATGATATGATTTATTATTAGTGTACAAGTGTTTTCTATGATAAGTAAACCTTAACATATTATTCCCTCTATTCTATGTGTTATGTATAATAATAATGAATTAAAATACTTGAAATGTTTGTTAAATAAAAGTTAGTATTTGAAATCATTATTATTATTATACAACTCTGTCTTAAGCATGATATTTGTTTTTTATTTTGAAAAAAGGAACTTTAAAATAATTAATATTATATTTAAAAATTGTTCTATCATAATAATAATATTGAATTCCTATACTTGGTTTAAGTTACGAAAGAATAACTGATTAAGTATTTGAATTCAATATTTTTTGTTACATGATTACATCATTGCATTAAAAAATCAATTCTAGATTCTTTCGTTCAAAACATAGTGTGAAATTCTTTAATTCAATGAGTTTAAAAATATGTTTTAACATATATTTATTTCATTACATAATTAATCATAAAAGATATATAAATATTAGAAAATGGAAGAAAATAATAAAAAATCATTTGTTTTCAAAGAGAAAAAAATAATACAAGCTAGTTATTGATGATGATAATATTTACAAAAGAAAAAAAGATGGTAACTATAGTAAAACTTTTCTTAAAAAAGGGTGTTTAAACTGTTCTTTCTTCGTCTTCCTCTTCATGTTCAATGTGCAAGTGATTTTAAAAAGTCACATTTTACAAACACACTCACACACAGTTCTTTAATACTCGTTATATATCCACTTGATGATGACATCATAGATGACATATGACGATGATGATGGAATGTAGATATAAGTCATACTGTACAATGACGCTAACGATCTTTTATTCTGAAATGAAAAAAATAAAAACCATAACTTAAAATTTATTTTATCTAAAATCATGAACAAATAAAAGAACAACAACAAAAGAAAAAATTATAATATGTATAAAATACGTTATAATAAAGAAGGAGAAATGACTACGTGCAGTAATGGATAGAATTTAAAGTCTATTTTATCTATAACAAAAAGTATCGAAAACAAACGAAGAAGAAGGAGAAACAACAGTCATAACAATAATAAAGACACGAGCACTATGCATACAGTAGAAATGATTACCTGTATTAATAAATAGAACAATCGACGATCATTTTTTAGGAGTTGATGAGACGGTATAATAAAAATCGTTTAAGGACTTTCCTTTAGCTTTAAAGCAAAGGAATAGGTATGAATAATGTCCACATATGGACAATTTCATACTTTAATTTGTTTATTATTAAATATATAAGAAAGTGAGTTTCTACGTAGAAATTAAATATGTTGCATTACTAATGGAGGAAACCCATATGTATCGAAGTAGTGGGCACGTCTATCCGTATTAATATATACATAAGTGAACTCAATGGGTTCCGATTGTATTAGCTAGGTCCGTATTTATGATGATAGTTGCAGGCAGTGAAACATGCGTTGTTAACTCATACTGCATATACACCAACGAAAGATTGTAAAATAAATAATTGGTTTGAAGTGCATTCAATAAACATAGTGTAGAAGACATCATGTACAATAATGCAGACAAGTACATATATGTTGCGTTATTTAAATAATGATAATAACGTACCTTCAAAGTCCATGATCATGTTCCTCTGATGACCCACTTCTAAGAGGGGTTGGAACTCGCCGTATGTGATGTGATGCATGAGACAGGTGGTGTTAGAGGATTCTTAAAATAAACTTCCAGACGAACACAGCCGTGCCGAATAAGGTTCCAATGCTGCAGAGAGCTGGCTTCTCCATCTTGCGTAATGTCGAAAACAAAGATAGTGTATCCTTGATGAAGGTCAAGGCGAGGAATATTGTTGCCAAGATTTTAAAAGTGAATGTCTGATTCACAGCATAAGGTATGGTATGAAGAATCATAGAGGTTGTTTTCGAAATTTTGTTGTAAAGATTTTGAAGGTACAGGTTTTCCATCAATGTATAATGAGAAGACATTGATGTCAAAATATTTGAAATGAAATGGACTTGAAGTTATCGTTCCTGTATAAGCATCATTTTGAGTAAACACCACAATCACTAGAGCTGATAATACTCCCATAAATAAATTATCGATTGTTTTCGATTGAAGATCCTTTGGAATGACGAATGGCTTCAATTGCACTCTTGTGAGAGGATATTTGGCAGTTGTTGATTGTATACATTGTTATGTGCTAGTTTTATTGTAGGACTGATATCAATCTTTTTAATATGTAAAACAGCGTCTAAAATATTCACTTTAGCCTCAACAGACGAATCAGTAGCGACGAGACAAAAGTTTGGTATTGCAAGAATTAACTTGATGCGTAATTCTACTCCTTGGACTAAACAATTATCCTGATTAAAATATCACAATGCAGATGTCCAAGCATGTCGAATTTTGCACTGTTTTCTTGTTAATTCATAACGTTTTTGAAATCTTCTATTACCACTAGCTGTTGCATCAATATGTCCAGCAGTATCTTGAAACCAGAATGCACATTGGAGATGAGTATTTTTAACAGAATTATCATAATTTAACAGTTTGTCGATGTATGATCGATATGGATGATTATGAGATGGAAATAATATCAATTTGTTATTTAGATACACTCCCACTTCACTGAGCATAGAATTTACAAAGTCATTAATAGGAACCATAAATTTATCACTTTCACCAAATGTTGATCCACCACGCTTAAAGATTTATATTTCAATGTAAAGAGGAGTATTTAGTAGTTCTATGTATTCAACACTTATTCACGGGATGACAAATTCTATAGGTGCATTATCAGCTAGTGAACTGATTGGTTTATATAACTACATGATTATCCAATATACTGGTTTGAGTTGGTTTTGTAGAAAAAATATTTAGTTCAGCTTTTACACAATTGCAAGATGATGATTAACGAAAGCCATGAAGATGATTCAACCAAATATATCGTGTGATAATTTCCTCCTCTTATAAGACTGATTTTTCTTTGTTTTCTGTGTAGCTTTCCTCTTGCCCTTCTTCTCCTTCTTGCGCTTGATGATGTGTAAAAATGAAGGGTTAAAGATGGAATTTCTTTTCCAACGCTGATATCCAGATCCTAGCATAAATTTCAGTATATTTTAAGCTTTTTCTTGCAAGATGGACTTCGCTTCAGCCATTCGTTGATGAAAGGAATCGTTAATAGGTTGTTTATCGATGATGACATGATAAATAATGTTTGCTCCAAATTTTAATAAGTCCATTCCTATTGTTTAGCTCCCTGTTTTACTAATGGCATGACAGAACGAAATAATCCTTCAAGGAAACTTCCAATACCATGTTCAACTGGATAAGGTGATCCAACGTTTCCAGTTCCAGAAAGACCTTGTTTTTTATTATATTGTGAACAAGGGTTGGATATTTTCTTATGTTGTTGCACTGGTCTGAAATGTTGTTTACCTCATACAGTTTCGAAATGAAATACCAGTGGAGAGTTTGTATTATCCCTCTTATCTATTATGATGTGTTCAAAATGCATGATCTCTATAGGCACATAATGTGGGGGATTAAAAGTTTCTATAACACTACTAACAAATGTATGATTCACAGGATTCATATTTATGATATGTAATAATGGTGCTACTATATATCCAACAAATACAGATTGAATTATATCACAATATATATGCATTGTAGATGGAAGTCCTAAATTTAAATTTGGTACGTTTTGGCATTCTTGTATATCCTTTAAATCAACGTTTGGATTAAATCCCAACATCGCACTGACACTTGATGATAATGCAACGTCTAAATCTACGTCTTTATGAAGACGTCGTATAAAACAGGTATTACTCTCACGAGTGTAGGTAATATGTAAATTTGTGAATCTGTTGTGCGTATTAATTATCTTTATCAAAACTGAAGTGTCAGTGTAATAACGTACAGGAATAGTTACAAATTTCTATTCACCACTTTTTGCAGATTTGTAAAAGAATTATTATTTTCTTCATTAATATTTAAAATTGAATGAGGGCAATAGACACTTCTCAGCAATAGCCTTAACTCAGGAATAACCTCTTCTCACTTTTCACTGAATTCCATTCTTTGATTAAGATTAATAGTGTATGATGTTAAGGTGTTGTCAGGAAAATATTTCATAGAAATATTTCTTGGAAGAGTAGCTTAAAAATCTCCATCTGGTTCCATTGTACTTCTCGATCTTCTTTATGGATGATGCAAGTATCCAAGAATCGAAAGAAGAAGGGTATCCTTTCCAAGTATTCTTTACTGTTACCTTTTCTTCCTGTACGTATGATTTTATCTATACAAATATTTTATCTATCTATTTTATCTTTGATAACGTCACATGTTAGAATTTTTCTTTATAAAATAATACATCCATTGTTTCTTTGTTTAAATCTTCTATTTCATAAACAGTTGGATCTCTTGGTTTTATCTTCTTCACTTTAATTATTTTCTAAGTCCAGTTTTGCATGTATTCTTTATCAAGTGTATATTTATTTAGTTTTACTAATTCGTACTGTATCACCAAACTTAAGTTCTTTTGAGAAATCTGGACTCTTCTTCTTCTTCTTCTTTATTTTATTATCATACTGATTATTCCATACTTCTAATAGGTTATTTTGATTAAAGTTGCATGTGGCTTCTTAATACTTGAATGATAAACTTCATTGTATGATTTCAGAAGAAAGGGTGATACATTTAAATAATTATATGTTTGATACTTTGTGAAATATTTCCACATTTTTTCTTTTAGAGTTCTGTTAAAACGCTCTACAATACTAGCGTTTATATCAGAATTTTTGGTTGTAATATGTTTTATTTTGTTTACCTCTAAGTACTCTGTTTTGTGTTATTAGTAAACTCTCTTCCTTTGTCAGTTCGGAATGTAATTGTTTTTCTGTACTTAGAAAACAATTTTTAATGCTTTTAAGGCATCAGTTGTAGTTTTAAATTTTAATGGCAAAGCCCAGTCATATCGATTGAATACATCTATCACTGTAAGAATATAATGATATCTGCCATTAAATTTATGAAGAGATTGAAGATTATTAATATCACTATTCCCCTCATCATCAATGTTATTCACTAGATATAAATCTCTTTTAAAACAAAGACGTACTGGTTTGTGTAACGTATATGTTATTTGCTTCAGTAATCACTTTCTTATCCAGTGTATAGGAGTTTTCTTCTCCGTAGCTATCCATAATTATTGGCAGTTGAAAACGAAGCAGGATGTGAAGGGTTGTATTAAATGTTGCTTAACTGTTTGTTTATGGTTTCTTGACCATACTGGACGTTTACACGCACGTTTCCTTTTCCTTATAGGAGATACTACTTTTTTCCTTTTCTTCTTCTTCTTCTTCTTCTGTTTCTTCTTCGTTGTCTTCTTCAGACGATTTCAGAGGTATTTTTTCCCTTGACGATGGTACTACAGGCGATGCTTTAGTTCGTCGTAAAATATATGGCAAACGTTTTGGATTTCCAATAAGTTCTTGAGGTGTGTTATTAGAATATAAATATCTGCAAAATGGTCCCATCCAGGTGCATTTGTGTGTTTCCGTGGTCGTGACACATTACAAATTAAATATACAATTTGAGATCCTTCTAGTTTATCTCTTTTGATGTAAACAGTTCCTTTATTATCCCACATGATATTATTATCATGTTTCAGGGTATGCAGTAGTAATTCATCTCTTTTTGGAAACTTTTGAGTATAGATAACAATATTTCTTCTTCTACTTCAGGCTTCTCTCATTTAGCTGAAGTGTCACATATAATAATCGAAAGTGTCACAGGTTCTTCTTGTCTTCGTATTAAATGTAAATATTTTTGAAGAATATTATTATACTGATTCCACTTTTCTTCATCACTAAGCGATGATAAATGTAAAATCTGCTACATTTCTTGATCCAAACTAGATTCACCTTTCTCCAGGGCTAATGATAATGATGATCGTGTTTGTATACGATTACAAACGTCATGTGGTACTAAAATCATTTTCTTTGCGTGTTCCATTGCACTAAAGGAATAGTAAACTTGATAATGTACCACTTAAAATAGGAGCTAGGAGCTAATAATGCCGGTAGGAATCCACCCTGCTGTTGCACTAATAAATGCTTCTTATTCTTTGGGATGGAGTTTCCTTTCTTCACAAGATATCAAAGCATCCTCTTGTATCGCTTTAATCTTGCTTTCTGTGTCTTTGTAAGAGATACATTCCCTTTTAATTCATTATAACATTCGCAAATACTACGAATCACTGAAGTGTCTGCATTGGCCACTATAGCTTTTCGTAATTTAGGATTTGCTTTGCTCAGCATTCGAAGATCTCCATGTTTTACTCTTTGAGACATATTGATAGAATGAAGAAACACAGTTTAAAAAAACATTATAAACACATCTTCTTCTATTTCGTTGGAACATAAACGTAATGATAAATCAGGAAAGGTATTTGTTTGAAAACGAAGTTCATCTTATGTATCCTGTTTTAAATCAATAAATAAATATCCATATGTTAACTTTGTTGCGTCGATGAAACTTTCTTGAAGAAATTTTGGATTCTCAGCATTTAGTTGATAACACATATGTTTAATGTGTTTTGTATCACTTGGATTTCTAAATAACACGAAATAAGAACAATTCAAGCTCATATCTCAGCTTCCTTTTCACTGATGAAATATGTTTTCTGTAGTAAATAGTGCATTAAGATTTCTATGATGGAAACCTTCGTAAAGATATCAACTGTATTGCGGTTCAATTCACACATAGGATCATCAGTAATAATAAGATGAGGTCCAGTTTCAGGTAAACATTCTTTTATTCGAGGTAATTCTTCAATAAATTTTACTTTTGTCGAAATTTCTCTCTATGCATTTTGACACTCTGCATAGTACCAATGAACATGACGGAACGATGTATTAACCACACGTGATACATTGGACAGGAATCGTATTACAAAGTAAGTTTTTCCATCCACTTGGTCATGCAACAATACATGAAGAGGGATGTTTCCACGTCGTATCCATGTTACGAAGTATGAAATTCTCTCTTCATCCATATATTTATAAAGGGCCGTCATAAATCACACGAGAGCTCATGTGATTTGTATCCCATGTTAATAAGCAGGTCCACGTCTTATACAGCCTCTCTGCTCAAGGAGACGCTAAACATAAATCAACTTATTCAATTCAAAAGAAGAAGTTTCTCATTTCGTTTAATAATTTTATAAGTCTCGTCTCGTTTCATTTGCTCAGAATCAATACTTAGAATTCGACCGCTTTCATACAGTTCCATTCTTTACAATTTAATATGTGTAAGGGAGCATAACGCACCGCAAATATGAATGTTAGGTACCGTTCAGATGTCCGTCTGGTGGATGTAGGGTAGATGTCCTGAAAAAAGCCTTTAACATTTTTCGTTCGAGCGACCCATTGGAAATCGAACACTGGATGCCCAAGATTTAACCTACAGCTTATTGTGAAATTTATGCCTTCATCCCATCGTGATCAAACAGAAATCTTTTAACTATACGTCCCTAATATTAGTATATGTATTACTTGTAAATAACTAGACACTTGAACAAAATAAATTTCAGTGCAGGAAGCAAAACATATGGGATAGAGACCCCTATGACTTATTAGTTTAACGTCTTCTCGACAACAATACTATTATATATTATTTTTTGTACATAGGAAAGGTCAGTGTTACTTTCTAGGTCAACATTATTTCTTTTGCTTATCGTAACGTGAGCTTGAAAATGACACGTTTCGTTTTCCCTCTTCAACGTAGTATAGCAATAAATTAGAAGCTAGGCACTGCAGAGTGTAGCAGTGAAAAATTAATTTCATTTTAAATTACAATTTTAACGTATGTGCATTGCTCATTTACAGATACTTCATTTTTATATTACAAACGTTCTTCATTTACTGTCGGCCTGGTCAATATTGAAGAACATCCATAATAAAGAACAATTTCCTGTAATAACTTTAATAAGCACCGTGTGCCTTCGGTGCGAGCGGTCCCGGGATAGACTACCGGTCTGGACCATTCGCTCGAAAAACTGTAAAACGCTTTTTAGGCCAGCCACCCTGAGTGAGGTTTTGTTGGGTTTACCTCATTCACACCAGGCAAATGCCGGGGTGGTACCTGACTTACAGGTCCCAATCCGCTTTCTTCCTTCCTTTCATAATCATTTCTTCCTTCCATTTCGCCGGATAATATGCTCGCCGAGGTACGTCATCCCTCAAAACGTGACAGGCTAAATGGTCTTATACGCCCAAAACCCAGAAATCTAAATCCTAATTCTAATCATAAGTGGCACGTGAGGTCCCTGACTCAATACCACACGAACAGGGAAAACGAGTGTGCAGCGATAAAGATGAAATTCTTCAGTTTAACATCCCACGAATATCTCCTTTACGCTAAGGTGAAGGGATGATTAAGGCAAGTGAATAATGATGAAATATTGTAATGAGATGAAGCGGAAGTATCCGAAGAGAATCAATGGAGACGGTGATGTCCTGGACAACTTACTTGGCCTGGGACAAAACTAGGAATCCCCTGCATTAGAGAGGTTTATTGAAGAGAATAGGACGAATATGGTATATATTATTACGTTATTCGACTGTTTGTAAACGTTCTCTTAACCATAGTTATCTGTGACCGTTTTTACAGAATGTGGATAAAATTTCAACTGGAAATGGTTCTTTTTCTTATATGTGATTGAATAGGGATTTGGTCAGCTCAATAAGATTTATCGATTAATATGAATATTTGACTTCGGTTCACTCCTGCACCAGTAGGAAACCACAACTCTAACCACTCATTTAAAGTGTTACTTATTCTGGCACTTTCGGTTCACTAGAGGTCCACAAAGGGTGTGACGGTCCTGTGTTAAGTGTGGTCCTGGGTTCGATTTTGGAGGGAGAGCATTGAAATATAAACTCACTTCACTTGTTTGTACAGTTTTTTCATGGTGTAGGTGATCAGATACATTTGCGGAATCGATTAGCTAGATGCGACCCCCTGATGCAAGATCCAATATATTTTGAATCAAAGATTTTCTTGCACGCCTTATATCTACAGAACTACATATAGTGTACCAAGATCCAAATTATCACTTAACTCACTATGATGTTCTTATTCCCTAAAAAATACAAAGAGTCTATTTAGGGGGCCGTTCAAAAATTTTGTGACCCCTGATCCAAGATCCAATATATATAAATGAAAAATTATCTTTTACGACTTATATCTGCAGAACTAAATATAGTATAGAGAGATCCATGATATCACTCGTGGGGGCCTGTAATGTGCCATTACAACTATGTGTTGTGATCTCCCTTCCCAGGGGCCCTCTAATTTGTTCACACACTATACCATGCTAATTTTTCCAAAATAGGCTTCAGTTTATATATGATATTCAATTGATTACAATTATACTTGGAATTAATGTGGAAACTCAGAATAATTTAGTATTAACTATATTTTTGGGAATAATAACTTTATTCGTACGTTAGCTCATGATAATATTTAGCATATGGGTATTTCCAACAGGGAAACATTGAAATCATCATCCTAATGCTATTCAAAAAACTAGGTGCGCTATTGGGCAGAAATTCTTGAAAGAATCTACCAATCTACATTTTGACAGAATAATTTGGATCCCCCTCGTCCTTCTTGAGATGCTCATATCCTCTCTGAAATCCGGTTTGATCCAGATTTTACCATTTCCTATTCGTTCCGTATTCTCCGCAACCAAATTTCTCTGCTGTGATTTGAATTATTTCCGGAACTATGGTATTAAGGAACGAGAATCTTCATTTCAGACCCAGCGTTGAACAAGGACGCAGCCTATAATTTCGTTGAGCGAAAGGTTTGTGTATTCGAAGAATTTAGCTGCAGACACCCAGGTATAATTAGTTATAATACAAATTTAAGTTGTTGGAAGTTTCTGGGAGCCTTAAAATATGAAATTTTGAACAGAAAACAGACTGAATTTTTGAATTACAGAATGCTGCACGACAGACGCCATGTTGATTCTCGATCAGTAACTGTGAATGGAAATAGCTTGAACGTGTTAAAATTTTAGTTTGAAGATCCTCAAGTTGTCTCTTGAAGTCAGTGATTTGAATCAGTTAAATTTCCTTCTCACCCCTCTTAAAAGGTATTCCGATTAGGGTTATATGTAGGCCTGTCGTAGCATATTTTTAATGTGCATGTAATATAAGTATTTTTTTACTAACATGGCGTTGCTGTGATGTGTAAAGTAGCTAGGGTAGTTTATATAATGTCACTGTAAACAAAAGGTAAGGGCCTTCCACCTACTCTTGATTTGAGTACTTTTCCAGCGAAAATGGGTTGAACAAAATTCTTGGGGGTTCTTTTCCCTTCAGGAAAGGGGCCCTTTCCATTCATAGTGGCATAATGTCCTCACTTGACAGTGAATTAAAGGACGATGAGTTAATTGGTAACAGGGACACTTGGGCAATGATTCATTTCAGTCACTCCCTTCCTAAAATACAGAGCCGAATTGTGAAAATTGGATATCTTTTATGTACAATTAAATTGCGTAGTAGGGATTATTTTGTAGTGGAGTATATGTCGTGATTTTATAATATGCCTGCTTTGAACAGTCTTTGGTATATTTAAAGTACTGTATAGGATGTCTACTAGTGAATCTTCGTTACAGAGCGTTACGAACAAGAAATGTATATATATTGTTACGGTGTAACATTAGCCTGGTCTTGAAACTAGGGTGAAGCCGCCACTGATTTATTTCGGAAACTACTGACATGAAGTGACCCTACTCTTGAGGAAAGTCGGTAGAGGATCGTTATTGAACTTTGGTTCTTGTAGGCACCATGCCAACGTGATTGTTATTTTTTATTGTATTTTTAATTCTCCCACGCCTTTGGAAAAGGTAACAGAGCAAGCCACGATAAAAGGATTGACGTAAATAAGAAGCCGATGATAAACACGTATTAAATTATGAGCAAACAATTCCGTGAAGTACTTGACGAACAAAAGTCAGAGCGTTTCTGAGATCTCTATTCTACGCAATTAAGAAAATTACGGAATTGAGTTCTCCTGAAGTATGACGCTCAGAATTATTCTACATTCGTCAGTGTCCCTGCACATCCTAGAAGTCTTGGGTTGCGTTATTTTTCCAAAGGAAGGGAATGACAGTGTTTAATAAAATTGTGCAGCTTTATCTCAAAACCAAATAATAAGAACGGCTTCTGCTGACTCAGTTTCTGAGTGGGTGATCTTACGTCAGACGGCGCATATAAAAATTAAAAACGGAAAATCTCGGGGTGATTTTTGGGGGTGAGTCTTGTGTGGTGTTCGCTTGTGCGGGTCTTGGTTCAACGTCGACGCGCGGAGTGTCAGTGAACACTTCCTGTAGAAGTTACTCCAGGTATGTAAGAAATAATTCTTTTGCTTTCTACTAAACGGCAAAGAAGGTGCAGATATGAAGGTTGGGAGGCTGAAACTTTGGACTTTAACAACTTTCCGTCATTCAGATCATTAACTCTAGCTTAGTAAACTATTTTTGCAATACTCCTTTTTGGACGTAGGTAGACTACCTTACAGTCGTGAGATAGCCAATGAAATAAAGGGTATTCACTTTGGTGTTTAATATTATGAAAATAAACTACATAAATGGTTAAAATATAAAATTGAATAGAACTCTTGTAAATCTTGAAGAAATGCTAGTTACTTCGGAATTCTTACTTTGTAATTCTATTGTACAAATTATTTTTTTTCACTAGTCTTGTAATAAATTTGCTAGCTTGAAAGGATTATTTCATTTATCATATGGATTATTGTTCTAAGGGTTAATGACCACTAACAGCGGTTTGGAGGATTAGTCGATAGACACACTATGCTACTCGATCCCGTTAGTATATTATAGCTAACGTCCCCGTTTTTTTATAAGTATCCTGTGAACTTGGCGCTGATGACAGAAGGTTTTCTCGAGGTTGTATAGATAGCTGACTACTCACTATCTTATCCAAGGGACATGATACTGTGAGTTGCTTAAGCAAGTACTGAATTAGAGTGTGAGACGCCGTCGTGAACGAAAAGTGGGTCGGAATCGAGCCTTCTCTATGAGTCTCACTCTCCTTCAATCTTACTCTTCCGACACCTACTCAGTGTGCATTCACAACAATGTAAGACTTGCTTAAGGAAGATTCGCCTAGAGGAACGGTCTGGGACCAACTTCGATAATAGCATGCATGGGAATCTAATACCCATATTTGATAAAGTAAGTATGTTTCTTTTTCAGGATCCTTCTAGGGACCCCATAACTAGTGTTTTACATACTTACGTAGTAACTACATTAGGGTCGCCACTTGACCCTTGCCAACTCCCTCAGACTTTAGTGTAAAATGCAGTGTGTTCATACACACACAAATATATATCGTAATAACTTTGGTGGAGGCTTTTCCGGGTAGCATTTTCACTGTCTTGACGCTTTTACTCCGATCCCTCCCTCCATACTCTGTATTTTTCTTTGCCAAACTATTGTTGTAGGTAAAGTAATTATATATATTTTTTTCATTTTGTATTTATGTTTATGTTTTAGGTTTAGTATTTTGTCTAATATTCTTTTAGAGTGATGTTGATATTTAATGACTATTCAGTGGTGTAGCTAAACATTTGTTTTGCGCGACGGAAGTTTTCTCTTGGCAATGCAAAAGAAAATAATATATCTAAGTTAAGGAGTAATTTTATAGAAACAAAACTTTGATTTCTGTTCGGACACTGTCCCTCGTCACTTTTTGAATACCGGACTACACCTAATCATGAGAATTGCAAAACTCAACAAGCTCCGCCTGGTAATAAAAATCGGATATCTTAATGTTTCTCTTCAACCTTGGAAATAAACTCTAATACGTGTACACGAGTTAATTTTATTTTGTTTAACAATAAGAAAGTCAGGTCTATCGGAAATGTAGAAAGGAAGGAAGTGGTAACAGATAATAGCAATATATAATTCATTGTTTTAAATAGGTTACTATAACAGGTAGCGGATACGAATATGATAGCAATGTCAAGAAAAAAAATACTGACGCCCACGCAACATACAAATAATACAATATGAGTTTTAGTAAAAAGTTCAAACAAGTTCTCCGGGAATTGGGCTTTCGACAGTGCCCATACTCATCCTTTCCTGATGGAAGGCATTGCATTATACAAGACCGGTTTGGAAATGTGTACTGCATTCATTGTGATAAGAGGAAGGCGTTAGGAACAAGACGACCAGAATTTGGTCGCTGGGTGGAGACTGATTCGAGAAAGATATCTGATACCTGGAACCGAACACAGTACTTAGACCCACCTACGCCGGTTTCGAACCCTTGTTCCACAGTGCAGGACGCACCACGGACAGGTTGTGAAGATACCCCGTTGGCGGCATCCAGCCCCCTGTGCTCAGCGTTGAACCCAGTACTGGACGCAGAAAGACGACTTGAGAAACCAAATCCCTTACCTAGAAAAATGTTTAACATTGAGGGACTTGAAGACACTCCTCTTGGAGAAAATAGTAGATCTTATCGAAATTCCCTAACTTTACAGGAAGAATTCGAAAAAGCCCTAAAACAGAAAACAGTGGAATTGGACTCAGACCCAATCTCTACCATCGAAGTAGAATCTGATATCTTTGGCGAAATGATGAAAGAGTCAGTATCGTTAGAACCAGGGTTTATGCCAGAATCAGACATCAATGATTCGGCAGCCCAATCTACTAGGGAAGATGACTTAACGACTGGGCTTCTTAGCCCAATTGCAATTTATCTTCCCCTAAAATTCGAAGTAGCCGAAGGAATCACACCGCCTGCGGCAGAGCAGTCGGAGTTACAACTTCAGTCCTTCGAAGTAGAATTAGCAAGTAAATCCAAAGAAATTGTAAGCCCCCAGACAGACATAAGAATAGATGAAGCTAAAATTGCATCTCTTAAGGAATCGATGAGGACGAATCTCTCCCCTTTAGTACTCAAGCTGGTAAAACCTTTAATGCGGAATATGGCGAATAAAAAGGTTCAAACTACCGTGATTAGAAGAAGTGAGGTCAGTTGTGAAAAACTTGGTATTATTTTCCAGACCTACCAAGCAGACCTCTCCAATGTTCTCTTGCCAACGGACGCTATATTGGACAAATTTGATATCGGAATTCAAACAGATCCAGTTACGAATACAGAAAATATTAGCATTCAGACAGATTATAGATTTCCAAAAATAATTAGAATTCAGACAGATCCTGATTTGAAAGTGATATCGTCTAAGACAACACAGACCGTACCTTCCATGTTTAATCATCGACTTCCGTTAGACGATAAAATTATACAGCTCGAAGGGGTAGATAATTTAATTAGTATACCAGAAGCGTTATCGCAGTCCCATTCGGGGACCGATGAGCAAGATGAGAGAGACGAGGAAGCTATGCGTAGGGAAGCGCTGGAATATGAACTACACCTGTTAGCCGAGGGTCGCTTAAGTTCTGACGACTTCTACGAACACTCAATAACTAACACCACGGAATTTCAAGGCTCCAGGCCACCCCTGGCCAAGAGTCCGGAGGGAACAATTAGCTCTTCAGACTGGAAGACCGCTGTCGCATCAACCCCGCGCAGGATCAAAGAGGGGATCACTTTAGAAACAACCAGACGATCCCCTTCCAGATCACCGACGCTACCTAGCATCCCTGAAGAAGAAGAAGAAGAAACAAAGGAGGAAGAACAGCAGGATGAAAACGGAGAAGAAAATGAAGGAGATAAGCAGCGTTGGACCGAAGAAGCAATAAATCGAAACATCGAGCGGATTTTCGAGTACGCTGAGTTCGGAGAATCAGTGCAATTCCTGCAAGAAGTGGTGACAGAACATAAGTCATTGCCTACCTCCGTTCAAGAACGCACTCCGTACTTTAACGAAACTTCGTATGAAGACAATTATAGCTCCAGATCGGAAGAAGAAAACAGCGCAGAAGGAATCGAATCGGAATCCCCTGCTACTAAGGAGATGCAGAAGTATGGGCGGTTTATAGAACCAGGGAAGTCAGGAACTAGTTCTATCCATCCCTCTGTTGTCACCCAGTCAGACGAAGTTGTTGAGAAAACGTCCGCGTTCATAAGACACAGCCTGCGAAATGGGAGTGGGGAAGCCATGCAAAACATCGAAGAAGGTTATAGCTGTAAGCCAAGCACCAGCTAAGGGAGGAAAGCACATTTAGTGTTTAACGAAGAACAGTTTGAGGATCGAACCCGAACCTCACAAGAAGAAAAATTAGATTGTAGATATAAGAATCTAGACAGGAAGGATTTAGTTGCAATTAAGAAGGAAGTAAAGAATGAACTTGCTCTGTCCTAGGTACCAACTTGATACCTTGCAATTTTAAAAAGGAATTCTCGTCTCAAGAAAACAGCTTGACAAAAGAATCGAAGGGTATGCAACCGGATGTGAGAGAGAAAGATGGAAGTAGTGGAAATAAAGGAGATAGGGATCTGAAACGAAGCCCCACGTTTATCCACTACTCAGTCTCGAACTCAGGACCGGAGCAAACTCTTAGAAAATCGGACTATCAAACTTCTCCCCCTCCTCAAGGAGATAGAGATCTCTCTAAGAATGAATTTCTTTCTGTCCCGCTCCATGTCTACCCGAACGTAAACATACCAACTTTCAGTGGCGATAGAAATGAATCGGTGGAACGTTTTTTAGAAGAGTTTGATACAGTTGGACGCATTTATGACTGGACGGATTTTGACAAAGCTTGTTATTTACCTGCCTGTTTAAAAGGTTCTGCGCAAGATTTCTATCATGTGGAAGAGCCACAGCTAGCAGGCCTTGGATATAAGGAATTGGCTGCTCATTTGCGCCAAGCACTAACATCGATTGAGTACCGAGCTCGATTGGAATTTGACTTAGCATGCAGAAGGCAGCAGGTCAATGAAAATAGTATGGCGTACGTATACGCCTTACAGCGAGACCTGAAACTACTCAATGGAAGAATAGAGGACACAGAGTTATTAAGCAGGATGCGAACAGGATTGCTCCCTGAAGCCTTATATTATTGTTTATCGACTATTGAGGAAGAAAATGATTTGGAAAGCTGGTTGGAAGATCTGAAACGATTTGAAGCAGCAAGGAGAATATTTTTGCAGCGTAACATCCTCGAGTCGACCTACCGTAGTACGATTGCTCGCTCATCTAACATCCCGGAAAACCCTGACTTTGTCAGTATTGGAATTTGTTGCACGGATCGAATAGAGGCGGGGGAGGAACCAAAACCCTATCGCCTTAGTTACTCTAATAATTTTGGCATAGGGATGGGAGGAGGACGATTGTGTACCGTGAAGATTAAGGTTGGCTCCACCTGGACTTCCGGTCTCATTGATTCTGGGGCTGAGATAAGCCTTATTACCGATAGATATCTCTCACATCGATTCCCGATCGCTGACCGATTGAAAGGTTATGTGAAAATAAGAGGAGTGGGAAGTAAACCCTCTGATTTTCTTCCAGTGGTGCGATTGTCATTCTATCTTCGAGACCACTTGAAAACAACCTCTAGGAAGTATATGGATATGGCTATAGTTAGTGCTAAAGATTGCACTTATGACGTAATCGTAGGAGCAGATTTCCTCCATCGTTATTGTCTTTCAATACATTCGTGGTACCTATCGTTGGCTGATAAGGATGGAAATCATGCTGGAGACCTCTGGTTCGAGATCCCCAAGAGTTACAGAGGTTTTCATAGGCGTACGATCAGTACCTTAGCCTTGACCCATGTAGAGCGATTTTCTCGAGGAAAGCAAAATCATAGGCTAGTATCCTACGCACCCAACAACAGCCTTCCTTTATCAAGAAAGTCAGATGCACATAGGGCATCGAACCCCAAACGCAGTAGACAATGTCATACCACGAATGTAAATTCACACATCCCGTTTCGGTCGATTATAGCAGAACAAAAACCCGTTCAAATAGAAACAGGCAAGAGAAGCGTCTCAATCATCCAAACTGACAGTGTTCATTCTATGAGAAAACGTGGAAGACGTTACCAGACACCCCATCCTCCTAGATTTAAAGGACGTAACTTAGAAAATTTGAGGAATCTTCCTGCTAAAACGTCCATAGAAGACGCTAGGGAGAAGCATTCTGCTACTTCCGCTATAAATCCTCCTGCTCAAAAGGATAAGGAGGATAATTCAATCATACTTACAGATGGGAATCCCTCCCTCCTCAGTGTTGAAGGCACCCTCCCTGAGGACTCCCTAGAAAAAGATCATGGTCCTGCTAGAGATTGTTTAGGATTCGGTACTGAACTCAACGAACTATATACTGCCTCATCTCATAAAGTGCACCTCCCCACTAATGTTCGGGTGCCAGCAAAAGCGCATTATGATGTGGAAATACCAATTCCGCATCCGGGAGTGACCATTTGGGAATTCACCCCCTCCCGGGTATTCCTTATTGGTATTCCTGTTTTATACCTCCTGGACCAGTTTTGAGTGAAACTGATAAGATCATAATTACAATCTTTGCTTCCTCAGATCGGTCAAAAACACTTCCAAAGGGCCTCTATATAGGAAAGTTGACTCCATGTCTGGAGACTACTCCAACTCACCCCAAAGAGAAAATTTGCAATATACATCAAGTTATTCGCGTTACCATTAAAGAAGAGGAGGATGATAATGAGATACCTGATGCTCCCCAGAAAATTCCCGAAACATTAGAAGAGCTAGATAAGGCATTGAATGTAAGCAAAGATTTAGAGCCCGAGGAGAGAAAACAACTACTAGATTTACTAATGGAATTTCGGGACGTAGTGGCCTGGGATAAATCCTGCCTCACAGCCGCTACTGACAAATTTATGTGTCCTCTGGAGGTTACTACCGATATTCCAGTGGCATCTCCTCCGTATCGGGAGACACCTAGACAAAGAGAAATAGTAGCAGCAGAGGTAAAAAAGTTGCTGGAAAGTAAGATCATTCGGCCCTCTCGTAGTCCATATAGCAGCCCGGTCGTGATTGTTCCCAAGAAAGATGACTCTATGAGGTTCTGTGCGGATTACAGATCTTTCAACAAAATTTTGAGGCCCCACGCCCAGCCAATTCCGCGAATAGACGACATTCTGACATTCCTAAATGGAGCTAAATACATTAATACATTAGATTTACTATCAGGTTTTCACCAAATGAGAATTAGGCCTAGCGATGTAGAGAAGACAGCCTTCTCCTGCTCGCAAGGACAGTTTGCATTTTTGCGACTACATTTGGACTTAGTACCGCGCCCGCTCTCTTTCAAAATATGATGGATGTTATTTTTGCAGATATAAAATGGAAATATCTGATAGTGTATATCGACGACCTCATCTGCCCTTCCTCGTCATATCCTGAAATGCTAGAGAGAACTAGAGTAATCTTATCACTACTAAGAGAAGCTAATCTAAAACTCAACCCTAAAAAGTGTTTCTTTGGGTATGAAGAAGCTAGTGTCTTAGGTCATATTGTAAGTTCCAAAGGAATTAAAGTGGATACTGCAAAAATTGAGGCTATTAAGCAAATTCCATACCCGTCTACGGTTAAAGAGGTTCGAAGCTTTATAGGATTATGTTCTTTCTATAGATCCTATGTGAGGGATTTTTCTAAAATCGCTAAACCATTGACAGCGATGACCAAAAAGAACGTTAAGTTTGAGTTTGGGGAAAAAGAAAAGAAGGCGTGGGACACTCTAAAGCAAAGTCTTATTACTTCTCCCATTTTGGCACACTACGACCCGACTCAAGAGGTCATAGTTTACGCGGATGCAAGCAGAGACGGGATTGGTGGCTATATCGCGCAGGTAAAGGAGGACAAGAAGGAACATCCTTTGGGTTATTTTTCTAAGTCATTAACTTCTACTGAACAGCGGTATTCGACGCCTGAACTGGAATCTCTTGCTATAACAAAAACAATTCTCCACGTCCACCATCATTTGGCTGATCGGCCATTTAAGGTTAGGACCGACGCCTGTGGTATATGTTACTTAAGGAACAATAAAATGCTTAACTCCAGGCTAATGCGTTGGGCTATTCGTTTACAACCCTACCAATTCACCATTGAACATGTCAAGGGGAGGAATAATGTGACAGCCGATTTCCTGTCAAGATGCCCGCTGAAAGAGGAAATGCCCTCCAAATATGGACAAGAGGAGGATTGTGTGGAAATTTGCACTCTTAGCTTGAGCCCAAAATTAGATATGAAACGCTTGCAACGCGAGGATTCACAGATTGCGGAACTAATTAGCGAACTGCACACTGACCCAGGGAGTAAGGCGGTGAAACCTTACAGATTTGAGGGAGATCTCTTATACAGAGTTATGAATGGAAAAAATAAATTAGTGATACCCAAGAAAGCCATTCCCGACATTCTAGAAGAAGTTCACTCTTCGCCTTTGTGTGGAGGCCATTCCGGGTTCGCCCGCACTTACTCCAAGGCAAACGAACGATACTATTTCCCTCACATGGGGAAGATAATTAAAGAATATATACGCACTTGTGAAGAATGTCAAAGGGTAAACATCCCTCGTGAGAAGAAGCAAGAGTTTCTTCACCCTCTGCCTGTTAAAGACGAACTTTTTCATAGATGGAGTTTGGATATTTACGGGCCTCTCCAGCAGAGTCTCGGATATACCTACATATTTATAATGGTAGAGTACTTGAGCCATTTTGTAATTCTGGTGCCGTTACGTAACATAAGAGCTCCTGCCGTGGCTAAAGCCATATTGGATGAGCTTATCAACAGGTATGGCCCTCCAAAGACCATCCTAACAGATCAAGCTTCCAATTTTTGTGGATCGCTGATGGGAGAATTTAATAATCTGTTCGAAATAAAGCACGTTCGCACAGCATCATTTAAGCCTTCGACTAATGGCTTATGTGAACAATTCAATACAGGTATCTCGCAGTTTTTAGCTAAATATACTGCTAGACAACCTACAAAATGGGCAGAATATGTGCGGTTGTGCGCCTATGTTTATAATATTTCCACCTCCCCTATTAGGAAGTTTTCTCCATTTGAAATTCTTTTTGGTCAAAAGGCTAGGTTCCCCAATCAAACGGCGGTCCAATATAAGTTTCCCAAGATTATGGAACACCAGAAACAACTTCGTTTGATACGTAGATTGGCCCAGAGGGCCATGGAGAAAACACAGGCAAAAAGAAAGGTACGAGTGGATCGAACTAGGCACCCTATTAAGCTAAAGGTTGGAGATTTAGTCTTACTAAGAGATTATATTCCGAAAAAGAACGTTAGCCCTAAGTTAGCCGAGAAATTTATAGGACCTTATGAGTTACAGGCTATCCATGCTAGTAATGCATGTAAAATAGCACTGGCATCAGATCCCAATAAGACTCAGATAGTAACAATAGAAAGACTTAAGAAGTACTATCCCCGCTCAACACCGATCTCTGGTGACGAGAGCGATGACAGCGACATAGACTAAGGTAGAGCAACTAGAAGGGAACGTTTTTTTCCTCTTCCATCAAAAGCCGCCTCAAGTATGATGAACAGGCGCCTATATCCCACCATATGCGAAGCCGACTGCACAATCTAATACCTCGTACAGTAGTACGTTCGTATTCCAAATTAATCCATTCCAGAAAAATCCTGGAATAGTGGATAATCCTACGCCTAGGGAAAAACGGAGGAAAGAAATTTAACGCACACAAGTGAGCACCTTGTCTGTTACAGAACAACGAGCCTGGTTCGTTAAGACTGGTAGACATCTTCAAATGTAAACTCCTAGTGTGTTGTTTTCCAATGAATAATAGAGGTAATATTCATAATGAAAAAAATACAAATAACCTAAAGTGGGGTCCATCTATTAAAATGATAGTGCTATTTCAGTTTTTTTTTTTTTTACAATTTAATTTCATTTGGGTGCGAGAGCTGAATTGTGTAACGATTCCTATTTTCTCTTTTTTAGTTGAGTTCTGAAGAAACTCAAACAAGAGTGCAGTTTAAACTTTTTAAACTTACGTAGACAGGGCGAGAAACAGGAATTACAAGTATACAGTGGGCAATGAATAAACTAGGAAGCATACATTTCCTTCCTTGCAGTTGCTCGATAAGCAGAGAACTTAATTTTACTTCATCAGAGTCACTATGATGTAACTTACAATTTAAATATGAATGATACGTTATCAACGGATGTTTTGGTTCCATATACACTTAGTAACGTAGCTGTGGTGAGAAGCACTATCGGCGGAAATAGGTTGATTGAGTGCATTTCGTAGGAGATAAGCCGCGCGAAAACGTCACTGAAATAGTTCATGACTGTTTTAAATAATCTAAGTAAAATTTCATCTAAACAACTTATAGTATTCTTTAACCACAAAATTCTCGTGTGTTATAAGTTGATGACTCCCAAGTTGTAGTATATAGCTGAGAGACAAAAGGAAGCACTATTATGAGTCCGTTACTGGACGCTTGAAAATAATTTTAGAATATCACGTGCACGAGAAATACCCCTTGGTAAGGTTCAGTTTTACATTATACTCTTATTTGAGGAATTGTTATCCCTACCTACTTAGGCAACAAAAACTTTCCTTCTCGTCATATGATTCCTGCAGGGTGGCCAACCGGCTAGGGATTACAGCTACCTAATATATACCATAATATTCATAATAATAATAAAAGTGATAAAAACAGGTTTATCGATTCTAATGTTAAACACTTGTAGAGTATAGGACACCTTCGAATGAATGTGGGCGCCCATGAATGAGTTTTTCGTCTAGTACTATACCCCTATTACTCTTCGTGAATATTTTAACATTATAATCGATGAAATTGGTCCGGACACCTAACTTTGCATTCGACGTAAAATCTCATATTATCTCATTGCATAATATGAAATAATCAGTGAGCTCACATTTCAATTTTTTTTAACATTATTCCACGTTCGCCTGAAAGATTCTATCGGGATGCATCCCTCATTTCACAGTAGGAGTAATATAATAACTAGTAAATTGTGGTTCTATGTTTTTAGTATGGAACGTCAAAGGAGAGAAAATCCACGTCCACTTTCTGAGCTGGTGTATTTCACCCTCCAAATAAAGGAAAATCCATAATACATATGGTTTTTTATACTGTAACTTTTGGGATCTCTACAGCACTGTCCTCACAGGAACTTGCAATGAAGTAGTAATAACGAAAATAATAACTACAGGGAGTTTATAATGTAAGGCTGTGGTGTTGAATTGAATTGAATAATTGAAATCTCTAATACACACTATCAAGCACAGATGTTCTATCCTTTCGCCGACTTCCTAGCGAAGCACTAACCTCCTTCAGATGGTAAGCGGCGAGAAATGGTTCACGAGCGGCGCCTGAGTGCCAAATGCACTGTTTTTTTTACTAACACTTTTTGTGACTCACATATATTATTTTCGATACTTTCCCGTGCCTTAACTGGAGTACCAGTATATTAGTAACGTTCCTTACATTTGTTTAGTGTCTCCTCAGATGTAACACTGCAGACAGGGTCTGGCAAACGGGATCATTGGAGATTATACTGCTCTCTTGGATTCCCACATTTGACGCAATATTCATAAGTTTTTTTTGTTTTTTCTGTCATAAACGGATTTTTTAACCCCTCATATGTATAGCCTTTATAACTGATACACATTCCTTAGCATATGCCACAACTTTCTTGTCGATTTTTCTTAGATCGTTACTGCCTATTCCAAAGGGACCTATAGCTCTGATATAGATAGCGGATTAACAAATAAGTACCTACATAAATCACCTGAGAAAGGTATAAATAAAAAAAAAACAATTTTAGTTTTTTAATTATAACGGCTTATTTTATTTTAGTAATTTTAGCTTTTGTGTGAAATTCGCGTTGTAATGTCAATCACCTCCTCCTTATTTCTGTTCGAATTTTTATTTTCCGGGAGGTTCCGGCGGGCATACTGCCAAGGCAGGCTTTATAATAATTCCACGTCATTGCCATTCGGTAATGTTGAGAAGTAATAAAAATTCGAACATCTTGTAACTGATCTCCGGAGACATACGATATATAAAGTTTATAGCAGAACCTCGTCATTCCAAAATGGTAAAATTTATGCCCCCCCCGTTTTTTTCTTCATGCTTCATGATTGAGATTACTTAAATATCTATCTAGTTAAATCAACACTTGTGACCTTACACATTACCTCAACAGTGGATTAATTTGTTTAAATTAAATTTGCGTTAGGTTAAGTGTCTCTTTCAGAAACAGGCCAGCCGCTTGGCACCTCCATGGACCAGGAATGCAAACCATAGATGTTGGACCAACCAAGGAATTGGCATAAGGAACACATTGGATGGAAGACGTATAGTAAAACCCATTTTGATTAATTCTGACTGATTTAGACTGACTGATTTAGACTGATACAAAAACATATACCCAAATACCTAGATTTATTCTACTTAGGTATGAATTAAAGTAAT